>NC_091131.1:40044240-40644240 GCF_040183065.1 Periplaneta americana
ATACAGACGTTTAACTGTCTTATACTTATACAATGAGTAGCTCATTTATACGTCGTGTGTAAATTCCTTACTAATAATCACTACATAAGTCGCGTATAACAGTACAACTGTTACACAGCTACGTCATAGTTTCGTCATTACTTCGTTACGAAAGATAATAGAATACCTGAGGTTCTCTATTGCATCCGGTAGAGCGCTCTAGTGTGGCGTGTTAAGTATCGATAGTACAACTGGCTCTAATCGATTACCATACTATATTTTGGTCAAAGAGTGCAAGCTACAGTAATATTATTCCAATTACTCTGTGCTCTTTGGTTTATTCTTCTTTGGTTACTAGGCAACCATCATCATAAAATGACAGTCGATACAAACAGCTGTTAGAGGGGAGGCCATTTTTTCTGTATATACAACGCTTAAACAAGGGGTTTCGTGTGTATAACTACTGCAAAGCAATTCCCATTGTATAGTTACAGGATGTTTATACGTCCATCGCTTCTGCATGGTTTATTAGTAAAGATTTCTGTCTCAACTATGCATAAGTCTAGTATTAAAAACTATACACGGTTTATTAGTAAGACTGCAAATGTCTAGCGTTTTTTTCAATCTTGCTACAAACAGCAAGTATACCGTATTTACAGCAGATTACAGACTCTGGAAATAGAAGTTGAGTAGCTATCCTGGAGCGCAATGTGTGGGAGTTGATAACCGCAATTAGGGCAGCAACAGGCTGATGGACAACGCATTGGAATCGATTTGTGGTCCACCTTACGAGCCGGGATCATTGCCCCGTGCCTTCCACAACCAATCAACATAAAATCTCATAGACGAGAATGGCAGACTGTGATGGTTATCCATTAGTAACAATTATATTTACATCAATATACACAGGTTATTCTGCAGTAAAGACTATGGAAGTCAGTGAGTGTCCATTAGTTAATATTGAAGCAATCATGGTTTGATGGTTACTATTAAAGAAGGTGATGGGAATCGAGCCGCGGTAATTTTCTAACAAAGCGTATGTGTAAGAAAACTTACCTACGTCCACATCGGAAAGTTTTAGATAATTTTCTTTATCAGTTTTGTTAACAATTTGTGTCCATGAAGCCGTTTTAGTTAACATTTGTGAATTATAGTCTTTAAGAACTTCTGCTTGTTTGCCAGCGAGATATCGATTACTATTGACTAGCCTATATATATTTGTATTCGGAAATTATTTGCTAATATAATATAATATAATATAATATAATATAATATAATGTAATATAATATGATACAGTTAATGATTTTTAGGAATCCGGAGGTTCATTACCGTCCTCACATAAGCCCGCCATCGGTCCCTATCCTGAGCAAGATTAATCCAGTCTCTACAATCATATCCCACCTCCCTCAAATCTATTTTAATATTACGTCTCGGTCTCCCCAAAGGTATTTTCCCTCCGACCTCCCACCTAACACTCTATATGCATTTCTGGATTCGCCCGTACGTGCTACATGCCCTGCCCATTTCAAAAGTGTGGATTTAATGTTCCTAATTATGTCAGATGAAGAATACAATGCGTGTAGTTCTGCGTTATGTAACTTCCTTAATTCTCCTGTAACTTCATCCCTTTTAGCGCCAAATATTTTTCTAAGCACCTTATTCTCAAAAACCCTTAACCTCTGTTCCTCTCTCAAAGTGAGAGTCCAAGTTTTACAGCCATACAGAACAACCGGTAATATAACTGTTTTATAAATTCTAACTTTCAGATTTTTTGACAGCAGACTAAATGACAAAAGCTTCTCAACCGAATAATAACAGGCATTTCCCATATTTATTCTGCGTTTAATTTCTTCCCGAGTGTCATTTATATTTGTTACCGTTGCTCCCAGATATTTTAATGTTTTCACCTTTTCAAAGGATAAATCTCCAGTTTTTATATTTCCATTTCGTACTATGTTCTGGTCAGGAGACATAATCATATACTTAGTCTTTTCCGGATTTACTTCCAAACCTATCTCTGTACTTGCTTGAAGTAAACTTCCCGTGATTTTCCTAATAATTTGTTGATTTTTTCTTAATATATTCACGTCATCCTCATAGACAACTGATGTAACCCGTTCAATTGCAAACCCTCTCTGTTATCCTAGACTTTCCTAATTATTATTATTATTATTATTATTATTATTATTATTATTATTATTATTATTATTATTATTATTGTTGTTATCATCATTAAGCCTATTTTACTAGTTACACTTGTTATTTCTTGTAAAATGTGTTTTGTATCGTAATGTTTCATATAATTTATTACACCGGTAATCCTACAATATATTTAACAGGTTAGAAATTCAAGGTCTTGCAAAATATTTAGTCTTGAATCGTACAGTAACGTATAGCATGTTATTATTCTAATAAACTTTACAAAACTATTATTATAAGCGGTGCTATATGAATAACAGGTGAAGTCATATAAATTACCATCCTCTACTTAAATAATACTGCGAAGTGAACAATGTTGTGACAAATAAGAAGCCGACAGAGAATGATAATAGCGTATGACTTTCAACAGTGCTGTTCAAATTGTGTTCCTAGCAGTAGTAGGCTACTTTTAACGTAAAATATTCATATTGCAAAAATTCTGAATAATTACAAAATTTACGCGTTCTCTAGAAACACGTCTGAGTCTATTATTACTATTATTATTATTATTATTATTATTATTATTATTATTATCATCATCATCATCATTATCCTCTTCAATGTTACTGTCACTTAACTATGTTTTATCGCTAAAATTAGAACTAAAATTCGATTATTTTTTACCGGGATTTTTACTTGTAGGAGAATTTCCATAATTTAAAAATATTGATAACTATTTGTATTCGTAGTACTAATATATTGTTGTAAAGCAGTTAACACTGCTTCGTCGATTTAGTAGAAAGCCAATGTTCACCTACTTGGATATAATACCCTGAAGAATTCCCCTCCAATCGGCAAGCATCATCCTTAGGTAGAGCAGTGGTATTCAAGGGGTACGCATCCCAACGATTGCATATGTAAAAATTCTGACATATTTATTTTATTATAATTGTTGATAATTATTGCATTATATTAATTTTCTTTTGCAATATCAACTCTTGTTTTTTGTTTCTTTAATATTTTACGTAATAATATTTTACTTAATTGACTCCTATTATTACTGCATCAATAACCACTGCATAACAGTAGTAGTAGTAGTAGTAGTAGTAGCAGTAGTAGTAGTAGTAATAATAATAATAATAATAATAATAATAATAATAATAATAATAATAATTTATTTGCATACAATATCAATCGACCACCTCTGTGGTATAGGGGTCAGCATGATGGTCTCTTACGCAGAGGGCCCGGGTTCGATTCCCGGTTGGGTTGAATTTCCTGGGTGAGGTTTTTCAGGGTTTTCTCTCAACTGTAAGGGAAATGTCAGGAAATTCGGGCCACAACATCCCTGAATATCATCGGCTTCATTCATCACCGAAATAATATTCATAACAAATTAGTAAACATATACAAACGCATCTACTGTCTTCGCGCTACGAGTTGGCGCGGGGAGTAGATAGGCGGGACGGGGGAACTTCACGCTACACTCTGACCTGAAAACTTCAGTCCACTTACTTGGCTACACGGGAACGGAGTCAGATATAAAAGATTCCGCATCTTCGGTGCTGTCGCTATGACTATCATTATCACATTTTTTCAAAATTTCTGGAGTATGATCTGTCCACGATAATCGTCTGTTTATGTTCCAGCCGTGTATATTAATTCGAATCTCTCAACAAAGCCATTAGCCCCACCGCCCCCATCCTATGGACAACAATGAGTGTTCTGGACACATTTACGGTAGTCAAAACACCCGTAACATTTTTATCCTGCCAGCACTTGGGAAACGTTAAATTGGTAGGCCTATCTATCCGCATTTCGTCCAGATACAAAATCGGTTTTTCCACTTTCCTAAGCTTTCTTATTTGCTGTAGATATCTTCACGTATTCTAATTTACAGTGTTTTCCTCAATTTTTTTTCTGCTGCACACTTCTTCCACCTGAAATCCTTTTTCTTCAGTATTCGTCTTAATGTTGTCTTTCATTTCAAATCAATTTTCTCTTGTAAAAGGGTAGACGTTTGTTGCAGCTTGGTACTATTTTTTTACTTGTTATTTAACGACACTGTAATAACTACTAGCTTCTTCAGTGTCGATTGAATTGATTATGGCGAGATGGTATTTGGTGAAATGAAACCAAGGATTCGCCATAGATTACCTGGCATTCGCCTACCGCTTGGGAAAACCTCGGAAAAAACCCAACCAGGTAGTCAGCGCAAACGGGAATCGAACTCACTCCCGAGCACAACTGCAGATCAGCAGGCAAACGCGCTACCTCCTCAGCTACGACGGTGGCCCTCTTTCTTTTTCAAATAAAAATTATCAATTATATCTTTTTTGTCAATCTCCCGTCGAAGTCATCTACATTTGCTTTTCGGTAGTCTGGACGTTTACATTTTTTTTCTCCCTCAGGTGTCGACAACGCACTTTCTTCTGTGCAGTCTTTCATTTCATTCCTTATACGCTGTATTGTTCTTGTGGATAGA
Organism: Periplaneta americana; assembly: GCF_040183065.1. NCBI lineage: Eukaryota > Metazoa > Arthropoda > Insecta > Blattodea > Blattidae > Periplaneta > Periplaneta americana. Next base: position 40,048,845 of record NC_091131.1, read on the forward strand.
TTAGAGTACTTTTCTACCTTTGCTGTAGGTTTCGTAAGAGGAATCCAAGGCACTGTTGTTCTTTTTCTTCATCACAGAATTATTTTGCACTTCTAATAATATTCCTTTCTTCGCTATAGATTGTCAATCCTTGTTTCCTCTTTGTCGACATATTTACAATAAACAAAAAACTGCTATAAACCTAAATAACAGTATACAATAACATAAATTCTATTAACTATATTATTATCAACACTATTAACACGAAAAGCAAAGGATAACTAAATCAATACAAGAATTGTGGTATACTGAAAACAATTGTCTTGTTGAAACTAATAAAACACTACAGTAAAAACCCCACTATTATTTTCACAAAGTCGCAAAGATTCATAGACACTTGCAGTAGATGTTTGTGAAACAGGAATATTGCAGTGAACAGCGCGGTGCGCATGCGCGACTGTTTCCCCTCCGCCCCGTCTAAGTACTTCAGCCGCCTTCTCCTGGCGTGACAACAGTAGTTCACAACAATAGTAGGTACACAGGCCTTCGGATTTCACCTAAAAGATTAACTCGCGATATGACCAGGATGTTAAAGTGAGTATAAATAACAGCAAAGAAACATCAATCATAGTCTTTTGTTAATTCTACTAAATCGGCGGAGCGGTGTACTATACTTGTAAACTTATAACACCAAAATACTGGTGGAACACATGTTTAAAACACCGTAAGTTACAAGAGAATTTGCTTATAAAGTATTAGTCATCATTTATTTGTTTAAGATGTTGCGTTAATGGAATAAACACTGATCGTCGATTTCAGTTTCAGGTATCAATTATCTCGCGTTTCAAAGAGGTCGCAGGTCTTGCAAAAAAAGGCTACTGCTCTGTACTTGCAGTCAGGTAATTTGGAGCAAGTCCTCTGTGTAGAATTGAATTAATAACAGTCATACAATAATTACCACCTTGAGGGCCGAGCCTTGACTGTGTTTCAAGGCGTGTCTGTGAGGTGCAGTAAACTGTTGAGAGAATTTTGCAGCCTATCTGATTTCTCTTTTTTTGTGATCTCCACGCCGACTTACATGTCTCATAATGAAGTCAGCACTTTGTGCAAAATGGCGGTTCAAATTTTATTCTAATTTTTATGCGCTTGACATTCGAGATCTGTTAATGAGGTGACGTCATCCAAGCGCGCTATTCTACGCAAGCGGTAAGAACCAGCTTGTTACGCTCAAGCTGGGAATAAGTGTAAATACAAAAGCTTAACGAAATATTCAATTTAATTTTAATATAATAAAAAATTATTTTTCCCACACAAATGGGAGTGATTAATAAATGTGGAGAGTATAAAGACATAAATAGTTAATTTAAGATAGTCTAATTCTGATTTATTCTCTGTAATGACATATTATTCATTACAATTGAAGACCTAACACTCTAAATTATGTGCTAAGTGCCAAGTTTTCAAATTTAATTTTATTCAATCTAAGGGAGAGAGAATATCATACTAAATTGTCTTTGTCGTAGCTCAACTGTAACTTACTCATTTGTGCGCCAAAAGATGGTGTTGTAGGTATCTCAATATGCATTTCACAATGTATTTTTATGCTCGACCATGCCGAAATGTAGTAATTATACAAATGGTAGCAGCCCTTTAATGGACCTCATTAAAGTACACCTATTCATTAAAGTTCAGGTTTTCCACCAATCGGAAAGCAATATGATAGCTCAAGTATCGATTATTCTCGGATATGCAATCGAAAGACAACTAGCGAAACGTCACGGAGGCTGGAAATCCAATACTGTCGCAGAAGGTTATGTTCTGTTACTATAATAATTAGCGTTAATTGTAAATAATATTCAAATAAATTCAATTTGTCATCTCGTTTTTCTATCAGGATTAATGTTCATTTTACTCTCTAGATTATATCAAGGTCAATGATATTTGTTCCTCGGAAAAAAAATCAATACTTTCGCGTCTGCGCACATCTCACAATTTACGAGATATTGCACAAGGTCACTTCCGCTCCCCAGTCAGATAAGAATAACATGAATAGTTATGAATAATTTGAAGTTAGAAATATGGTCGAGCATAAAAAATATGAAACTTGCCTATAATGGTAATTAAGACGCTCGTATGAAAATTATGAAACGAGCGCCGTCTTAATTACTAACATTATAGGCTCGTTGCATAATGTACTATTCTCACACAAATGGGAGTGATTAATAAATGTGGAGAGTATAAAGACATAAACAGTTACTTTAAGATAGTCTAATTCTGATTTATTCTCTGTAATGACGTATTATTCATTACAATTGAAGACCTAACACTCTAAATGTGCTAAGTGCCAAGTTTTCAAGTTTCATTTGATTCACTCTAAGGGAGGAACATCCATTTGAGAATATCATACTAAATTGTCTTTGTCGTAGCTCAACTGTAACTCACTCATTCGTGCGCCAAAAGAGGGTGTTGTAGGTATCTCAACATGCATTTCACAATGTATTTTTAATCAATATCTCAGAAAGTTGTTTTTGGTACTTAGCACATTTAGAATGTTAGGTCCTCAATTTCAATCGACTCATTGGTGTCGTATTGTTATGATAATAGTTTCGTCTATCAATAATTGCAGTCCTGTCCCGAGACTAGGCCTCTCTAATTCACATTTTACATTACAGTGAAACTTTCCTTAACGGATATTTCCCAATAGCGGACTCCTCTCAATAGCGCACATTTTAAAATTCCCCTGCACATTGGTCCTTATGATAAAATTCTTCCAAATAGCGGACATTCTCAATAACGGACGCGGACACTGAAATGTATCTCCCAACAACAATTAAAACTTCTAAATAACGGACAGCGTGAAAAAAAAAAAAAAAAAAAAAAAAAAAAAAAAAAAAAAAAAAAAAAAAAAAAAAAAAAGAAACAGACGGTTGTAAATTAAACGGAATTCTTTGCAACAATCATTATCGTGCATTTGAACGCTCTTGTACTTTATTGAAGATAAGCAGCACAGCTGTTAGTTGTGATACTGTACGTGAGCAGTCCGTACTTTCTTAGTTTGTCAAGTTGAGTGTTTGGAAGTAGTCACATTAAAAATGTCACAAAAACGTAAAAGTTTGTTACTAAAAGAGACAGTGGATATTGTAAACCATATTGAGAAGGCGAAATTAAGTGTTCGTGAGCTGGCCAAAAAGTTTAATGTGGGAAAAACTCAGGTTAGTGATATTTTGAAAAAGAAGGATGTTATTTTAAAATCATACACTGAGAATGCAAATGAGAACACAAAAGGAGCTTTTCCTACAACTGAGAGGCTTGCCATTGACAATTTAACATATGAATACGATGAAAGAGTAATGGAACGGAGAAAAATTCTCTCCGGCGCCGGGATTTGAACCCGGGTTTTCAGCTCTACGTGCTGATGCTTTATCCACTAAGCCACACCGGATACAACTCCGACGCCGGTTAGAATCGTCTCAGATTAAGCTCCAACTCTTGGGTTCCCTCTAGTGGCCGCCCTCTGCACAACGTCATAGATGTCTATGAACGCAGGACCGAAGTCCACACATGTGCTGAGGTGCACTCGATATGAGTGACTAGTTGGCCGGGATCCGACGGAATAAGCGCCGTCTTAAATCACGAAGTGATTTACGCATATCATATATATTATTTTAATGTAGTAATTTTAGTGGATAAAGCGTCAGCACGTAGAGCTGAAAACCCGGGTTCAAATCCCGGCACCGGAGAGAATTTTTCTCCGTTCCATTACTCTTTCCTCGTATGATGACGCAGAATATCTGCATGGAAATATCATATGTACTTCGGTACATTAAAATAATATATATAACATATGAATGATTATGCCGTGCTAGAGCAAGTAAGATGCCTTTATCTGGGACCTTGATTAGAGAGAAACCCTTAGAAATTGCAAAAGAGTTGGGCTATTCTAATTTTAAAGCATCGGGTGGTTAGCTAGACAAGTTTCGGTCACCACACAATATTTCCTACAAAGCGTATGCGGTGAATCTGCTTCTGTTGATCCAGAAATTGCATCTGACTGGAAAAGTAAGCTTACTGATATCTGTATTTTGATGTACTGTACACATACTAACGATTTTCTAAATAGCGGACACTTCTCAATAACGGACATTTAATTTTCCCCCGGGGGTGTCCGCTATTGGGAAATTTAACATTATTTATAAAGATTTCTAGACACTCTCTGGGTTCGTCTCTATCGATAGAATTGAACTGTATGCACGTGGTCCGTTTCATTCTTCTATCGATTTACCCACTTGAATAATTTTCTGTCTGCAATGAAATTTCAAACAGACAGGATGAGAAAATCTACATTTTAAATATTATGTATTAGCTGTGAATATTTTATTGGGGATCATCAGGTGCGGTTTTCGGCGTAATAGATCGACTATTGATAAGATTTTTTGTATTCGACAGATAATGGAGAAAAAATGGGAGTATAAGGGTACAGTACATCAGTTATTCATAGATTTCAAAAAGGCATATGACTCGGTTAAGAGGGAAGTATTATATGATATTCTTATTGAATTTGGTATTCCAAAGAAACTAGTTCGATTAATTAAAATGTGTCTCAGTGAAACATACAGCAGAGTCCGTATAGGTCAGTTTCTATCTGATGCTTTTCCAATTCACTGCGGGCTAAAGCAGGGAGATGCACTATCACCTTTACTTTTTAACTTCGCTCTAGAATATGCCATTACGAAAGTTCAGGATAACAGGCAGGGTTTGGAATTGAACGGGTTACATCAGCTTCTTGTCTATGCAGATGACGTGAATATGTTTGGAGAAAATACACAAACGGTTAGGGAAAACACGGAAATTTTACTTGAAACAAGTAAAGCGATCGGTTTGGAAGTAAATCCCGAAAAGACAAAGTATATGATTATGTCTCGTGACCAGAATATTGTACGAAATGTAAATATAAAAATTGGAGATTTATCCTTCGAAGAGGTGGAAAAATTCAAATATCTTGGAGCAACAGTAACAAATATAAATGACACTCGGGAGGAAATTAAACGCAGAATAAATATGGGAAATGCGTGTTATTATTCGGTTGAGAAGCTCTTATCATCCAGTCTGCTGTCCAAAAATCTGAAAGTTAGAATTTATAAAACAGTTATATTACCGGTATGTATGGTTGTGAAACTTGGACTCTCACTCTGAGAGAGGAACATAGGTTAAGGGTGTTTGAGAATAAGGCGCTTAGGAAAATATTTGGAGCTAAGCGGGATGAAGTTACAGGAGAATGGAGAAAGTTACACAACACAGAACTGCACGCATTGTATTCTGCACCTGACATAATTAGGAACTTAAAATCCAGACGTTTGAGATGGGCAGGGCATGTAGCACGTATGGGCGAATCCAGAAATGCATATAGAGTGTTAGTTGGGAGACCGGAGGGAAAAAGAGCTTTAGGGAGGCCGAGACGTAGATGGGAGGATAATATTAAAATGGATTTGAGGGAGGTGGGGTATAATGATAGAGACTGGATTAATCTTGCACAGGATAGGGACCGATGGCGGGCTTATGTGAGGGCGGCAATGAACCTTCGGGTTCCTTAAAAGCCATTTGTAAGTAAGTAAGCAAGCTGTGAGTGTAGCCCTCCAAGACGATTTTGTTTAAAAACGAAACTTTTTCAGGCTTTTGTTTTGTATTTATGCTAAAAAATGTTATATTACCTGTAGTCTGCTATATGCAGGAATAACAAACATCTCTTCAAATGTCACGGGAGTCATTGCTTCCTCACTTTGAAACTTTATGGTGTCTCCGTTCTACGTCAGCGGTTGTGGCGACCACTTTGACACGTTCAGTGACGATGCTTTGCACATCAGACTTGTCTGATATAAAAGCGAAAGCATTGCCAGCCTTTCATCTCGCAATATCGAAAATCGATGAAAAACTATTGCTGTCTCTAGAGGGATGTTCTTAAAAAACAACTCGGTTTTTACTTCCGCTGAGCTACTAACAATATAAAAGTTATAGCTAAATCCCAGATGTTTGGAAAAATGCCTTTTTTACTGGGTGGAAATAAATCATTATTTTCATAGATATAAACTTGATTTGGAGTAAATCAAAGTGATAGGACCAATTTTTATTTTGCCTTTTTTAAGATGTTTCTTACTAATGCATTAATAAATGCCTTTTTTTTGTCATTTTAAAGCAATATTTCTTGTTTCTTTGCAATTTTATAATTAATTGTAATGCAATGTGTATGAAATTTAAATACTTTAAACAGTGATTCACTTTACTAACAATAGTAAATAAAAGTAATTTATTTCGGTGCTTAATCGTGCTTTAATAACTTACTATTGGTGTAATATGAATAATGATCGACAATCCACAGTTATAATACAAATATAATGTCATGGCTTCACGATACCAACAATCAGCTTTATAATTTTAAATATTAAGCTCGTTTAATTTAGAACCCATATAGCTTTTATTGATTTTGTGAAAGCTTTTGATAAAGTCCGAAGAGACCTTTTATTCGACATATTACAAAATAGAAATATTCCAAATTTGCTATTACAAAATATAATAGAAATCTACACAGACAGCAAAATAAGTGTCAAAATAAATAACTGTATATCCGAAAGAAAATTAGTTAATAATGGAGTTCGACAAGGTTGTCCACTATCACCAACTTTATTTAATATTTATATAAATGAAATTATTTTAAAATGGAACCAAATCTACACTTCAGGAATCAAAATAACCAGTGTTCTAACATTAAATACCTTTCTCTATGCCGATGATCAAGTCATAATTTCCAATTCAGAGGATAATTTACAAAGAGGATTGTATACATTAAATGAAATATTAAAAGATTTTGGGATGGAAATTTCAGCACAAAAATCAAAAGTAATGACATTTTTAGGACAAGAACCAGTCAGAAGTAAGATAATACACAATAACCAATGCCTTGAAGAAGTAAGATAATACACAATAACCAATGCCTTGAACAAGTGCAAAATTTCAATTATCTGGGTTGTGAAATATCTTATCAAAATGAAAAAGATGTGAACAACAAAATTACCAAATTTACACAAATTCTAGGAATAATAAACAATACATTAAAAGCTAAATTAGTACAAAAATCTACAAGAATAAAAATATATAATACACTAGCATTACCCTCCCTTTTATACGGAAGCGAGATTTGGACATTAAAGAAAAAAAAAAGACATGAACAGAATCAAAGCAACGGAAATGAAATTTTTCAGGGGGACAGCAGGATATACTCTTTTAGACCGAAAAAGGAATGAAGAAATTTTAGAACAATTAGAAGTAGAGTCAGCAGAAGAAAAAATCAGCAGATACAAATTCAATTAGCTAGATCATGTAAGAAGAATGGAAAATTCAAGAATCCCAAAAATTATGATGCGATATAAACCTAGAGGACATCGTCGACCAGGAAGACCTTTAAGAAGACTGCTAGATGGGGCCGAAACAGGTCTACAGAGGCCTAATTCGTGAAGGATGATGGTGATGATGATGATGAAGCTCGTTCTCATAGAAGTTGTCACGTAGCATTTTCAATTGTTTTCTTTCATGTTATTTTCAAATCTTACTGCTACAATTCTGTGCTACACGTGTTTGTTATTGTAAAAGAACGAAATTTGAGTGAGGAACAGTCAGTTATTGTAGGGTGACAGAACGTATAAGATCGGTTAGCTAGAATGCCTAAATTCAGTAGAAAATTTAAAAATAAACTTCATGCTTACGTTAGTGAATTTGGTGCCCATGTCTTTTCAACCGATGAAACAATTTTGTTATGTAAGGCTTTATGTCAACATGAGTCAACTATAATGTATAATTTAAATTTATTGCTAAAATATATTATGCCTTTTAAAATTTATAATCCCTTTTTCAAAATTTATTGTGCCTTTTTTACGTTTTTATTGTCTTTTTAGCCTGCCTATTTTAATTGTTATAAATGCCTACACATCCGGGCTCTAGTTACAGCGGCAAACACGTATATTTCCATACTAGCCGTACCCGTGCGCTCCGCTGCACCCGTTAGAAATAAATATAAAGTAATTACATAATTAAAATAGGACGTTTGATCCAGGGAACATTCGTGTTTGATAGAAGGATAAATCGTTTAATATGTTACTTAATTTAAATTGTATTTAAAATATTAAAATGCGATCATTTTGATCCAGAGACCACTCATTTGGTGCAATGACAATTCCTTTAACATGTTTCTTAATTGTTATTACCAATTATTTTTGGAAAAGCGAAAATTAACAGAAAAATTTTGGCTACAGATTTATTATTATGTTTATATTATATTATGAAAAAGTGTGTTGATAACGGATGTACTCGAATTAGAAAGTTTTTAATTTGTTGTGGCAGCTCTTGAATCTCAGGAGGAACAACTTTTACAACAGCGCAACATAATCTGCTTGGCTCATTACCCAATTTTTTTGCATTGCATTTATTGCATATGTATTTTATATATTTTAACACGATTCAATTGAGCATAGTTAAAATTTGAATTATAAAATAATGGATTGCTAAGCTAACGTACTATTACTGCATACTAAATCAATACACTCTCGTTGTTCGTTAATTCTCTGAGATAAAAATGAATATGTTCATAAACATTATTATAAGAAATACAGGAAATGAATATACAGAATAACCTATCAAGTTTTCTGTGCATAAGAAGCTATTTTAATCTTACCTGTCCTCAATTCACTCACAAGTTACTGTAATAACATTATAGCATTATGTCCATCCAGAGAAACTACACTTTCCAATGATGAAATAATAATTAATTATACAAATCGGTTAATTTAGCTTCCGATATTACTTCATACAAACACAGAACCATTGTCTGTAGGCTATGTTTCATAGCTTTCGATTGTTGTGTCCAAGGCCCCTTATAGACGAAGTCATTTGTTTTTTATTTCAATACACCGCCTTAGATGGCAGTTATTTTAATTTTAAAACTCATTTATCTAATTAAATATCAGTCCTATCAAAATTTTTCAGAGAATAAAACTTATCAGAAATCATTTTTAAAGAAACCCTTGTTATGTAACATATTTCACAAAAATCAATAATAAGCGAGATATTTCGATTTATTTAATTCAGGCCCCCTTATAACCCCCCTTTTAAATAACGTATTTTGAATGCCATATAGCCTATAATCTAAGTTACAATGAACTTAATTTATATTCCAATTTTCATCGAAATCGGTTCAGCCATTATCGCGTGAAAAGGTAACAAACATACAGACAGACATACAAACAAAAATTTCAAAAAAGCGATTTTCGGTTTCAGGGTGGTTAATTATATATGTTAGGACCAATTATTTTTGGAAAATCGAAAATTACCAGAAAAATGTCGGCTACAGATTTATTATTAGTATAGATTTGAAGCAAATTACAATTACATTTTCTGTAAAACATTTGCAACCAACGCAACTTAAATTTTACAATGTGATAGATGTATCAACATTACTTTACGGAAGCGAATCATGGCGCATGGGTCTTAAATAAACGTGGACTACGGAGAATAGAAGCGACCAAAATGCATTTGTTAAGACTCTGTAAAAGGCTGTAGGTTGCTGGATTTAATTCCAAGTACTGAAATAAAAAATTACCCCATAGAGGTTACTAGGGATCGGTTTTTTAAGTACTAAAAGTTAAAATGGCACCGAGTGTATTCGAGAGTGGTGTAAGTTAGAAGCAGCAGCCAATTGCAGTCAATGGCGCGAACTTAGTCAAATTAATAGCAAATACGAAGTTCGTGCCGTTTGCTACAACTAGCTAAAACTTTCAAACCCAGAGGCATTATTTATACCAGGGCGGGGTATTAGTTACTCGGTTATTATAACTTGGACTCGGTCGTAAATATTTATTTTTATGTCTTAAAAATGTGGTAAATATGTGACAAGAAAAAAGTATTTAATTATGTTTCAATTATTTTATTTGAGTATAAACAACTTCCAGTACTCATCAGTATAAAATATGCTGGCTTGGCAACTGCTGAACAATTACAATACACAATGAGATTCATCGTCAAGTTTTCCATCACAAATGACTGACGATTATTGCAGAACACTGCCTCGTACTGGGAAAAAGAGCGCTCTGGCCATTGGGAAACAACACGCACTCCCTAGAGACATGTTTATGACTGGAAACGAAAACAGAGGCAGTTTATGTTTATGAAACTATAATTGCTCCCTGAATCAGCGTTATGATAACTTACAAGGCACTTCTAAATGACACCTCAATGTTTATGTGTGTTAGTTACAATACAATTTTTTAGTGGTGACAGTTCTTATCGCTTGTTATGAGAGAGCAGACTGAAGTTCCACAGCTGTCGCGTCTAAGCAACTGCACTGAACATTCGAAGTGATGATTAATCTGAAATGGGGTTTATATCGAAAATTATTTGATGAAAACTTAATTTTTATATGTTATGTTAATATTTGAAAAATATGTATTTACATAAAAATTCAAAATATGTGCTTTTATGTGAAATAAAATTTAAAATATCTGCTCAGGTGACCTTGTCCGAAACTAAAAACACAATTACAGTGCAAATATAATATTTATTTACCCAAGAATGCTAACCCTAACTATAACTATAGTTTGTTGAAATATTAGCACTTAGCACCTAAGAATCCGGTCCCTACACATAAACTAATCCGATTCAGAGATGACTGGATAAACTACATAGTGAGATAGCAAGAAAAGCGGATCCCAAAACAAACATTAAATTAACGCCTCTCAGGCCGCCCAAAGAGAGAAATTTTGGTAATTGGTTACTGTTAATTGAAACTTAAAAAGACTATGAAAAAAAGTACAGAATAAAGCAGGAAGTGTGTATTACAAGTTTTCGAAATTTCATTTCTATAGAATTGAAAGGTATTGGATACTTCGGAAAACGTATTATGTCTTTCTCGTATTAAATTTTTACATTACCTGGTTAACATGTTTCTGCCTGTTATCGGCCATCTTCAGATCTGGTTGTTGCTGGTCTTGGCGCCTTTTGTTTGTGTTTCCTGTGGGGGTGTGTTTGTGTAGTGTAATGTGGAGTCAATGTGTGTTGGATATCAACGTTTTAAGTACACTTAATTTATGCAATTGGAAATGTGTACTTTCCCACTTACGGCATATGGTGATGATGATGTCATAAACTTGTGCCAAACGATTTATTTACGTCTGTGACAGAGTTGTTACCATGTTTGCCATAAAATCCATGTTTCGTGGGTTCGGGGCGGTCGAGAACAATGGATTGTTAGCAAAATTTATTTCGGAGAGGAAGTGAAGCAGGAAATCTCTTTTGTAGATATATAACAGGTAACAGAACTCTACTCTTGAATGGAAGGTCTATAGACAAAATTTATCGACCAGTTATGTCGTCGGGAGTGTTAAATTTCGCTTTGAAAGTGTTCCTATCCGAGAAGTGGAATGTACTTTCAAATTAGCAGAAGTCCAGACGCTATCAACAACCAACCATAGCCTCTGAAACTTATAAACATAATATAACGTTTCGAAATTGTTTAATGGTTAAATATTTGAGTATAAAATATTACAGTTAGTTAGGTTGATAGAGTTTATTTCATAGCTCTGACGGCATTATGAAGGAACTGTTCTTGTGCGCTATCTGCTATGCATCAATAATTCAATATTATAGACACTGAGAATGTCAGCTATAAAAATAACTGAGTAGCAGTTACATTATCTCTTATGAAGAATAGCCTAAGCTTTCGTAACGTAACATATGGTTCACTGAACTTTAGATGTAACATTCGCGTGTCTTTAAATCAGTGTTAAATAACATAAAATAGTTTCCGGTATACATTTAGAACGGCATTGAAATAGATGTAGGCGCTAACATTCTCCTATATATTTAGAAAAGTATTGAATTAGTTGTAACAGTCTTCTGTATGTTTGAAAAAGTATTCAATTACATATAGCATTCTTGTTGTTTAGAACTGTTTTCAATTCGATTTGATCGCCTTCTATATTTTAGACGCGCATTGAATTAGATGTAACAGTCTCCTATCGGGATATATTTATAACCTTATGAATTAGATATAACAGTATCACTTTTATACGACATACGAATTAGTTAACCCTTTCCTGTACCTTTAGAACTGTATGGAGTTACATGTAAGAGTCTCTCACCAATATATATTTAGAATCTTATTCAATTAGATGTAAGTCTCATTTTTATACGGCATACTGAATTAGTGCAACCATTTCCTATATCTTTAGAACTATATGGAGTTAGATGTAACAGTCTCCCACCAGTATATATTTAGTATCTTATTCAATTAGATGTAGGTCTCATTTTTATACGGCATACTGAATTAGTGCAACCATTTCCTATAGGCCTTTCTTTAGGACTGTATGGAGTTAGATGTAACAGTCTCCCACCAGTATATATTTAGAATCTTATTCAATTAGATGTAAGCCTCATTTTTATACGACATAATGAATTAGTGTAACCTTTCCCATATCTTTATAACTGTATGGAGTTAGATGTAACAGTCTCCCACTAGTATATATTTAGAATCTTATTCAATTAGATGTAAGTCTAATTTTTATACGACATACTGAATTAGTGTAACCATTTCCTATATCTTTAGAACTATATGGAGTTAGATGTAACAGTCTCCCACCAGTATATATTTAGTATCTTATTCAATTAGATGTAAGTCTCATTTTTATACGACATACGAATTTGTGTAACCATTTCCTGTATCTTTAAAGCTGTATGGAGTTAGATGTAACAGTCTTCTACCGGTATATATTTATAATCTTATTTAATTAGATGTAACAGTCTCATTTTTATACGACATGCTGAATTAGTGTAATCATTTTCTGTATCTTTAGAACTGTGTGGAGTTAGATGTAACAGTCTCCTTCCGGTATTTAGAATCTTATTGAATTAAATGTAACAGTCTCATTTTTATATGACATACTGAATTAGTGTAATGATTTCCTATATCTTTAGAACTGTATGGAGTTAGATGTAACAGTCTCCCATCAGTATGTATTTAGAATCTTGTTCAATTAGATGTAAGTCTCATTTTTATACGACATACTGAATTAGTGTAACCATTTCCTATATCTTTAGAACTGTATGGAGTTAGTTTTAACAGTCTCTTATCAGTATATATTTAAAACCTTATTGAATTTGATGTAACATTCTCCTGTACATTTCGAACTAGGTTTATCGAATTAGATGTAACAGTCTCATTTTATAGTTTCTTGTATTTTTTGAACTGCATTGAATTAGATACCTCATTTTTAGAATATTTTTCAATTAAATGTAATTCTCTCCATTGCTTTTACAACCGGCTCTACCAATAAGATGTAACGGTCAGATTTAGACTGCATAATTGTGAACTATTTCGCATACTGTTCTGTAGCGTCACTGAATTGTTATTTACCTGAAATCGACTTCCTGTACTTGTAGTTAACGTATATAATACATGTTACATAGAGAAATGAGAGATAAAAGTGAAATAACGTGAGAAATTCGAATTGTCCCTAAACAGAAAAACTAAAGCGCTAAGAAATCTTTGTTCCGTGATCATAAATTTGAGTAACAAAATTCCACGAATTGAGGAAAAGGAGAAGAAACACAATACTAAGGGCCGGCCCTTGGCTTCCCATACGTATTAGCTTGCAAAACCCTAATCCATGATTTTGTTAATGATGACGATGACTTTGGGGAGTGTTTGTGGTATTTATTGTAGCTGCGGATTATTTATTATGATGTCTGAGAATTATCAAGACCACGAAACCAGTTCTTAGAATTTTTAGAGACGAAAATAGAAAAAAGAATCTTTCAACATTGACCTAAATAATGTTGTCTATGTACGCAATAGACTAAATGGAACATTAACGTCCTATGCAGTTAGATATTGAGTAATGAATTGTGTGAGCTGACGTTTGTGCCACAACAACAGCATTGGGTATATCGGTGAAGCTTGGAAGGCAATCAGCGAGGCATCAGCACATTATGTCAACGGAAATTAAACCGCTGACGTCATTGTCAGACCATTCGTTAAAATAAGCGTATTAAGAAGCATTTCAAAATGTTTGGAACTTTAATTGAACAAGTGCAGGTTTGGAACACACATGTTTCTATTAAAGCTTCATGCTTGTTTTATATGACAATTAACCTTATTTACTAGACAATTTGTTAATGCCATGACTTCATTTCTCCTGTTTTTCAATGATCGCGCAAAGAATAATGAAATTTGAAACTGATGTAACAGAATTAACAGTCTGTAGTGAAAAATAGTAATATGCGTTACAAGAGCGGTATGTTGAATTTTTCATGTTCGAGGAAAAGTTTGAAAAAGCGAAACGTAGTTGAGCTTTTTTAATTTCCGAGAATTGAAAGAAAACATACCGCTCGTGTATCGTACATTATTTTGTGCGAAGATCGTTTGTTACATACCTGAAAGAGGAATTTCTAATTAGTTGCAATGAAATCTCCATCTTGGTTTCTGTTCAATGACGGCAAATTTGCAAAACAAAAATATCTACCTTCAACATTGTTGCTTTAAAATCTTTTCTGTGTTTACTATACTCCAGCAGGTCGTGATATCGTCTGTCTTTTTTCCCCCAGTCCATAAATGCGAACTTAAAACAAACGGTAAGGTTATATTATAATGATTTATTTTTCATTTTAATATTTTAACAATATTATTTATATAACATATTGCAGTAATAACATCGGCATCTGGAATCTTGTTGATTTTTTCACGGCTTCCTTAATGTTATTTGCATCACGAATGCAGTAACTTTAGTGGAGTTGTAGAGTTTACTTAATTTTTGAAAATATTTAAAAACAATAATTAACATTGCAATTTAGGTGAAATTGCAGTGGTAAGTTTCCAATTTATAATTATTACTATATTGAACGTCTCTAAAAATAATATGTTAGAAGCCTAAAGCAGTAAAATCAATATGTCACTTAAGCGGTAAGAAGAGGGAAATTGTTATGTGTGTTAGGTTGGGAATACTGAATGTGGAATTTTAGACTTACCGCGGATTGGTTTTGTGCGGAAACCAAGCAAATACGCACGATCTCGCACAAAATAAGTTTTCTCTCCCACAACATCATATTTTATTAGAAATAGACCTGAGAGTATGTGTATTTATAACACGTGTCTATCAAAGAAAGAAAATATAAAGTGTTAAATCTTTATTGCACATTTCTTCCGTGGGTTGAATTGAAAGCCGAGAATTCCTCAAAAGTCTGGTATTTTATTCAAATACTCAACATTTCCCTCTTCTTTACAGAAGTTTCCTATTGTGGCAAATGAACCATATCTCTTAATTACTCCTGCCTAGATGTTGATGGACAATTGACACCAATTCACGTGCCAGGCAAATTCATATCTTGATAACGAAGCGGTCAGGGTTATATTATGTTTATATGAGATACTCTGTTTCGTTCTGAGTATAGAATAATCTGTAACACTTTATACAGGGACACAATTTTATTTTTACTTCAATTTTTATTGTACCTGAGTTTTTTAATGTACTTCATTCCCACCCCTTCTAGTGTAAATTTCCACACGTCCTCCACACAGAACCAAGGCCACATATGCAGTCAAAGTCGCCTTACGGTCACAGTAAACAGTGCTGAGTTAGTGAGTATAGTACGTTCCAGAAATATGTTCGCATTTTCCAGTGACGAAAGAGCTTTCAATATTGAATCATATTTTCGCACAGGTACTGTTGTCCGTTTGCCTACATCGCATCCCGGTTTCCCCACCCGCTTCTGCTCGCACCCTCTGTAAAGGCTAGTAACTGGACTGTGTTAGCTCTTTTCTGAAAACATTTTCTGTTAGGAATTGGACGTCTACGTAATATTATACAACTGTTTAAAATAAATAAAGGGACCTCGTTAAGTAATTAACTGTCACGTGATTTCCCCCTCTCTACGACCCTGCGACATAATCCTTGGACGGACAGTAGATTGCATGTCTGAGTAATTTTACTTTTTCGGATCGGGCAGAAGTGAAGATTGAATTTACAGTACGTAAGGTATTCTTTTATAGAGTAGGTACAGAATTATTATTCAACATGAGTTACTAGTACGAAGGACGTAACTGGTAATTGGAATTAGGTAGAATAGTCTATAGTGCAATAATATGCACAAAAGAACTGAAGCCTGTATCGAAATGAACGGCCACCATTTAAAAAAATGTGTTGAAATATCCATATTATGATTATTTTTCAATTTAACTTCATTCTCTATATTGTACGCCAATGTGCTGTAGACGGTATAATATACACTGCATAATAAATACGTGTGCATCAGTTCGTGAGTAAAAACACTTATTGTTAATACAGTAGTGTGTTTTGATGGAACAAAAACATAATGAAAATTATCAAACTCAATATTGCGATATGTCCTAGTTTACGTAAATGGATGAACTACTTTTCTTCCCTTCTATACCTAGTAAAGTGATTTGTTTGTATTTTACGCCAATATCATCGAACTGCAGTCGTGGAAGGGGGTAGCAAACAGTGTTTCCGGTTGTCAAGCGTTAATCCAAAGGTATAGCCAGGCTAATATTAGAAATGTTAGTAAAAATAAAATGACATCCTTGCATTAAACAATTACGAATAATCCTGTATAGGTTGACTGCGAACTAACAGACTTGCTTGTACTGTATTTAAAAAAGCTTGAACATGGTGACTAATATTTCACAGAATGATTACATCATAATACATGATAGTTAATGATTTGATAGTCTGGTCTTCAACCGCAAATGCTCAAGGCTCTCTCGAGGCTGTAATTTAACATGCCTACAACAAGTTGCTGATACAAAGAGAAGAAAACTGTATCTAAAAGCGAAGAAAGGAGATAGTGGATTTAAACGAACTATTGTAGGGTGGAAGGGCCAATGAAGTAAGAGCATATGGGCAGCATGGAGGGGGCACGGTAGGACGCTTTTATGACATAACTGACTGGGCTGGGTATTTCGAAGGCTGTAGTAACATAAGCATATGTGGAGAGAGAACAGTTTCCCTGAGGGGGGGGGGGCAAAGCAAAACCATAGAATCCCCATATAACGGGGTTATGGGGGACATCATTTACCTTCTCCTCCTCCTCGTTATAGCTTGACCGTAGTACAGTACAGTATATCGGAATATGATCATTTAATAAAGGTATTTTCACGGGACATGTTTCTTACAGTGTTACATCCATATCCCCAATTGACTGTGGTTTGTGACTTAAGAAAATAATACACTTAAAATTGAGTAAGAAAAATGTAGTCCTATATATTTTGTGTGCATGAGTACGCTTACTACGAATTTTCCGACATTTAAATTAATCTTCCCTTCAAAACTAAAGGAAATACAGGATGGAAGTGAAATAACCCTGCCGATTTTCAGAGCGAAAAGCTAATATTTTATGTAACAAAAAAAAATGTAATACCATAGTCCTATTGGTGGAAAGTTCATAGTTTCCTCAGAAAAAATGTTTTTTCCCAAATGTTCAACACCCTCTTATTCGGTAACTAATGGAAGTAGATCGTGACTTTTGTCCATATCGATAGAAAATCTAAAAAAGAATCATTTATCCCTCTGTCGTATTTCAATAACGTGGACGGTTTTCATGTGAATTTAATTTAAATTGCAACGTCGTAGTCAGAGAGAGGTGTGGGAGGTAGTTCACGTAGGGAGACATTCGTGAATTTGTTTACCTCTTACATCTGTATTACGAGAAGAAAGACTGTGTTAGCGGCGATGTTGCCGGACTGCTGAAACTTCCAACTCAATTTTCTAATTAACAGTGAATTTAATCACAAAACGTAATATAGGTTTTCTATTCATTTAATTTTACCCTATCGTCCCTCTCAATCTGCAGGATTGTTTCACTTCCACCCTGTATACTTTCATATGAAAAGTTTTCTTTGTGTGAGAAGATATTAATGTTTCAGCATTTCAAAAATCTATAGTGATGAGAGGAAGATTAGAGAAACTCATGGAATAAAAACTTGTAAATTATCCTTGGTTGGTAGTATTTTATGACGGCAATTCGGAAGGCGGTAGTCTGCTAGCGTTTGCGTCGAGAGAGATAGATAGATAGAGCAAGGCAGCGTACAACATTGCCACATTGTACTTCACGCGCACGTGTAATACAAATAGTGTAGGAGAGAATTTAAATTATCAAAAGACAATAATGACCTTAGCCATTGGTTACAGTAAACATGACACAAAACAAATCCTCTTTCCTTCACTGACAATATTCTTTGCACGGTTCTCAATCCCACACCACATGCTTCTGCAGTCGTTTCTTGCACGTTGGCAACGTTGCTGCCAGCATCAAGCTGGGCGGCAGCGTTCTCCTCGTCAAGGTTTTTAAAATAATTATACACCTTAAACACTATTTTCCGCGCCGGCCTGTGCAATACTTGACTTTTTACAGTCTCTTCTTCCATTTATTTATCTTACATACACCCAGTAAATGTTAGTTTTACTTATTAAATGTATTGAAACGCTCGCACGTAAACAAACGAACTCGGGAAGTACTTGTTACAGACTGATTACGATTGGTTCTGCTGTACAAGCTTGTGACGTCACATACTAGAAATGCTACGGCGCATATAGCAGCCGACCGCCTTCCGAACTGCTGTCTAATCTAATAAGTGCAAAAATGGCGTCTCAAATGCTTATAATGACCGTTTAATTGTCTTATTTGTTATTAAGTCCTGTTAATAAAGATTAACATTCAATCTTAAGCTGGAATTCTATTTTTAAATGAGATATTTTTATTGTAATCTAGGGGAAAAAAATAGGAGGTATTTTAGGGATTTTTAGTCTAACCAGATTGACAACACTGACACTATAGCATGACTTATGAAGGAGGGTATCTTATACAACGCTCACACAACTGTGCAGAAAACAGATGACTGACGAACATCAGATTATATGTGGCAGGAATGACGTGAAGGCAAACTGGTGTTGGCTGGCATTGCATTGGTGTGTTTCAGCCAGCGCGCTGCTCCCATCTAGCACAATATCATGTCAACATGACCACAAAGAGGTCACGGGGAGAGCTTAACAAAGATAATCCACGTTGCACTGAGAATCATACACTGTCAGAACACCATTGTGTTAGTGGAGAGTTCTGTTAATTTGAACTGAATGAAACCGGAATACAGGTGTTTCTCGCAGAATGTATGGGATAACTTGTAAAGGGTTTCAGTACCTCGTTGAGGGTTTGCTTTTAACAGTTTTTTTAATTACTATTTCAACCTGATATAAGGGGCGAAAATCTCTTCACTAAAAATATCGCCTGATTCAATTTCATTCATCAAACATTAGAACTTTATCATTACTATGTGAATAAATAGCTCCAGAAAATTCTTGTAATTTAATTCTCAATAAATCACAAGAATTTTTTTTTACAAATTTACATAAAATAGCTATATGCATATTTTAATCATATATAATATTTATGTTTACGAAAGTCAGCATTACATGTTAAAAGTTATTACTATACTGAGGATCACGTAAGACTAATTCCTAAAAGACTAATTTGGCCGTCTCTTCAGTGTTGCCAACTAATACTAGATATCACCAAAAGAGGATAAAATCACACAATGCCATGTATAATAATAATAATAATAATAATAATAATAATAATAATAATAATATAGTATTAACAATAACGATGTCTTGCTTATTTACCACATCTCATCTTTATGTTGGGGAGGTGTTTTCTAAAAGGTTCAATAATTTGTGAAAGAGTATATTTTTCTTCTACAGCTCTCGCACATTATATTAGTAGTTGGTAGATTAGTGTATGATCTAATATTAAAATGTATTATGTCTGACAACATGAAATTCACCAAAAGATGGAGGATAGAAAGCATTGGATCAAGAACAGTAAATAGGTATTTCGTTAGGGTTACCATCCGTCCGGTAAAAGGAGGACATGTCCTCTTTTTTAATCATTTTATCCTGTACAGCAGGTATTTAAAAAAAACTGAAATGTCCGGCATTTTGCATTTCAACTAGAATATGAATATTGAATAATGTGCGATATTATGCATAGAATATCTAAACAAATGGTGAGAACCTATGAAATAATTTAACTGCTTTCAATGGTTGAAGCTGGAGCACATAAAAAACATAAAATATGACGACCTATTGACATGCATTGAATTCGAAGGGCCGTAGTCATTGACATTTTTAGCGCGAGCTTTCGGTGGATAATCAGCGTTTTTCGTATTCATAAACCAGTGTTAGCGATAGGATATGATTTCAATTCTGTACAAGTAACCAGTGGATAGCCGGGGCTAGCTTAGTACGCTCGTAGCGCGTGCTGCGAAATGTCTATGAATACCATCCTTACACTCTAAAAACGTCACTATTTATGATTCTAAGCTATTTTATCAATTTTATTCTGCAATGTACAAAGATATGCTAAACATATTAATTTGGACAAGATTTAAGTTTAGATAAACAATGGTGCAAATTCTTCAATTCTAATAGTTTTGCGAGTACTGAAACTTTCTCAGAACTCTTAAAAATATGTCAATTCTATTTATTTATCCCAAGTCACAGTGGAAGTGCCGAGAGAGTGTTTTCCCTAATATCTGCTCAATGGACAAAAGAACGAAATGGCATGCTAACGGAGACAGTCAGAGGTATCATCATGGTGAAATTTAATTTCAAGGACATGTCCCGTGAACAGTTCCATAGTTATTTGTTACAAGATATAAGTTGATCCCTTCAGGCTCTTGTGCACAAAGTGGGCTCCACCGATAAGTAGGGTACAGATGTAATACTGATCCAGCAACTAGTGAGAAAACTAACTAAAGTGAGCCATTGTTTTTATCTTTAATTTTGTTCATACCAATTTTTAAAAAGTCCTCCTTTTTAGAGCAATGTCCTCTTATTTTAGATTCCATGTCCTCCTATAGAATTTCTTCTCATGGTAACCCTATATTTCGTAGAATTTTGTGTCCTGTGCATAACGACGAATGCAGTAGACCTTAAAGAGTTGTGTTTTTATGCACTTCCTCCCATACAATCACGCGCGACCTTCAAAGATATGCGGGCTGCTGATCGTGGTACGCCCATATCAGGTCTGGCCGTTCTTGATAAGCAATGCAGGCGAGCTGCAACGCTGTTCGCAACGACGAACTTCTCAAACGTAAAGTACGGACTTACTCAGGGAATGCCCAGTACAGCCTATTTAAGAGGAATGGGTAGTCTCAGCATATGGCTTTTGTGCATAAGTGAAGCAATTTTGATATTACTCTTCAACTTTTGAATCTATTAATTTACAATTTTTACAGCATACATACAATATTTGCAGGTATATTTTGGTTTTTATATTATCTTTCTGCCTCATACACTTGATTTTATAAAAAAATTTAAACCTGGAAAATATTAGAGATGGGTGTTCATCAATCGAGCGCGAAAGGATTAAAAATGCATCAGTTGAGCGCGGTGACCAAAGCGGGTGTCGTGATACATCGTGTAATCACAGACATTCAAACGGGTACGAAGAGTTTCCTGTACGTTGCTGTGTGTTTCATTCACGTACTGAAGGCAAGCAGTGGCGGTATCATGTCGCTCTACAAACTCTGTCTCTACAAGCAGTAAGAGGTGGTTTCGTAAAGAATGGGAAGGAGAACTTTTTTGTTGTTCTGTCGGACAAAATGTAATATGTTTACTTTGCTCAACGGTTCAATTAGGAGTATATAGAAACATTAATTGCCACGGTGAATATTGTATTATTATTATTATTATTATTATTATTATTATTATTATTATTATTATTATTACTGACCACTAAGTATGTTTTTCTATAATTCTTCTGTACGTGCATGAATATTGATATTTTTTAGACCTTCTTCCTAGAATGATAAAATTATTAGGTTTTATCTCAGTTTTAATCTTCTTAATCTTTAGATGAGGGTAACTATTTATTAGTTATTCATGTAATAATAATATTGTAGACAAATTGATTCAATATTATGTGCCAACGAACTGTTAAACGCCAGGAATTGACATGTATTAAATCATAGCCACGAAGAGAAAGATGACAAATAAATGTCAGGAAGTCAGCTATCTAATGGGGTTTGAAATATCTCGTGCTCTAAAGCCTTTCAATTGAACAGAATTTCTCAAAAGAGTAATGATTAAAATAGCTTAAATAACTTGTCCATAAAAGCTTTTAATTTTGAAAAATTACGAATTTCTCGATCAGATATCGAGAGAAGAATTTAGAAAATTCCTGATTACATTGAAGAGGGAGGTTAAAAAAAGAAGCAAGAAAAATCGTATATTATTCACTGGCTCTTGATGATAGCAGTGATATTACTGATACAGCAAAGCTTGAGATTTTTATCCGCGGGATTGATCACGATGTTAGTACAGGAACCACCACTGGTTGTAGTTTTCATGCCAAGTACCTTTCCTCCGTCTCCTTACTTCGTAGGCTGTCTGTCGCATGTAATCACTGCAGCTCGAGTTTTGGTCACCGCTGCCCTAGGCTTAGAGATTACATGTAGCGCGTGAGAAAATTTGTGTTCAATGTATGGCAACGCTGATCGTAGAGAAATTTTGTTTTTATGCATTGTAATACTGGGCACATATCTATATTAAATGAATGACAACGGGAATACTGTTAGAGCCAATCGTAGATATAGCCTAAAAGGAAGAAACGGTATATAGAAGAATTACTTTATAGATATAGACGTGGAAATAATAGCCTACTAGAATTGGTTTCCTACTATTAACCAAGAAAGTGACCTAGATATTAAACAATCAATTACTGGCGTTAGAACAAATATTTTAAACTGTGACAAGTACCAATTTATCGGTACGAGCAATTTTACGAGAGCAGCATTTTAACCATATCTGTCAATGTACAGAGTCCTAAGTCTCTACAAAATGGGAAGGGAAATTGCTGCAACTCATGTTAAACTGACCGTCGCGCTCAACTGATGCATTCAGTTCAGTTAACATTTTCTCTTGCGCTCAACTGATGAACTCCCATTAGAGATACCTACCTTATATAGATTTTCTAACAGCGAAAGACAAGAAGTGTGTGTGTATATCACAGATTAAACGTGACTTTTAACTAATTTAGTACATAGGCCTATGTGAAGTGATAAAAATGCGAGTGTCCAAGAACCTCTTCTGCTACACAGTTGTTTGGACTTGTATTAATTAGTGTTATACTAGTTTGCAAACTATTACTTCGAAATCTTGTGAAATAGAGCCTGGGAAAGTCTTCACGGATCACTCTGGAAGTGCTAGCAGCTGATCACCTCATCATGTACCTTAAGCCCGTTAATCAGATATTATCCTGGAATGCGGTTTGCATCGTGAAAGCGACGCGATGTGCAATAGCAATCTCTCCATTAATACCAATTTGAGTTTCTTCATCCACGAGATTAACTGAAAGCGGCTGAACCGTCTGATTAGGGTGACAGGGTATGCACAAGTATTTTGCAATCAGTTGACGCTCTCATAATGGCTTTATTTATTTTTGCTTTTGTTTGCAAGCTTTCACTAAATTAAACACCTGGGTTGCTTTTCTAGACTGCACTTTCATTTCTAAGAGTAAAGAAAAATAGCGTGGTATCACGTGTAGAGGGTTAAAAAGTGTGTAACATTTGAACATCAAGAGTGACTTTTTATGTTTCTTACGAAACATCGAAACAATTAGTGTGGCCGTGTCGGGGATACAGCCATGGGTTTTACGTGAATACTTATCGATAGATCTAGACAAGATCTTTCGTCTGGCACCAAAATCAGGGCGCTAGCACATCGGAATCGCGAGATATAGGTAGGCCTACTCCCCGGAAATTTCCGCGCACCCCCAAAATGGCCGCCAGTTGCCGCGTGCCTCCACCAGTGCAAGTTAGTATCATAGTATGAAACACTTTTATTTCAATCGTGTTATTATTCACGAGGTTATGGTGACGGAATGGGTCACCCTGCAAGTGTTACATCGTTACGTCGAAGTTTTCGTCGTAGTACCCCATATATCGGTACGATTTTAAAGACGTAGGCTATTCACGTCAGAAGTGACAGCAAATACCCATCATTGGAGAGTGTTTGGTGACAGGCAATTCATACGACCTCTATAATTGAGTGAAGATTTTATGCTGTCGGTTCGGTGTTATCGTGAAATATGGGTTTTTAAGAAAATGGTTCTTATTTATAAGGCTTTTAAATATTTGGGATAGTGCATTCTTGAATCCCGCGTATCTTGAAAAAAATTAGAGATTAGAAAATTCGAATCTGCGCTCTTTTCTTGTCTTTCGAATCCTAATCTAAGAAAATGTTAGGTACACTTAGGAAAGATTGGTTTTAAGGGCAGAGGGTTACGAAAGCATACAAAAATTATGGTAAAACATGCAGTAACACTTTTGACAGTATATGATAGTAATAGTAATAGTTTTATTTTCCCTGGCAGAGTTAAGGCCATCTGACCTTTTCCTCCACTCAACCAGGATCAAAGCACATACAGAAAAATACATATCGGTATACAAGTATTAGCTTAAAAATAATAATAGACATAAAAAATAAAATAAAATAAAAAAGAGAGTGAATACATATGAATATAATCACACAACTAAAGGAATAGTACAATTAGTAGCCTATAATCAGCATAAGTTACATTGAGATAATGACAGTTACCTAGATACAGTATTAGTATTGATGAAAAAACAAGTAATAATAATAATAATAATAATTATATCTAGAAAAACTAATTCTATGCATTTAAAATATTTCTAAACAACCTAATTTTAAACAACTGAGGACTAAGACTTCCCCTGATTTCCAGCGGCAGCGAATTCCAAGAGCGGGCCATGGCTATTGAGAAAGAACTTGAGTACAGAGCTGTCTGATGACGTGGTAGGTTAAGCCACAGAAATGTTGCAGCAGACTGGACGAACAGTTCCCTGGACATTGGATTGCAACCCCAAAAGAAAGAAGTCAAGGGGTATTAAATCTGGAGAACTGGCCGCTCATTCTACTGGTCCACATCGACCAATCCAATCCAGATTGAAGAATGATATCAATTCTTTCCTCTTTCGATAATGTCATCACGAAAATTTGTTTTATTAGATTTATTTTTTTGTTTATTTTTAGAATTATTTTGGTTTTTATGGGGTTTTATTAAGTTAAAAAGCTTTAAAGAAAAGTATATGTTTTGAAAGCATAAGAAAGAAGTTAAAATCTTAATGAAACACTTAAAACTACGGAACAATAAAAAAAAACCTGAAGCATTCATCTTAATGTATAATAAGAAATTTGTTATAGGAAAGCTTCAAATAATCACAACAATGCTTTGAAACTGTCACAGGTTAACCAAACAGTTAAGCAGGAAACGTTAATTACCAGAATTGCATAAAAACACCTTTTCCAAAGCCTCCTTAGTACCGTACCATGTTACAAAATATCTGTAGATGCAGTAACTAATTTTTGTGTCATTATTACAGTTTATTTTTAAATAACTTGAAAACAATAATTAGAGATCTCAAAACGGATCGCACCATTGTTTTTTTTTTTTTTCAGAAAATTTCACATCATTTTGAGTACCTACATGACCCCCTTTCCATTTGAAATTTCAAAGTTGCATTCAAAATGGCGGCTTTTGAGATAGCTGAGGGCTAGAATCGAATGTGTCACTGGTAGAGCATTTGGTCTTACAAATACTGGTAACACCTACAGTAATCGAAAATCAAGGATATGGAAGATATTTATATGGTTCCAGACTTTTGATTCATTCTGTATATACTTAAACTTTGTTTTCCATTAAACAGAGACTTCAAATTTCGTTTCAGTTAAAAACTTTTAATTTTACGCATGCGTTCAAATACGGTTCATGAGATTATCGCTTCTCTTTAGTCGTCTGCTGGCACAAGAGTGAATCCAGAAGACAACGCAAAACAAAAGGTTTGTTCGAGAGACACAGAAAGAGACGGTATGAGAGGGAAAGAGACGCAGGATTGTTAGCTAGAACCTCTCATTAATCACGCGCGACAGTTGGAAGCCATTATCATCAGCTTGTAGTATAACCACTATCACTATTCCAGTGTCACAAGTCGTGAAATCAAGTCCATGTGTCGTGAAAAGCATTGCGGTATAAATTACCATAGAAACATCCTTAAATAATGTAAAGGCAACCGCTTGCATGCATAACGAAGAAGGGGCAGTTCTGACGCTTCGTGACGGGGTCCTGGGATCAAATCTCACCTCGGGTTTGCCATTTGTCAATATGAAAACCATGTTAACCTTATTTTGCATTTTTGTAGTGTTTTTGTATCGCAATAAACCAATTTCATCTATACTACAAATTAAAATGCATAATTCTGATTGTTTCGATATAAATTGCAATTGTTCAGTTATTAATGAGGTTAAATACTTAGGTATGATTATTGATAATCATTTAAAATGGATTAATCATATTCAATATAGTCCACACCTGTGGAGTAACGGTCAGCGCGTTTGGCCGCGAATCCAGGTGGCCCGGGTTCGAATCCCGGTCGGGGCAAGTTACCTGGTTGAGGTTTTTTCCGGGGTTTTCCCTCAACCCAATACGAGCAAATGCTGGGTAGCTTTCGGTGCTGGACCCCGAACTCATTTCACCGGCATTATCACCTTCATTTCATTCAGACGCTAAATAACCTAGATGTTGATACAGCGTCGTAAAATAGCCCAATAAAATAAAATAAAAGTATTCATTATATTTGTAATAAATTACGTAAAACATTATGTTACTTTGTTGTTCTAAGAAATATTTTGTCAATTAACTGTTTACGTATAATTTATTTAGCATTATTTCAATCTATATTTATGTATGGTATCATAGGTTGGGGTGGAACTTATAAATCCAACCGTTATCCGTTAATTTTACTACAGAAAAAAGTATTAAACATTTGTTTAAAAAAGCAGAAAGATTACCCAACTGAATTGTTATTTAAACACTTCAAAGTTTTCAGTATTAAACAAATATATTATTTTATTTTATGAAATTATATTCATTGAAATTGTAATAACTTTAAAAGGTATATACATAAATATAGAACTAAAAATATGAATTCTCTGCGTTTGTGTGAACCAAAATGTAAAACCAATGCAGCTTTTTATCATAGCATGAGTCAAGGGCCCAGATTATTAAACAAATTGAAGACATTATTACAAAAACAGCCTAGTCAGTTTTAATGAAATTGAGTTAAGGACACATTTGCTACTATTTTAAATGTTTATAGACCCCAAAAACGGCCCATGTCAAGTGCAATAGACACGAGGATAAAACACCAGTTGAAGGGAATAGCTGACATGTGTTAGTCTTTTACTTTTTTATTGTTCTTCTGAAAAATAGCAATTTTGACAAGGGTTCTTTTTGTAATAATGTCTTCAATTTTATTCCAATATTATTTTAACCACGAATCCTCTCCAAATTAATAAAAAAAAAGTGTATTGGATTTATGGTTTGGGTTTAAAAATATTAAACACTATTTAATCTGTATTCACTCTCAATTTTAATTTTATTTTTGTCTGTATTGGAATCCCTTCCTGAGCACGAGTCTTACTCATTCAGGAGTGGGCTAGTTTATCTTTCATTGTATTTATTAACTTGTATTCATCTCAGACTTACTAGCAATAAAATAAATAAATAAATAAATAAATAAATAAATAAATAAATAAATAAATAAATAAATAAATAAATAAATAAATAAATAAATAAATTTTACTCCTGGTTGAGTGTTAGAGAAGGCCGTATGGCCTTAATTCTGCCAGGTTAAATAAACCATTATTATTAAATAAGAAACAAAATGTATCAAATTACTTTTAATTAACGCCATTACCGATGTTGCAGCAAGTACGTAATTTAATAGCCTCTACAGTTAAAGTGATGTCAAACAGAAAAGCGACGACTTCTAATTCGAAACATCTGGACGTCAGAAATAGATGTGTGTTCGATTTTTTCCGTCTCTTGCTATCTACGACATAATGATGACCTCAGAGTACAACTCAGCGAAGTCGTTACTTTTTCTTCCCTCTATTTTTCTTCTCAGTTTGTCAATTATTAGGCAATACTGTCTTCAGTCCCGTTTTTTCTTCCTTCTGCCTTTTCTTTTCTCCCTTCTTCACGTCATCATGTAGTCTGCGTTTAATTTTACACTGACGTCTTGAGGTCCAATTGTTGGTGCTAACGGATACAGAATGAACAGAACTTCGGTATATAATATATACTATATTATATATTTATCTATTTATATCTATGCATAGCACCCTAAGGTACTAGTCATAGACATTTCGCTAGCCCGCGCTACGAGCGTGTTAAACTAGCCCCGGCTATCGACTGGTACTTGTACAGGATTCATATCATATCCTATCGCTAACACTGGTTTATGAATACGAAAAACGTTAGTTCGCTAATCATCCACTGGAATGCCGCGCTAAGAATGTCTATGAATATGGCCATAAGGAACGGCGAAACTTGGAGCAAGACAAGTGACCCACAGGTTTGGAGCTCACATGAACACTTCCCATTAGTCCCAGTGTCTTTTTCAAGGACACATTGTCGCTTACCTTTTAAGAGTCATTAATTAATTAATTCACTCATTCATTCATTGATTAGTTCATTCATTCGACAGCAGTGTATGCGGAGAGAAATTACTTTTTTTTTTTTCGGCTTCTCCCCTGCAAAAGTCCCTTAAGTTGAACGGTGTGAACGAAGTGAGACAAGTGACTTTTAGGCTAGGAGCTCACATAAATGCTAAGATGAATCCCAAGAGCCCTTGCAAGGACGCGCACTCGAGTACCTTCCAGCTTACTCTCCTTCCTTTGTCCCTCATTGATTGAGTGATTGGGTAGTAAGAATAAAGCTTAAGTACTTTCTCAAGGTTTATACTTTTGAGTATGAGCACTTCCTGTGATTATATACGCGTAACCACTAGAACATACTTATATTCATAAGAATAAAGACATTCTGCCTAACGCGAATATATAGTCATCTCTACAGCCTTCGTGATCGTTTAAAAGTGTTACCTATCCCCTGTGACCACATTGCACCGTGATGCTCAGTTTTTTTTATAGACTTTCGCATGCTAACCGCATGCTGTAGTGGTTTGTGTTTTGCTTTTTATGAACGAACGAACGAATAAACGAACAAACGAACGAACAAACGAACGGACGAACGAACGAACGAACGAACGAACGAACGAACGAACGAACAAACAAACGAACAAACAAACAAACGAACGAACAAACGAACAAACGAACAAACGAACGAACAAACGAACGAACAAACGAACGAACGAACAAACAAACAAACGAACAAACAAACGAACAAACAAACGAACGAACGAACAAACGAACAAACAAACGAACGAACAAACAAACGAACAAACGAACGAACGAACGAACAAACAAACAAACGAAGGAACAAATAAATAAATAAATGAGTAGCTTAATATCAAAGACGGACATCTGTCGTCTCCATAGTTTTGATCTAGAGGCAATTTTTTAATACACAGTGTTCTTTGTAACATTTAACACAATTTATTTTATAAATATAATGTTAGAGTTTGCATATGGTTTCACTATAACTGGAAAGAGCATGAAAAATTGTATAAAAAACCACAGCTATGTAAATTTCGATTGAGGTCAGATGTCCGTCTTTGATATTAAGCTACTCAAATAAATAAACAAAGAAACAAACAAACAAACAAATAAATAAATATGACAGAGAGAGTGAATCAGATAAGTGACGTTAATAAACAGGAAACAAGAAAATACGAAGCTTCAGTTATGTAACAGACTTTGTTTTTTGAAGTAAATATATTTTTTTTAATTATTACAACAAAACGGTCGTTATTTCCTGGATCCCCCTCGTAGTACTGGGAAATCGTCATTACGGGATGTTGGATAGAGATTACGATCCATTTCTAGAATTCCAGTTATGCTAATTATATTTTTTTATTATAGAGAGTTTTATATATAATTTAAAGTTACAAGTAATTGCATTTTGCAATTCAAATTTTACAAAATAAACTGTAATTGTTAATTATATTTAACAATACAATCTAACCTTATACTTTGATAGCCATTCATATGTTATAGGTTATGTTTTTTATGAATAACAAATACGTGTTTAACCTTTTTCACATTCACTTTTGTGAAGCGTTCTTTTTCTATATTTTTTTTATTTAACTTTAAACTGAACACAAATCAACAAATATTCAGAATTGAGCCTGCTACAAACCATACTCAGAATAACATGAGAACGAACTTATAAATATGAGAATATACTAGCTTTTATTTTTATCAAGCATGAGTATATATTCTGTACAAGATGGACACTTGAGTATATTCTACTATGCTTCCATGTTATGAGCATGCAATCAAAAATGAGTAGGGACTCAAATGTTTTTATTCCTACTAACAAGAGTATATACTAAAAAAAAGTTCAGTATATACTATATACTCATGCTTATTCTTACCACGGATTGATTGCCTTCTTCAGAACTGAAGTGTGAGTATAGTGAAGTTTTAGCTCTGAAACTTGTACGCCCAGCTTTGTTTTCGACGCTCATGCGAGTTTTTCGTTATGGGGTCAGCAAAACGTGGGGGGTCTAGATAACACAGGACACAAACTGACAATTCATGTCTTACACGAATTTCCAACTTACACCATGATCTCACCCAGCCTTAAATTTATGAGTTGTAATCTTTTGCGTGTTGTGTGACATTCTGATAGCCTATCCCAGATAAAGTAATGTGACCAGGATTTGTGAAGCTCAAAACGGAACACTTACTACCACTGTTACATCGCAGGAAACTCGCTTTCATAGTCGTACAAAATTTAGTACCAGAAATATAAATTTAATTCTTTAATTTTAAAATAATGTGAGTAAAATATAGGCATTAATTAACGTTTACGATTTATCATATATATATGTATATATATAGCCACCGGCATGGCTCAGTCGGTTAAGATGCTTGCCTGCCGGTCTGAAGTTGCGTTCGGGCGCCGGTTCGATTCCCGCTCGGGCTGATTACCTGGTTGGGTTTTTCCGAGGTTTTCCCCAGCCGTAATGTGAATACAAGGTAATCTATGGCGAATCCTCGGCCTCATCTCGCCAAATATCATCTCGCTATCACCAATCTCATCGACGCTAAATAACCTAGTAGTTGATACAGCGTCGTTAAATAACCAACTAAAGTAAAATATATATATATATATATATAACCCAAGAAATTAAGGAAGTCAAGGTTAGAAATTAATTCTACTAATTAACATTGCCTTCAATGTGTCAGCCTTCAATTGTGTTTCCTCCGATGTTCATATTTTGTTCATTCTGACAAAAACTCTTTCTACAGGAGTATTGGTTCCAGGCAGGGATGAGCCAAATTCAACAATGTTAACAATGTTTTTGAATGGCTATTACACTTTTACTATGTCATACTACTTTTAACCAATAAAACGTTACGGAATAACGTGTTTCAACCAATCATGACTACTTGTCCTATTATTTTTATCATCTCTCTAACATTTGTTTTTTTATCACCTCCTTAGCATTTATTTGTTTTTATCACCTCCCTAGCATTTATTTCTTTATTTGCCAACATTGTACTTTCAATAATTGTACCTTTTAAAGTGATTCATGTTTATTTCATCATCCTTAATTGAAACTTTTCTATCATTTATATTTTTTGTATTATTTTAGGTTATGTTATAGCTTCTGATGTATGAGATTATGGATAGTTACGTATCAGAGATTGTTTAATATACATTGCTAATTGATGTGAAATGCAACTGTTTCAATAAAAATGAATCTGAATCAACAAAGTCTTCTTGACTAGTAATCGTCCATAGAGTTCAATGAAGATTGTATAGTTGGCAGAACTACATCTTTTCCAAATTGTATTTCAGAAAATATTAATTTAATTTCAGAAATTATCAATTGTATTTCAGATTAGTCAATTCAAGTTCGGGTAGTATCAATTGTATTTCAGGAAACATCAATTCTATTTCAGAATTGTCAATTTAATTTCAGATAGTATCATTTGTATTTCAGATTAGTCAATTCAATTTCAGATAGTTTCAATTGTATTTCAGAAAACATCAATTTTATTTCAGAAACTATCATTTGTATTTCAGAAGTTGGTGGTGATTGTGCTCGTGCAGTATAACACAGTACAATTCATCAAGCTGCAGCTTTAGCTATGGTGAATATGCCTGTCGGACGCTAAAATGCCATAAAGTTGAGGATTTTTTTAAGCCATTTTCCATTTTTTTAAATATATGTTAAAATCTCAAGTAGGTTTACATTTGTTATTTTGCGAAATAAAAGTGACTACGTGTACGTAATCTTAAATGCATTGCTTATTTTCTGAAATTATATTGGCACTTATTACTGCTTTAAGAACCACAGCACTTTACAGTACAGTACAGTACATTTTTTAAAATTCTTGTAGGAAACCCAATATACTTTATAAGAATAAAAACAAAACAAAAAATCGAAGATACAAAATCTGAAATACATTTGATACCATCTGAAATACAATTGACAAATCTGAAATACATTTGATACCATCTTAAATACAATTACATCTGAAATGCATTCGATACCATCTGAATACAATTTATACTATGTCAATTACCTCGGTAGCTGTACTACTAATTTTTATTTTAAGTACCTCTATAATACTCGTACATATTTTTTATTCATTCAATACTTTTCTACCGATAACAGAGTTTTTACTGCAAAACCAGCATTCTGCAATCTTCCCTCTTTTCTGCTTTCCTCTTATTCTCCGCATACGATCCATATATATCTTAATGTCGTCTATCATCTGATATCTTCTTCTGCCCCGTACTCTTCTCCCGTTCACCATTCCTTCCAGTGCATCCGTCAGCAAGCAGTGTCTTCTCAACCAGTGACTCAACGAAATCCTTTTTCTCCTCTGATCAGTTTCAGCATTATTTTTTCTTCACCCACTCTTTCCAACATAGCTTCATTTCTTATTCTGTCTGTCCATTTCACACGTTCCATTCTTCTCCATATCCACATTTCAAACGCTTCCAGTCGTTTCTCTTCACTTCGTAGTAATATTTCTGCCTGATACAATGCTACTTAAAAATGGTTTTTAAGGAACCCGTAGGTTCATTGCCGCCCTCACTTAAGCCCGCCATCGGTCCCTATCCTGTGCAAGATTAATCCACTCTCTATCATCACATCCCATCTCCCTCAAATCCATTTTAATATTATCCTCGCAACTACGTCTCGCCCTCCCCAAAGGTCTTTTCCCCTCCGGTCTCCCAACTAACACTCTATATGCATTTCTGGAGTCGCCCATACGTGCTACATGCCCTGCCCATCTCAAACGTCTGGATTTAATGTTCCTAATTATATCAGGTGAAGAATACAATGCATGCAGTTCTGCGTTGTGTGACTTTTTCCATTCTCCTGTAACTTCATCCCTCTTAACCCCAAATATTTTCCTAAGAACCTTATTCTCAAACATCCTTAATCTCTGTTCCTCTCTCAAAGTGAGAGTCCAGGTTTTACAAGCATACAGAACAACCGGTAATATAACTGTTTTATAAATTCTAACTTTCAGATTTTTTGACAGCAGACTAGATGACAAAAGCTTCTCAACCGAATAATAACACGCATTTCCCATATTTATTCTGCGTTTAATTTCCTCCCTGTGTCATTTATATTTGTTACTGTTGCTCCAAGATATTTGAATTTTTCCACCTCTTCGAAGGATAAATCTCCAATTTTTATGTTTCTATTTCGTGCAATATTCTGGTCACGAGACATAGTCATATACTTTGTCTTTTCGGGATTTACTTCCAAACCTATAGCTTTACTTGCTTCAAGTAAAATTTCCGTGTTTTCCCTAATCGTTTGTGAATTTTCTCCTAATATATTCACGTCATCCGCATAGACAAGAAGCTGATGTAACCCGTTCAATTTCAAACCCTGTCTGTTATCCTGAACTTTCCTGTTATCCTAACTTTCCACACAATGCCACACTCCATGCAAATATTTTACAATCTGCAATTTATATTCTGTAAAATAATTAATTTCTGAATTCTCTTTAATATATATTTTATATTTACTTACAATTCACATTGTTTACAAGTTTAACGTACGCACAAATGCCTCTCAGTTTCTTACAAAACAACTTAGATTACGGGCAATATTATAAACACACATCACTTCCAACGGTCGATCTGTCTGCAAACATTATCCCCAGACGGGGAACACTGTCTTATTCTGACGTCAATGTAGCTGGTGTGTAACTACACAGGAATGCGCCAGCTTTCAGTTGATAACGAATGAAGTAATGTGCGATATGCATTGAATCATGAATGGAGTCAAGTATTTTGCATGTGTACCGAAACTATAACGGTGGACAACAGCAAAGATACGAACATTTTAGAGTAGGCCTATATTAATTTCTTTACTTGGTTATTTAACGACGCTGTATCAACTACTGAGCAGTGTTGCCATACCTACTGATTTAGCAGGAGAGTTCCTGTTTTTCCATGGACTCTACTGCTCTACTGATTTCTTTGTCAAAAGTCCGAATTTCTTCTGCCTTTTGGGCATGCTAAAGTCACCATGGTACTATGCTCGGATTTTCAATACACACACACACACACACACACACACACACACACACACACACTCTCTCTCTCTCTCTCTCTCTCTCTCTCTCTCTCTGCACGGCCTGCACTCCTTACCTTCCCCTCCTCTTCAGCTGTATTCAGTCAGTGACAAGCGGCAGTCCGCTGAGCTGAAAGATTTATTTAAACGATTTTCGCAATTATTCCATTGAATTCATGACTAAACGGTTTAACTTGTAAAAAAAGAACCAATACCGTACAGTACTATTAAGATTATTTGTGCGAGATCGTGCGTATTTGCTTGTTTTATGCACAGAACCAATACGCGGTAAGTGTTAAATACCACATTCAGTATTCCCAACGTAACACACATAACAATTTCCCTCTTCTTACCGCTTAAGCGCGACATTCATTTTAGGCTTTTAACATATTATTTTTAGAGACGTTTAACACAGTAATAATTATAAATTGGAAACTTACCACTGCAATTTCACCTAAATTGCAATGTTAATTAATGTTTTTAAATATTTGCAAAAATTAAGCAAAGTCTACTAATCCACGAAACTTATTGCATTCCTGATACAAGTAACATTAAGGAAGCCGTGAAAAAATCAACAAGATTCCAGATGCCGATGTTATTACTGCAATATGTTATATAAATAATATTATTAAAATATTAAAATGAAAAATAAATAATTACATAACCTTACTGTTTGTTTTAAGTTCGCATTTATAGACTGGGGGGGGGGAGAAGACAGACGTATATCACGGCCTGCTGGAGTATAGTAAACACAGAAAACATTTTATAGGAACAATGTTGAAGAAAGATATTTTGGTTTTCCGAAGTTGGCGTCATTAAACAGAAACCAACATGGAGATTTCATTGCAACTAATTAGAAATTCGTCTTTCAGGTATGTAATAAACGATCTTCGCACAAAATAATGTTCGATACACGAGCGGTATGTTTGTTTTCATGTTCTCGGAAATTTACGTTTCGCTTTTTCAATCTTTTCCTCGAACATGAAAACTTCAACATACCGCTCTTGTAACGTACGGTATATTACTATTTTACGTATCTACTTGTATAGCAATCAATCATTTCTCCCAGGCCGTTACTGCAATAGAGTGCTGTAAACACTGGGCAAAGACTATTTTTTTCCTGCTTAAAGGTGCTCCATCGAAGGAAAATTGTATTAGAAGATTTGAGGTATATATATAACATGTAGAATCACTTAAATTTTGGTGCATCGGTCCTCTTCCACACGTAAGAGGAAAAACAAGTTTGGAAATGCATGCGGAAACACAAACATTTGAAAAGATCAGACACATTAGGACAAAAAGCAATCGGGTTTTACGAGTGATTTTACAAAAATAAATACTATGGCGAGAGAAAATAATAAACACACAGGCGAGAGAAGCAGAAGTGAGACCAATCTGTTTTGTAGCAGAACATAATTTGTTGACCAATATTATGGAGCACTTTTGTGTATTGTTGCACGTGTTGACGGACTTAATTGACTAGAGATGGCTGTAGTTACATTAGCAAAATTGTTCATTTCATTGGTGGGGATGTAGTGTGTAATAATACAACAGTATCACCTTTTTATAGTATACATTGTTTTGTAATTAATACAGGGACATCATTTTATTTTTACTTCAATTTTTATTGTACCTGAGTTTTGTAATGTACTTCACTCCCACCCCTTCTACTAGTAAACTTCCAACCGTTCATGATACAGAGCCGAGGGCGCGTAAGCAGTACTGAGTTACTGAGTATAGTACGTTTCAGAAATATGTTCGCGTTTTCCAGTGACGAAAGAGCTTTCAATATTGAATCATATTTTCGTACGGGTACTGTCGTCCGTTTCCCTATGTCGCATCCCGGTTTCCCCCACCTGCTTCTGTTCGCCCCTTTGTAAAGTCTAGTAGCTGGGCTATCTTAGCTCTTTTCTGAAAACATTAATTTCTGTTAGGAATTGGACGTCTACGTAATATTATTCAAGTGTTTAAAATAACTTAAATAAAAGGGCCTCCTTAAGTAATTAACTGTCACGTGATTTCCCCCCCCCTTTCTACAACCCTGCGACAAAACCACTTGAACGGACAGTAGATAGCATTTCTGAGTGATTTTATCTTTTCGGATCGGGCAGAAGTGAAGATTGAATTTACAGTACGTAAGGTACTCTTTTATAGAGTAGGTACAGAATTATTTCAACATGAGTTACTCGTACGAAGGACGAAACTGGTAATTGGAATTAGGTGCAATAGTCTATAGTGCGATAATATGCACAAAAGAACTGAAGCCTGTATCGAAATGAACGGCCACCATTTTCTAAAATGTGTTTAAATATCCATATTATAATTATTTTTCAATTTAACTTCATTCTCTATATAGTACGCTAATGTGCTGTAACAGTACAATATACACTGCATAATTAATACTTCCGAATGGATAGCTCAATTCGTGTGTAAAACACTAAGTGTTAATACAGTACTGTATTTTGATTAAACAAAAACCTAATGAAAATTATCAAAATCAAAATTGCGATATTTCCTAGTTTACATAAATGGATGAACCACTTTTCTTCCCTCCTATACCTAGTAAAGTGATTTGTATTTTACGCCAGTATCATCGAACTCCGTCGTGGAAAGGGTAGCAAACGGTGTTTCCTGTTTCAATCGTTAATAGAAAGGTATAGCCAGGTTAATATTAAAAATGTTAGTAAAAATAAAATGATGTCCCTGCATAATAGAATGATGAAATTAATCGTTAATTGATCTACTGTTATCTCCTGTTTTTTCCATGATTTTTTTCCTGATTTTCGTGAGTAGGTCGCGGTAACTGCTACTGAGTTAACATCGATGGAATTGATGATAGCGAAGTGGTGTTGGCGAGATAAGACTGAGAATTCGCCATAGATTTCATGGCGTTCGCCTTGCGGTTGGGAAAAACCTCGGAAAAAACCCAACCAGATAATCGAACCACTCCCGAGCGCAACTCCGTATCAGAATGTACTATCGTCTGAGCTACGCCGAATATTGTGTTTCCATGTAGGCTACTGAGGTATGAGTTAAGTTAGTGCATCCGATTATTAACATTTTGATTAAAAGACAAGGTTTCAGCTATTTCTAAGTTAGAAGAGAATTATATTAATATTTAACCAAAATTCATATAAAATTGCAAATAGTAACGTATTATATTATAGTCTTTATTTTCGTCAGAATCTGAAATTGGTTGCAGCACATATTGAGATTCTTTATAATTTATATTTCATATTTATTTTTATGAATTATTCTTTTCAATTACAACAATAGTAATATGCGTTACAAGAGCGGTATGTTGAAGTTTTCATGTTCGAGGAAAAGTTTGAAAAAGCGAAACGTAGTTGAGCTTTTTTAATTTCCGAGAATTGAAAGAAAACATACCGCTCGTGTATCGTACATTATATTGTGCGAAGATCGTTTATTACATACATGAAAGAGGAAGTTCTAATTAGTTGCAATGAAATCTCCATCCTGGTTTCTGTTCAATGACGGCAATTTTGGAAAACAAAAATATCTATCTTCAACATTGTTGCTTCAAAATGTTTTCTGTGTTTACTATACTCCAGCAGGCCGTGATATACGTCTGTCCTTTTTTTTTCCTCAGTCTATAAATGAGAACTTAAAACAAACGTCTTCCTTAATGTTACACGCATCACGAAATGCAGTAACTTTAGTGGAGTTGTAGAGTTTACTTAATTTTTGCAAATATTTAAAAACAATAATTAACAGTGCAATTTAGGTGTAATTGCAGTGGTAAGTTTTTTCTAATTTATAATTATTACTATATTGAATGTCTTTAAAAATAATATGTTAAAAGCCTAAAGCAGTAAAATGAATATGTCACTTAAGCGGTAAGAAGAGGGAAATTGTTATGTGTGTTCGGTTGGGAATACTGAATGTAGAATTTTAGACTTACCGCGGGTTGGTTTTGTGCGAAAACCAAGCAAATACGCACGATCTCGCACAAAATAAATTGTACGATTAAGGGTTTTTGAGAGTCGGTTCCGGACAATTGGCCACAGAAAATTTGTAACTGGGACAATTGACCACGGATAGACAATTCGCCACAAATATACAATTCGCCATAAATAGACAATTTGCTACAGATAGACAATTTGCCACACTGAGATACAAAGATAAATCCATGAATTCCAGAAGCTCTATATTGTGCGAATGGATACAGAGATTAATAATTGTAAATTCCACTAAGTATTGCTACGTACATGTAAATTTGGCTTCAAAAATGTTCTGCTAGGTTGTGGGCTACAGCTCTCAAGTATCAGATGACGGTGCCTTCTGTCTTGTACCCCGGGTGTTCTTCAACTGTACGTGATATTCGTCTGTCCATGTCGATGTACTTCCGCTTCTTTTTGGTAGGAGAATGACCACCTTCCAATCTCTCTATGCATCTGTCCACTTCTTCCACTTCCAACTGCAGTTGCTCCAGCACGTGATACAAGGAAAGATGCGCTTTCCCCATTAATAGGCTCAACCTCCTGTGCCAAGCTTCGAATGTATTAGTAGTTCTCGCCTTAATCCTTCTTCAGTCTGCAAAATGCTTCTTGTGTTCAGACATTGCTTCCATCTTCTGATATCGTGACTGTTGCATTACACCCACCACGCATTTCACAGCGCCAAACAACTCCATTCTTATTTTCTCTGTCTCGTGTACATGTAGACAAGATATATTAATTTGTCACAGCCTCCTTCTTGATTTGTGAAGCGAATTTCTTCCGCCATAGTTCCGAATTAGTTTACAGCTTCTGGATTTGTCTTGTGTTACCATAGAAATATATTATAAATTGTTGCGAATTTGAGTGTTGCCTTCAATTTTAATGTGTGGCTAATTGTCTTTGATACGAATTTCAATTATGTGGCGAGTTGCCTCCGTGGCCAATTTTCTGTGGCGAGTTGTCCCCAACCCTTTGAGAATAAGGTTCTTAGGAAAATATTTGAGGCTAACAGGGATGAAGTTACAGGAGAATGGAGAAAGTTACACAACGCAGAACTGCACGCATTGTATTCATCACCTGACATAATTGGGAACATTAAATCCAGACGTTTGAGATGGACAAGGCATGTAGCACGTATGGGCGAATCCAGAAATGCATATAGAGTGTTAGTCGGGAGACCGAAGGAAAAAAGACCTTTGGGGAGGCCGAGATGTAGATGGGAGGGTAATATTAAAATGGATTTGAGGGAGATGGAATATGATGATAGAGACTGGATTAATCTTGCACGGGATAGGGACCAATGGCGGGCTTATTTGAGGGCGGCAATGAACCTACGGGTTCCTTAAAAGCCATAAGTAAGATTTCAAATCATCCATCCTCAAGTGAGGTTGACCACTGGGATCCGGAATTAACAAAATATAAAAGATAAAGAGAAATGAAACGAGCAAAATACTGATTCGTTTTGTACATTAAAACAAAAATTTACGTGTTAACATATAGATAATAGTGTAAAATTTGAAGAGAGGCCTTCAGAATTTCCATTACAATCTTCTGAACCTCATAAAAGGGAATTTTAAAGGATTTAAGGATATATCATCATCATCATCATCATCATCATCATCATCATCATCATATCCCTCACGTATTAGACCCTACAGGATCTGTTACGGTCTCATGCCAGCGCTTGCGTGGTCTTCCCACTTTTCTCTTGGTACATAAGTAAGAATCTGTTTAGGCCAGTAATATATAAGGATTAGAAGAAATAAAGTACCGGTACTCTAATAGAATAAAATATTAACCCTTAAATTGGCAAAACTTCATTTCTCACACTAGTTTATTAAACCGTGTCGGACTGTAAAGAAAACAACTATCGCATATATATGTTGTGCAATATTATAGTACAATGACATTTTCCTACCAATTTTTTTTCTATTGTTCTATTAAATTATAGCATATATCCTATTAACCTGTTGTATCCTATAGGCTTCATTGCCAATTTCAGGGTTAATTGACTTACAAAAATACTAAACTGTCTTGAAAATGTATTATTGTGCTATCTCATCATTACAAATATACCGCTAGATGGCAGTAGTGTGTTATGATCGGCTGTTCCAGTTGTGTCAACTATACGATCTTCATTGAACTCTATGGACGATTACTAGTCAAGAAAGCTTTGATGATTCAGTTTAATTTTTATTAAAACAGTTGCATTCAACTTCAATTATCAATACCTATATATTAAACAATCTCTGATACTTGACGATCCATAATCTCATACAGTAGAAGTTATAAGATAACATAACCTAAATAATAAAACAAGATAAATGATAGACACTAAGAATTATTTTAAAATGTACAATTATTGAAAGTACAATGTTGACAAACAAAGAAACAAATGCTAGGGAGGTAATAAAAACAAATTCTAGAGAAGTGAAAAAAATGATAAAAATTTGAGGATAAGCAGCCATGATTGGTTGATACACGTCGATCGGTACCGTTTTATTGATCAAGTAATATGATGTAGTAAAAGTGTAATAGTCACTATAAAACAATAAGACACGATAAGTCCTCAGTGGAAATGTGAACAGCCCTTGTTGCCTCATTGCTACAATTGCCAGTTTTGAAACGAGAACAGAGGAAAGAGGACGCGAATGAAACAATTCAAAACTAATTAAAATCTGGAAGACATATACAGAGTGTTTCAGAAATACTTTGACAAACCTTGGGGACATGTTTCTCACATCAGAACAAGAAAAAAAGTTCATATAAACATGTGTCCGAAAATCCTTAGTTTTTTAGTTATTAATGAAAGAATATAATGAAACATGTTAGATATTGTCAGCTTGTAGCAAGTGTTGCAACTTTAATCAACTGAAACCCTTTTTTTACTATATATAGTGTTGTTACGTAGCGAAAAAGCTCTGAAAGTACATCTCGTGTCCATCAGTCTGCGTGCACAAAGAGACAAACCAGTTGTCTTTGTGATGTGGATCTGGTGTGTTCTTTCTGTTTTTCATCAATTTTGTCTTTCATGAGTAAAATAGTGCCCATTTGATAAAAAAATGCCATGAAATAATGAAATTACTTAAAAATAAATAAAATTCACATGCTTAAAATTAAACAAGGCCTCATTTAACTGTAATTATGCGACATTATCCGTACAAATTGAAGGCGTGAGTATTTACCCATTCTTATACTTGACCAGGTACTTTTCTATAAATTCATTTTTTTTTTTTTTGCGGATATGAAACGGATGTTTGAAAGGATAATTTATGCTGTTACATTCAACATAGGTATCTGTCTCCCCTGAAGCCAATATTCCGTGCATATTAAATTTATAATTATTTACCACGATAATTGTTTTACACCGCTGATTTAAAATTTCACTCAGTTGCGACATGTTGTGTTAGGTACTGATACAGGAAACACAGAAACGCAGATATCGGTGTGTACTGAGTGGTTGACGAGTAGACCACTGATACCAGCGTATAGGTAACTAAGTATGGACACTTCGCGTCGGTATCTTTGATGTAGCCGGACTGATTTCAATGACCTTCAAACCAGCTAGAGCGGGAGATTCTGCTTTCTCCCTAGAGTTGGCGTTGACATCACACCAGCTAGCAGTCGACACAGCGGAAATATAACACATAATTAATACATTAACACATTATGTAATTACTCAAATAAAATAAATTGGATCCATAAAATAATAAATCCGTAATTAACTGTAATGTCTAGACTCTAGAGTTCCTTTATAATTAGAGTTGAGAGGTTGACCCCAACAACAATTAAAATATGTAATGATTTGATAGCAGTGAAAATGGAAAAAGAAAACTCTTATGAGAAGTAAAACCATATACCTATATTATATTATATACAAATATTAAACGAATTTGATACATAATTTTATAATGTATTGTATTATTTTATAATATAATTTATTATATCTGAAATATAAAAAAAAATATATTATTAAACTTGCTTGTCACTGAGAAATAAGGAAAAGCTGTTAACTTGAATTTATTTGAAGCAAAGCGTTACTGGATTATGCAATAAGGTAGGCGATGTTTGGATCCTGTGTCTCAACTCTATACTCAGTTATTATCTTAACGTATGCTCGATTACACTAATCTCTAGCGCTTGAAAGTGGAACTAAACGCCGGCGCACAGAGAAACAAAACACTGGAAAATTCGCTCATTGTCCATTCTTTATAATCCCTATTCGCTGCTGGTACAGGTAATACAGAAACGCAGAATTGCCGTAACAAACAACCACACATCACCATCTTTCGCAGGGTTGCCAATAGTCGGTGCATGAGAATTGGTTTACCCCGTGAACATATCACTCAGTCGTGCATACCAGTAGTCGATGCATGAGAATTGCACTTGGAAATATATTTAAGTCAGGGACGAGACGGGTTCCTGGATTAACGAAACATATTTCAGCTGGGACGAGACGAGTTCCAGAATTAACGAAATATATTTCAGCCGGGACGAGACGGGTTCCTGGATTAACGAAACATATTTCAGCTGGGACGAGACGGGTTCAAGGATTAACGAAACATATTTCAGCCGGGACGAGACGGGTTCCAGGATCAACGAAACATATTTCGGCCGGGGACGAGACGGGTTCCTGGATTAATGAAACATATTTCAGCTGGGACGAGACGGGTTCCAGGATTAACGAAACATATTTCAGTCGGAGACGAGACGGGTCCCTGGATTAACGAAACATATTTCAGCTTGGACGAGGCGGGTTCCAGGATTAACGAAACATATTTCAGCCTGGACGAGACGGGTTCCTGGATTAACGAAACATATTTCAGCCGGAACAAGACGGGTTCCAGGATTAACGAAACATATTTCAGCCGGGACGAGACGGGTTCCTGGATTAACGAAACATTTCAGCTGGGACGAGACGGATTCCTGGATTAACGAAACATATTTCAGCTGG
This sequence comes from Periplaneta americana, assembly GCF_040183065.1. Taxonomy (NCBI): domain Eukaryota; kingdom Metazoa; phylum Arthropoda; class Insecta; order Blattodea; family Blattidae; genus Periplaneta; species Periplaneta americana. The sequence continues at coordinate 40,092,442 of NC_091131.1, forward strand.
GACGAGACGGGTTTCTGGATTAACGAAACATATTTCAGCTGGGACGAGACGGGTTCAGGATTAACGAAACATATTTCGGCCGGGGACGAGACGGGTTCCTGGATTAATGAAACATATTTCAGCTGGGACGAGACGGGTTCCAGGATTAACGAAACATATTTCAGTCGGAGACGAGACGGGTCCCTGGATTAACGAAACATATTTCAGCTTGGACGAGGCGGGTTCCAGGATTAACGAAACATATTTCAGCCTGGACGAGACGGGTTCCTGGATTAACGAAACATATTTCAGCCGGAACAAGACGGGTTCCAGGATTAACGAAACATATTTCAGCCGGGACGAGACGGGTTCCTGGATTAACGAAACATTTCAGCTGGGACGAGACGGATTCCTGGATTAACGAAACTTATTTCAGCTGGGACGAGACGGGTTTCTGGATTAACGAAACATATTTCAGCTGGGACGAGACGGGTTCAGGATTAACGAAACATATTTCAGCTGGGACGAGACGGGTTCCTGGATTATCGAAACATATTTCAACTGGGACGAGACGGGTTCCAGGATTAACGAAACATATTTCAGCCGGGACGAGACGGGTTCCAGGATTAACGAAACATATTTCAGCCGGGACGAGACGGGTTCCTGGATTAACGAAACATGTTTCGCCTGGGACGAGACGGGTTCTAGGATTAACGAAACATATTTCAGCTGGGACGAGACGGGTTCCAGGATTAACGAAACATATTTCAACCGGGACGAGACGGGTTCCCGGATTAACGAAACATATTTCAGTCGGAGACGAGACGAGTTCCTGGATTAACGAAACATTTTTCGGCCGAGGACGAGACGGGTTCCTGGATTAACGAAACATATTTCAGCTGGGACGAGACGGGTTCCAGGATTAACGAAACATATTTCAGCCTGGACGAGACGGGTTCCTGGATTAACGAAACATATTTCAGCCGGAACGAGACGGGTTCCAGGATTAACGAAACATATTTCAGCCGGGACGAGACGGGTTCCTGGATTAACGAAACATATTTCAGCTGGGACGAGACGGATTCCTGGATTAACGAAACATATTTCAGCTGGGACGAGACGGGTTTCTGGATTAACGAAACATATATCAGCTGGGACGAGACGGGTTCAGGATTAACGAAACATATTTCAGCTGGGACGAGACGGGTTCCTGGATTATCGAAACATATTTCAACTGGGACGAGACGGGTTCCAGGATTAACGAAACATATTTCAGCCGGGACGAGACGGGTTCCAGGATTAACGAAACATATTTCAGCCGGGACGAGATGGGTTCCTGGATTAACGAAACATATTTCGGCTAGGACGAGACGGGTTCCAGGATTAACGAAACATATTTCAGCCGGGACGAGACGGGTTCCAGGATTAACGAAACATTTTTCAGCTGGGACGGGACGGGTTCCAGGATTAACGAAACATATTTCAGCCGGGACGAGACGGGTTCCCGGATTAACGAAATATATATCAGTCGGAGACGAGACGAGTTCCTGGATTAACGAAACATTTTTCGGCCGAGGACGAGACGGGTTCCTGGATTAACGAAACATATTTCAGTCGGAGACGAGACGGGTTCCTGGATTAACGAAACTTATTTCAGTCGGAGACGAGATGGGTTTCTGGATTAACGAAACATATTTCAGCCGGGGACGAGACGGGTTCCTGGATTAGCGAAACATATTTCAGTCGGAGACGACGGGTTTCAGGATTAACGAAACATATTTCAGCCGGGACGAGACGGGTTCCTGGATTAACGAAACATATTTCAGTCGGAGACGAGACGGGTTCCTAGATTAACGAAACATATATCGGCCGGGGACGAGACGGGTTCCTGGATTAACGAAACATATTTCACCCGGGGACGAGACGGGTTCCTGGATTAACGAAACCTATTTCACCCGGGGACGAGACGCGTTTCTGGATTAACGAAACATATTTCAGTCGGAGACGAGACGGGTTCCTGGATTAACGAAACATATTTCAGCCGGGGACGAGACGGGTTTCTGGATTAACGAAACATATTTCAGTCGGAGACGAGACGGGTTCCTGGATTAACGAAACATATTTCGGCCGGGGACGAGACGGGTTCCTGGATTAACGAAGCATATTTCAGCCGGGGACGAGACGGGTTTCTGGATTAACAAAACATATTTTAGTCGGAGACGACGGGTTTCTGGATTAACGAAACATATTTCAGCCGGGACGAGACGGGTTCCTGGATTAACGAAACATATTTCAGTCTGAGACGAGACGGGTTTCTGGATTAACGAAACATATTTCAGCCGGGACGAGACGGGTTCCTGGATTAACGATACATATTTCAGTCGGAGACGAGACGGGTTCCTGGATTAACGAAACATATTTCGGCCGGGGACGAGACGGGTTCCTGGATTAACGAAGCATATTTCAGCCGGGGACGAGACGGGTTTCTGGATTAACGAAACATATTTCAGCCAGGACGAGACGGGTTCCAGGATTAACGAAACATATTTCAGTCGGAGACGAGACGGGTTCCTGGATTAACGAGACGGGTTATTTATTTACAGACCCGTGACGAGGAGGCGCTTCGCCGTGTGTTAGTTCACTGGAAATACGGATATTGTAACCGATAGGTGCCTGTTGCACGCAACTACGCAATCATGACGGCTCTGTAAGGATATAGTGAAGTACAGTGATGTAACACTGTCACGCCACGCAGGTATCTTGAGTTCGTGACGTTTGATGTCCATTTCTTCAAGATTATGAAAACGCGAAACGACAGATAAAAGACTGAGGATTAACAGATTAGAGAAGTAGACAGAGTGGAAACATACTGAATTAACATAAATGATAATTAACACGGGTAATAATTATTGAACCTTGTTGCGTCTGATTGCCAGTGCACTAACATTACAAGTTCACAATCGTCATCCAAATGGTAACGGGTCAAATAAATAAATATATATATATATATATATATATATATATATATATATATATATACTTACTTACAAATGGCTTTTAAGGAACCCGAAGGTTCATTGCCGCCCTCACATAAGCCCGCCATCGGTCCCTATCCTGTGCAAGATTAATCCAGTCTCTATCATCATATCCCACCTCCCTCAAATCCATTTTAATATTATCCTCCCATCTACGTCTCGGCCTCCCTAAAGGTCTTTTTCCCTCCGGTCTCCCAACTAACACTCTATATTCATTTCTGGATTCGTCCATACGTGCTACATGCCCTGCCCATCTCAAACGTCTGGATTTAATGTTCCTAATTATGTCAGGTGAAGAATACAATGCGTGCAGTTCTGCGTTGTGTAACTTTCTCCATTCTCCTGTAACTTCATCCCGCTTAGCCCCAAATATTTTCCTAAGCACCTTATTCTCAAACATCCTTAATCTCTGTTCCTCTCTCAGAGTGAGAGTCCAAGTTTCACAACCATAAAGAACTACCGGTAATATAACTGTTTTATAAATTCTAACTTTCAGATTTTTGGACAGCAGACTGGATGATAAGAGCTTCTCAACCGAATAATAACACGCATTTCCCATGTTTATTCTGCGTTTAATTTCCTCCCGAGTCTTATTTATATTGGTTACTGTTGCTCCAAGATATTTGAATTTTTCCATCTCTTCGAAGGATAAATCTCCAATTTTTATATTTCCATTTCGTACAATATTCTGGTCACGAGACATAATCATATACTTTGTCTTTTCGGCATTTACTTCCAAACCGATCGCTTTACTTGCTTCAAGTAAAATTTCCGTGTTTTCCCTAATCGTTTGTGGATTTTCTCCTAACATATTCACGTCATCCGCATAGACAAGAAGCTGATGTAACCCGTTCAATTCCAAACCCTGCCTGTTATCCTGAACTTTCCTAATGGTATATTCTAAAGCGAAGTTAAAAAGTAAAGGTGATAGTGCATCTCCCTGCTTTAGCCCGCAGTGAATTGGAAAAGCATCAGATAGAAACTGACCTATACGGACTCTGCTGTATGTTTCACTGAGACACATTTTAATTAATCGAACTAGTTTCTTGGGAATACCAAATTCAATAAGAATATCATATAATACTTCCCTCTTAACCGAGTCATAATATATATATATACCGGATGATTCACGAGGAGATACTGCCATTTACGGAGCTTATTTCCGAAGACATTTTGAGCAAAAAATGCCGTATAAACCTGGTTTCTATTCTCAATATTTTCAGAGTTACAATACAGTAGAACCTCTATTAGCCGTGGTAATGAAGGGGATGTGTTGAACGGTTATTCGAAAAAAATCGGATAATCCGTACCACCAAAGATATTCATAAATTTAATGAATAATGCTTACACTTTCGTAATTTTCTATATGGTCTTGTATTGAATATGCTAGATAGTGAATCAGAAATTCATTGATTTAAGTGCGGTTGTTAATGGGGGTTTTTAAGGGGGCAAGCCTTCTTCTTGTAATGGCTCTCCGTAAAATAATAGTAATAGTGGAGGTCTCATGTTGTAGATTTAGTCTACATTTTATATATTACTTTATCCTTGATTTCTATTAAATTGCACATAGTTTTGACTCCAATCTCGTATTTTCAGATGAACCACGGTTTCTCGTTCCCCAAACCACTCAGTTATTTGCAATGTTTTTATATTTAGAACGAAATGATTTCTTTTGTTACTCATGGAAGACATTTTATATAGAAGTTACACAGTACGACAACTGAAACAGTAGACTATACTGTGTAAGGTTAGAGTCTTGTAAAAACTCTCTGTAGAAAAAGTAACGTGCTAATATAACGTACAGTACTTCATATTATATTTCTATAGCGAAAAAAAGCGAAAGACAGTCGGATAATACGCCAATCGGTTAATAGGGTGATGGATAATCGGGGTTCTACTGTAATTTGAAATTGTTTGTAAAATATCTCTTTTCTTTAGTTTTAAGGATAAAAGAATATTACACATAGGGAATGAACTATTTAGAAGTATCTTTTCTTTAATTAGCTAGTATTGTGCAGCTAAAAATTTGTTGTGAATCCCATAATTGCTTCGTACAGATTTTTTTTTCGATTAATAAGACTTTTTTTTATTTTATAAATCATTTCGCTATCCCTCAAGCTCTTTACAGACCCCCACGTAAAGAACCACTGACTTAGACTATTAAGGGGAGAGGAGGGTATTTTTGATGAAAAATGACTAAATTTTCAAAAAAAAAAATCTTTAAAATACCCTGTGATATATGTGGATCGCCATTTTTAAACTTCCTGCGTTATGGATTTTTAAATCACTCGCCCACTTTTATTGCTGTTTACGGTAAATTAAATTTTCAATTTTTTTTTCTTTAAAATACCCTTTGATATGTGTGGAATGCATTGCATAACATTTTGTGGGTATTTATGCCCTTATCGGATGTTGAGACGTCATTTTTAAACTTCCTGCGCTATGGATTTTTAAATCACATGCCCGCTTTCATCGATTTCCAGTAACTTCATTTTTTTTGCTACATTGCCAGACAAAATGGATATAATATCTGGACACATGCATGAAATTTAGAACACACATTCTTTAGACTATTAGGAAACTTTTCTCTGTAACAGAATTTTGTTAATTGATTTCATTTTAAAAATACGTCGTTTGTGTGCAAGAAAGGAAATCAGAAAATTGTTACTAAATTTTAATTGTTTATTTTACAAACATAGGGACTAATATCAAAATTCTGTTACAGTTTGTAGAACATACTTTTGCAAATACATTGCAAAAACTGTTTGAATCTATATTTAAAAACGGTTTATATATATATATATATCGGTTTTAGTACAATCCTGCATTGGGTATATTTTTTGTCAAATTTGGGCCCCCAAATAATTTTTTTTCAAAATATTTTTATTTGGTTGAGTTTCCACAGCTATGAGCTCTCTACATACAAAAAATTAATAATTTACACCAAATAGGAAAAAAGTTAAAAAAAATACCATCCTCTCCCCTTAACACTTAGACCCGTAACACACTACACCGAGAACTATGAACTATGTAATATGTGTGGAGACAGCTAGCAATGCTTATGTCTTCACACTACAGCGAGAAATATGTTACTACACAGAGAAGCCATCTCTGTATAGATAATTAAAACATGGATTCTGTTACACCTTACGAAAGACAGTTTGATCAAAGACTTTGTATATAATACTATACAAGGTTTATAGGTTTGATATGTGCTGATATAAATAAAGTTACATATTTGAACATCTGATTTTCTATTAATTGTTCAAATTCATTCACGGAATATAAATTTTATAGGCTACAATTAGGTTAGGTTACCTGTGGGAGCGGGAAATACAGATGGTGGGGTAGCTATGTTTTCAAAAAATCGCTAGTCGGCCAATGTCAGCTATGTCTTATTTCCGTGCTAAAGGAAAGCATTTTTCCTTAGCTCGACAAACGCATTATATATTTCTCGCTGTAGTGTGTTATGGACTAAAACTATGTATACCGTTGTGAAGTAACGGTTACCACTTCTGACCGTGAAACCAGCGGGACCGGGTTCAAATCCTGATTGGGACAAGTTGCCTGATTGGGGTTTTTCCGGGGTTTTCTCTCAACCAAATGAAGCAGAAATGCCGGCGTTGAACCTCGGACTCACTTCGCCATCATTAATTCACATAAATATCATCATCATCATCATAGCCCGGGTTAAGTTAACGGTGCGGCGTGCTGTACTTGTACTGCAATGTAAACCTTCGCGTCCCTCCTCCATACAAGAGAGAAAAAAAACATTCTGACAAATTATATAGCGTGCACATAAAATATCTTAATCGAATTAAACATATCCTTTTTCCCAAGTTCTCAAATGATTGTAAGAAACAGTGACCTTTCATTGGGTATCAAATTCGCTATTCACTAGCACTTTTCTTATACTGATTTCAACAGAGCTTTGCCATGTAATCACTGATTTGATCTAATGCTACAAAAAAGTCGCATGTGACGAAATTCGCAAGTCACTTGTTTGCATGTAAACACGTGATGTTTCCACACCGGTCGGGGCCGGACTCTATATGATGACTTGCTACATCAAACCCAGTTGAGCAGATCGCACGTTTCAATGAACCGCGAAAATGCCGATAACGCCATCTCTTACTCGATCATGACTGTTGCTTGACTATTGCGTCACTTGTTCACACCTCGTATATAGCTAATTGGACTGTCTGAAGGTCTCGTTTCGAGTCAGGTGATTAAAGAAGGCTGTGACCATGGAATTGTCACACAGCGTTCAAACTGGGAACGCACTCTTTTAAATCAGGAGACTTTTACAGCAATTAAAAGCTAATTTTGTTAACATTTATATACATTTAGCTAGACTATTTTAGATATCATTTTTATCATCAAATGCAGAGGGTCTAAATGTCTAATATTTCCCTAAAAGTTTACATAAACTCTTTATTAAAGGACAACAACTTTAAAATACTTGAACTTAAGATGCCCACAAGAACAATGTCAAAGAATAAATCAATATAAATAAACGATGGAAGAGTAATGGAACGGAGAAAAATTCTCTCCGGCGCCGGGATTTGAACCCGGGTTTTCAGCTCTACGTGCTGATGCTTTCTCCACTAAGCCACACCGACGTCGTACAGAATTGTCTCTGATTGAGTTCCAACTCTTGGGTTCCCTCTAGTGGCAGCCCTCTGCACTACGTCATAGATGTCTATGAACATAGGACCGAAGTCCACACATGTGCTGAGGTGCACTCGTTATGAGTGACTAGTTGGCCGGGATCCGACGGAATAAGCGCCGTCTTAAATCACTTCGTGATATATGATATGCGTAAATCACGAAGTGATTTAAGACGGCGCTTATTCCGTCGGATCCCGGCCAACTAGTCACTCATAACGAGTCCACCTCAGCACATGTGTGGACTTCGGTCCTATGTTCATAGACATCTATGACGTAGTGCAGAGGGCGGCCACTAGAGGGAACCCAAGAGTTGGAACTCAATCAGAGACAATTCTGTCCAACGTCGGGGTTGTATCCGGTGTGGCTTAGTGGATAAAGCATCAGCACGTAGAGCTGAAAACCCGGGTTCAAATCCCGGCGCCGGAGAGAATTTTTCTCCGTTCCATTACTCTTTCATCGTATGATGACGCAGAATATCTGCATGGAAATATCATATGTACTTCGGTACATTGAAATAATATATAATATATAATATAAATAAAGATTTACTACGCTTTGCAGTTTCACATTAAATAATTTGTCCTATACTGTGGAGTAATATGAGTTTTTGACGTGAATCCGTCTATAATAATAGTGACAGACTGCAGTCGATTATCGCGATTATCTCTGACTTCGATTATCGAAAATGTGTGGACACACTAGGTCACGCTTGGTCCATCTGGTCAACAGCTGAATTACAATAAAGGAAACAATTTTCTCCATGTTTATACTTTTATGTTTGTTTACCTTCTGGACAACATCTGAAGTTCATAATTTCTTTCGATGTTCGTTCATTTTTTTTCCTGTTTTTATTGTTGTTACTTCTTGCAGCTTGATGTGGGAATTTATTTGTTAAATTCTTTAGAGATTTTATAACCTAAACTGATACAATTTATAGCATTACTATTTATATTATTTTGGAAAGAGATTTTATAACCTTTATTTTTAAAATGAACCTTATGTGGATAACACAACACGTGATACATACGTATGTATGTATGTATGTATGTATGTATGTATGTATGTATGTATGTATGTATGTATTTATTCACACTGAAAAATGGGTAAATACCCGGTGGCAGTGGTAACTAATTACACTCAATAATGACAATTAATAATAAACACTATTAATAAAAATACAATTAATAATAATAATAATAATAATAATAATAATAATAATAGTAATAATGAAGAGCATCCTAAATTAAATGAAGCACAATCACTTAAAATAACATTTAAAGTAAGTCTAATTTTGTATCTTAACCCTAAGTTCGAATTAAGACCCACGAGTATGATACGTTCATACCTGCACAAATACCTTTCAGCACTACATTCATTTCGCTGTGAACTCACTCACTGCACTGGAACTACTACACAGTTCACTGATTCTATCCTGATTTCACTAACACTTCAAAAACATTTCACTGTTCAAATACTTGCACTGCCACTATAAACTATAAAACTTCACTGATACAAACACACTTCACTTAACAACACACTTCACTGACACAACACACTTCTTCACTGATACAACACTTCAAGTAACAAAATGTCAATTACACCCTTTAAATGTATAATATACTACCGTCTATTAGTTAAGTCCTTAAGCCTATTTTTAAATACATTTTTGGTTATTGGTAAAGCCTTTAGTAAGTCTGCAGATAAAGCATTCTAGTCCCTGATAGTATGATTGAGAGAAGAAAACTTTCCAGCGAGTGTTTACCAGAAATTGAAATTTCCTTCGAAACGTTCGGCAGTACTCCTGCCCTCCTGCAAAACTGACCTGCTACTGGTTGAAAAATAACCCGGCGAGGCAACTCCTTTCGTGAAACGCACTATAGTTTATGCAACGCCTTTCAGCACACCGAGACTCACGAGAAATGTTTCAAAGAATGAGTGTTTCCTTAAGACATAAGTCAGAAGGATGCTTACCATCAGGGGCGGCTTTCGAAGGGGGGCTACGGAGCTGCAGCACCCCCAGACATTTGTGGCTCTTGTCTCGTTTTATGTTGTGAAATACATTTATTATAAAGTCTCTATTTAGAGGTTTGAATTTTTTTATAAAATTGCGCTCATTGACATGCACGCAATCGTTAGTGAAGTCACTTCCTCCCCTCGTGCTGCCAGAGCGAAACCAGAGACAAGGACTACAGAGTGAAGCCACTTCCTCCCCTGGAGCTGCCAGTCTCGTCTCGGATGCATTGCGCGTTAGTTTTACCCCTCCCCCTGCTGCCCCTCGCCGTGAATCCAGAGTTTCCAGGCGCTGCAAAATTTGCAGCAGTTTGTCGGTAGCGCGCAGTTTTAAATACATTTTCTTTAATGTTGTGAGTATAACAAGTGCAACAATGTTTAATTCTGTACAATATTTACAGTCTATTCAGTTCAGTACCTTAACAATTCAGGAGAAATGTGAAATTAAGTGCCCATCAGTTGAATCTCATAATGGAAAGAGCCGCTAAACAAAATACAAAGGCTCGCATATTTTTTGCTAATGTATCCAGTATCCCTGCTTTCTTCTCTCGATCTCCTCATAGTCTGTGTTAGATTAATGTGTTTCAAAGACAATTCCATCAGCTGGGGCAACAAGATGGAGTTTTAAAATAAGAACAGTAAATATTGTTCATGAGAAGAAGGAGCCATTGCTAGAATGTTTTCAAACCATAATGGAATCTGAAACATCTAAGAACATCACAATAAATGAGGCAAGCACGGAACAGTGCACAGTTGAGCAGCGAGATCTGTGAAAATGAAAACCCTAAAAAGCGTCGTAAGATCGAAGGGATTCAGACAAGGGTTGCGGCAGCCAAGGAAGTGTGTAACCTCATCATCACACAAGCTAACACCCGATTCCAGTTCATAGATCATCTGATATTATCTTCTCTCCTGTGTCAAGAAATATTTGAATGCTACAAAAGTTCATTTCCTGAAAATGACCTAAATGTATGTGTGAAGCTTTTTCCAATGTTCGATAAAGACAAACTAAAAACGGAACTCACTGTGTTGTATCAGAGACAAGAATTCAGAAATATCAGTGACGCAGTCAAGCTCTTGCAGTTTTTTTCTATCTGAGAACTTGCAGGCCTCATTTTCAGAAGTTGTGAAACTATCACCATACCAATGACAACTTCCGAACCAGAACGTTGCGTTTCGTGTTTGAAGAGAGTAAAATTCTGTCTTAGAAATACGATGAGAGAAGTGACCACATTAGCTATGTTTTCCATGGTAAAGATTATGTTAAACGACATACCGGATTTTAACAAGAAGATGATTCAAAAGTTTGCAACCTACAAGACAAGGCGCATGGAGCTGATCTTTAAATAAAATAAGTTGCTTGGTTTATTTTTCTATGCAGCCCCCCACGAGCCGCCACTGCTTGCCATGAATGGAAATCACATTGAGCATCTCATATGAGATGATGAACAAGTACTTACATTACTCGTATCTGAAAATATTTTAATTTTAGGGCCCACGTTTATTAGATTTTGTTTTCTTGTTTTGATTAATACTATCACCTCTTTAAACATTGAATGCTTATTTTTTTAATACTCTGTAGATCTGTTAAGTCCAAGTGCCGGCAACTTGTAGCGGAATGTAACAGAATTTTGGCATTTGGATTTTTTGGTTGGGCACACTTCTATGTCAAACAAGAGAGGTGAATCACTGCGCTGTCTGATCCGCTTCAGCTTTTTTTGGGGCTAATAGTACACACGATTATTAGGTGCTTTAATAGGGATAGGACTCTTTTCTCCCGTCACAAATAAGTGCTTATACAGCAATAGCCTGACAGAAGATAAGGAGCCCTGGCATGCCCCTCAACCTCCCGTCTCGTTAGCGTCATGTCAGGATGTGGCGACGGCGTCGTCAGCCCGTGTAATCAAACCCAGCGAAGCGTAGCCAACGACAACAAATTCGTGCGTCGCCTCGCGCATTGTCGTTAAAATCAATGGCGCGCCTTAATTAATATCGCACCAAGAGCCCAGCGAGGTCAGTTCTCTGACACAGCCACTCTCATTAACAGTTATACCGGGTGAGCAATTTATCTCCCGTCCGGATAGAGACAACTGCGGCTAATGAAGGGCGCGCTTCCACACATTGGTAACGGAGACAGCGCAGCGTCGGTAATTCCACAAACTATTAATATTAAATACAGTAGAACTTGGTTATAGCGACCTCGTTTTGTGCGACACCTCGCCTATAACGTCAAATATTCTGTGGTCCCAACTAATTCCCCATAAGACATATGCTTTCCTACCTTGCTTAATACGACAAACGCATTTGTCTACTTCGCATATAACGTCATTTTTAACCTCAGTTTGGAATAAGATTTTCTAAGGACCAAAGTATTTTAAGAAATATTTTGTTGAAATCTGGCCCTGACAAATTCTTTACAGTCTCCTTCTGTCATAGACCTCTAAAATGCAGGGGGATTCCCCACCCATTGTAACCTGCCCGAATTCATGCGGTATTAGCTCAGTTTCGACAAGAAGTTTTCACTAAGTGCACGCATTTTAACGCAGTATTGCCACTAAAAGAAGTGAGTGACGCTTTAGAACCCATTAGAATTATGAACATGTTCCATGAAGCTAGGGAAGGGAGCAGTGAAATTGCAACTGAAATTATGAACATAGAAATTAATTTAGCCCTAGAAAGTGGATATTGGGCAAGTAGAAGACAACAGAGTAAAATGACTGATTACTTCACTCCTAAGTAAAATAGGTGAGTACTGAACAAACTGTTTTGATACAGAATACTGTATTTATAATTGTAGGCCTACGTGTATTTTATTATATTCATTGTAGACTTAAAAGTCAATACATAAATCTAAAATAAGTCTAATTAAGTTTGTTATTTTTCATTTTCCACCTACTAGATTGATAATGTGAATCTCGGTTACTAGTACACTCGTTTATAACAACATAATTTTCAAGGTCCCTTGGATGTCGTGATAACCAAGTTCTACTGTATAATAAAATATTCATTTTTTCCATTCTTCTTATAACCCCACTGTTATAAGAGTTACATACCAGTGCCTGCAGGGGAGGGGACGATTCTACAGAGCGTTCGCCTACGGGTGGGGCCAGGAAAGCGGCCTGCCTGCGGTGTCGCTTGCGGGAATCGTCTATCCGTAAGCTTCCGCTGTGTATACTATACTCTGTAGGGTTTTAATTTTAAAAGTTTAGCAGCAGTAAAGACTGATGTTCTTGAAACACTAACTTCCTGTGAAACACGTCTTAGAGATTTATTAGGAGAGCGTATAAATGATGCACTGACTTCATCAATTGTTTCTTCCGTCAATACTCTTTGTTTTCGCTTAGGAATTGTAGCATTTATCGACCCTGTTGTCCTTAATTTGTTAACAAGACGTCTAAAGTTTCTCCACCCTGAATTGGAGCACCCGAATATCTCACTTCAAATTGCCTACGCACCTCTCTATATGACTCTGTTTTCACATATGCATCATACATAAAAACTCTTTGTTCAAGCGTGAATTTTGCGTTTTGCATTGTTAACAAATTTTACACAACGCTGAATATTTAAGCAACTGTGTCAAGAAACTGCACTGTACGTGTTAAATACTGCAACATCTGGCTCACAACTGATAACTTGTCGACCTTGATTGTCGAGCGTGTCTCAACAACTGCGCGCACAAAGCGGCGTATCAGTACATGCCGCTTTCCTGGCCTCACCCGTAGGCGAACGCTCTTTATGACGACACGACATATTTGTGGACCTTCTCTATCCTGAGTCAGCAGAGCGAAGGAATCTCCACTGAGAGACACACGACAGAATAACAAGGCACATCCATCAGTGCTCGAGGCGAGATTGTAGCCCTCTAATCTTCGGACCGCGCCACCTAAAGAGAGCGCACCTTAGATCGCGTAGCCACCCAGCCGGCTGTTTTCAAATTTAAGCAGTTAAAATGTAATTTAACTCACCCATTGACTTCTTGTTCCAAATACTTTTGAACCTGCTTAAGTGCAATGTGTTTTGTGGCTGGGAAAATTTGAATCTGTGACTCGTGTACGACGTGAATTTCGTCGCATATTTAACGAAGAACCACCACACGAGAATAACATTCGTCGTTGGGATAGAGAGTTGAAAGAGACTGGAAGCCCAGTGGAGAAAACGAGTACTAGAAGACTATCGACAAATGAAACGGTAGAAGTCAACCGAAGAACATTTGTTCAGAGTCAAAAGAACAAAAAAAAAAAAAAAGTTCATAGGTGTCACGTCCAACGATCATAGAGGCTATCGCTTCCTTTCACCCCTTCCAATCCAGCGCCGTGAAAATCTTTCGTTAGGAACTTCCATAACAATGTTGGCACGTGTGGAGCAGCACCATCTTGCTGAAAGGTCACACTGTCATCAAACTGGAGTATTGCTTTTTGCACTTTACTTTCGTCATCCATCTTGTATAATAAATTGTAACAAAGAAAAATATTGCATTTGTTCGATTCTTGCCGTCTTTTCTCTATTTCAGACCCTCAAACTTACAGACGAAAAACTTTGAGAGTTTTATTTTCATCTGGCATCAATATTACATTTCTATCACTATCCATTAATTTTTTTTTTCATTTCATTTATTATATTCCATAGATCTTACATTAGCAATGAAACTTTAACATGTGGAACAAGTCAAAATTTTACAAGATTACAATTAGACCTACAATTTAACAATTTTTTTTACAATTTTTACATTTTTTTTTGCAATTTTTAATAATTTTACAATTTTGCAATTTTCTACAATTTTTTTTAATTTCTTTGCGAGATATACAGAGATGAGGTGAGATTGAGGATTCGTCAAAATATTACCTGGCATTTGCCTTATGGTTGGGAAAAACCAAGGAAAAAACCCAACCAGGCAATCTTCTGAAACCCCACCATGACTTTTTGGATACAGTGTATAATGTCGCAATTAAAAATTCGCTTCTACGGCAGTTTTCTAAGTATCTTGCCGGTAATACAATTTGGCATATTGATTATTCAATGAGACAAATGTATAAAGATGAGTAACTATTCTTTACTCGAAAACCTTAAGCAGTTACTCGACTTCTTGTGGAATAAAATGTTTGCTCTGACAGTAGAAGAGTTACTCTTGTTGGAGTAGTTACTTGAAATTTCGTATGTATAACGGCTTGAGTATTCACTTTTCGCAGAGTAGTTACTCTAATTTTTAAATGAACTCAGTACGGGACTCATGTCTGAAGAGGGAAGTTTAAAAGTGAAGAAATGCCAGATTTTATTTTACGACCTAGGAAAACAGAGAGGGTTTGGAATTGAACGAGTTACATCAGTTGCTTGTCTATGCGGATGACGTGAATGTGTTAAGAAATATTCACAAACTATTAGGAAAAACACGGGAATTTTACTCCCCCCCCCCAAAAAAAAAAGTGTATAATTATGTCTCGTGGCTAGATATGAAAATATAAAAATTAGAAACTTATCCTTTGAAGAGGTGGAAAAATTCAAATATCTTAGAGCAACAATAACAAATATAAATGACACTTGGGAGGAAATTAAACACAAAATAAATATGGGAAATGCCGCTATTATTGAGTTCAGCTTTTGTCATCAGAAAAAACTGGAAGTTAGAATTTATAAAACAATTATTTTACCAGTTGTTCTGTATAGTTATGAAACTTTGACTCTCACTTTGAGAGAGGAACAGAGGTTAAAGGTGTTCGAGAATAAGTTGTTTGGGAAAATATTTGGTGCTAAGAGGAATGAAGTTACAGGAGAATGGAGAAAGTTACACAACGCAGAACTGCACGCATTGTATTCTTCACCTAAGATAATTAGAAACATTAAATCCAGATGTTTGAGATGGGCAGTGCATATAGCACGTATATGGGTTAATCCAGAAATGCATATAGTGTGTTAGTTGGGAGACCGGAGGGAAAAAGACCTTTGGGGAGGTCGAGATATAGATGGGAGGATAATATTAAAATATATTTGAGGGAGGTGGGATATGATGGTAGGGACTGAATTAATCTTGCTCAGGATAGGGATTGATGTGAGTGCGGCAATGAACCTCCGAGTTCTTTAAAAGCCATTTGTAAGTGTAGAGAACCCTCTTGCCTGGTGCCGAGACCAGCTGCTCTGGCTGGCTGGCAACACAGCTGTCTCAACGCTTTACCGAGTCAAGGTCGCGGAACTGACCTGTGGGGCTTCGCTCAGCAGCTTCTAAATCGTGTGCATTCTCTCCATCGTTTATTTCACGAATCACAGGGTGATCATAAAACTATTTCATAATAAAAAAGATAATTTTACTTTATTCACCTTTACTAATTTATTGTAGCTACATGGTTAAGATACAGTATTTGGTCGCGAAAGAGAGAGCTAAAGTTTCGGGCGCACTCCAATTCCATGCGGAATTATTACAGGTCCAAAAGGTAAACAATGAATTGCATGCGGGAATTTTTGAAGACACATTTGAATTGTTTGCGTGGACGACTGTCATAAGGGAAAGGTCGAATCTCCGAAAGCATGACAAAATTAATTTGAGTAGAACGGAGTAGAATTGTATTGTGTAGAACGGATGTAGGTAAATTCTCATTTTTAAATAGAACTATAAATGATTGGAATGACCTACCTGCAGCGGTCTTTGAGGGCTGTTTTTCCTTAAGGAGATTCAAGTATAACTTACAAAGTTGTGTATAAAGTGAAAATTAAAATTAAGGTGACATTTAACATTTAATTTTTTAAGGTGACATGTATTTATTTAGCCTGACGAGTTACTCCCTTGGTTTGAATTGTAAATTATTTAAAAATAGCGTGTAAGAGGGTCTTAGACTAGAAATGTTTAGCTTAAATGTAGTTCTGTTTATAAGTATGCATAAGGGTGTAAATTGTTTGTCTTATTTGAGCTGTTGTATCAGTGAAGCGAGGTGAGTCAGTGAAGTTATGGTTTTACAGTGCAGTGAATAGTTCCAATCAGTGATCATTTACAGCGTCAATGAAATGTGTTCTATAGTGTCAGTGAAATGTGTTACAGAGTGTCAGTGAAATGCGTCATAGTGCCACTACAGTGAGTGAGATGAGAGTAAAGTGAAAGACTATTGAAACTTATGTAGGGCCTATACATATGTAGGTTGTATTGTAAAATTAGGTTATTTTATGTTTTATTATTGATTGTAATTATTGTGTTAAAATGTATTGTGTATTCTTATTGTATTGTGTATATAATTGTATTGTGTATTGTAATTTTATTGTGTATTATTTATATTGTGTATACCACTGCCACCGGGTGTTTGCCCACTTGCAGTGTAAATACATACATACATACATACATACATACATACATACATACATACATACATACATACATTACTTTCCATTTGTAATGGAACATGCTGCTCAAAAAAGGAATACATACATACATACATACATACATACTGAAAACTGTTATATTTAGATATATTCAACCCCAGAGGGAGATTCAATCATATAGCCAACTGTTACAACCATAGTGAGTGAAAACATTAAGATAGATAGATAGCTACTTTATTGTTTGGACATAAATACATTATGCATAGCAACGTCAATATAAATAAAATCATACAAAATTATTTGCCAAGTTAAAATAGTTGTTAATGCTATACAAACTGTGTTCATACAATTTTTTTTTTTAATTAACGATTTGAATGAATCATAATTTAAATTTTCAGTTGAATTTGGTAAGCTATTATAAAACTTCAGAGACATATAATAAAAATTGTTTTGTGTAGTCTTGTACCTGCAACCATTGTTATTGATGGTTTGAAATTTCACTTTCAAAAGAAACTAATTAATAATAAGGGAAGGTGGACGTGTTTAAGAGAACAGAAACTCGTCGAAGAGAAATTTCAATTAATAATGGAACAATGAAATAACACCATTTCAGTTTATCAAAAAGGTACCTGTCAGTGTCTACCCAGAGTTCAACGAAGCTAAATATATTATGTAGATTTTCTTTAACCACATGCCTACCAATGTTAGGTTCTTCTTGAAGCTGTAGCTATCAGCCTTCAGTGTAAAAATGGAAAGGGAAACATTGCATAAGTTTACATTTGTTTATATCTCTGTATGTGATGGCACGTAATTCGGGTGCCTCGTAGAAAATCGTGGCACTCAATTCGAAGAATTCTTTTCCTTCCCGCATGCAATTTGCATGCACCGCATGTTACAATAGCAGTGTTTTTGTTGAAACCATTGCACTTAGGGGTTAGGTACAGCTTACAGCAGTAAGATTTTGGAAATGTTCAACATTTTTTTTTCCTCCAATACTGTATCTTGTACAATAATGAACATTGGTATGTGTAAAACATTGTACTTGCGATATATGAAAAAAAATATTTTTACGGTTTAAACAAAATTCAAAATGGTGGCAGTTCACTGTGCAGTGATGAAACTTTTCCCTCATAACTCATAAACTTTTCAACTTTTTCATCTTCTCTCTCTTTTATTTTATTACTGAAACCCTAGATAATATATGTAACAGGTAACTCATCGCTATGTTAAAATCGGCAGCACTTTGAAGAGAACAACCGCCAGGATCGCCACCCATCCGCCATAAACGAACACGAGATGGCAGGACAGTCGCTAATGCAATTCAAATGGGAATTATGACGTGACTTCTTATGTAACAACTAGATGGCAGCGTAGTAAACCTGACAAAAGTTGTTAACCTCAAAGCCTATAAGACCGACCTATCTGGGTATATATGATCTAGGCTGAAACTCATGTTTACAATATCATGCTCTTTCAATTACATTCCTTAATAAATAATATATATATATATATTTTTTTTTTAATTTTGTGTTAGAAGAAAATACTGATATTTGACTATTTTTAAAAATGAATATATATATATATATATATATATATATATATATATATTAATCGTAAATATATTTTTTTCATATAGCAGGAGGACAATGTTTACACATACTAATTTTCATTATTGTACAAGATACAATAATGGAGGAAAAAAATGTTGAATGTTTCCAAAATTTTACTGCTGTAAGCTGTACCTAACCCTTACAACAGTTTAATGCAGACAAACAAGTTAGTGAGTACGGACACTATGCATAGACATTTCGCTAGCCCGCGCTACGAGCGTGCTAAACTAGCCCCGGCTATCATTGATTACTTGTACAGAATTCGTATCATATCACATCGCTAACACTGGTTTATGAATACGAAAAACGTTAGTTCGTTCATCATCCACCGGAAGCCCGCGCTAAGAATGTCTATGAATACGATTTTGATGTACTGTAGCCGTTTAAAATATTGCTACAAGAAAGAACCTAATTTATCCTATTAAAATAAATTTTACTGATCTGTATTACGTTCATTTTTTGTTTGTGAACGGACATGTTAATCACGGAACATTTCAAAGGAAGAACAGGTCACATTGCCAATAACAATGTCGTAATTTGTTCGCAGGTTGGAAGAGGAAACCAAACCATGGCTCGAGAACGGAGGGAAAGCAGAGATACAACGATCTATACCAAAGACGTACGAAGTTGGAGCGAGTCGTATTTCCGTCGTATACAAGCCGACCACCCAAGAATCGCCGCCAGTTCTACCTCAGGTAACAAAACATCCTCTTCCTTCTCACGGAGTGTGGGAAATCAGCAATCACTCTGTTCATTTTAGTTTTGCCATCCTGACGCAATGTTCATCAATTGAGAGAATTACACAGACCTATGGGAATAGGTTCTACTGTCAGAAAATAAGATGGAAGGGAAAGTAGAGAATTTTAATGAAAATACTCTTTTAATGAAAGGTTACTGAGCAATGCTTCTTTACGTTTTATGAGTTTGTTTACTGCTGTAATGTTAGATTATGAAATGTGTTTTGGATGCCTTTGTGAAGCGGCAGTTGGCGACGAGTTTTTTTACGTAGAAGTACGTCTTTCTCACCACAAGATGGGGGGAGGGAGATAGATAACTTGAGAATTGACCGTCACATAAAATTATAATCCCCTCTCGCCGCTATAAGAGGAATACAAAGAGAACAGAGGAAATAAAAAGAAAAAAATCGAAGACAGAACAAGGGGAATACTAAGAGAACAAAAGAAATGCAAGCAGATCAAGGAAGATGCAATGAGAACGTGGGGAATACAAGGAGAACAAGATCAACACAAGAAAAACAAGGGTAATACAAAGAGAAAAGTGTAAGACAAGAACAAGGGGAATGCAAGGAGAACAATTGGAATGCAAGGAGAATATAAGAGAAAAGGGGAACACATGGATATCATGGGGAACATAAGTAGATTAAGAGAAAGACAGGAGAAGAAGGGGAAAACAAAGACAAAAAGGGGATACAAGGCGAACATGTTTAAGACAAGAAGAAAAGGGGGAAACAAGCAGAACCAGGGGAATACATGGAGTACATAGTGAATACAGTGTGTATATTATGAATACAAGGAGAACAAAGGGGAAGACAAGGAGAACAAGGGGAAGGAAAAGAAAACAAAGGGGAAAAGAGGACAAGCGGAATGCAAGGAGAACAAGGGGTAGGCAAGGAGAATAAATGGAAGGCAAGGAGAACAAGGGAAAGACAAGGAGAATAAGGGAAGACAAGGAAAACCCGTGGAAGACAAAGAGGAAAAGGGGAAAACACGGCGAATACAATGTGGATATTGCGAATACAAGGAGAACAAAGGGGAAGGGAAGGAGAACGAGGGGATGGCAAGGAGAATAAGGTAAGACAAGGAAAACCCGTGGAAGACAAAGAGGAAAAGGGGAAAACACGGCGAATACAGTGTGGATATTGCGAATACAAGGAGAACAAAGGGGAAGGGAAGGAGAATAAGGTAAGAGAAGGAGAACACGGGGAAGACATGAAGGACAAGGGGAATACAAGGAAGACAAGGGGAATACAGGAGAACAAGGGGAAGGGAAAGAGAACGAGGGAATGACAAAGAGAATAAGTGAAGACAAGGAGTGCAAGGGGAATATAAGGAGGACAAGGGGAATACGAAGACAAGGGGAATAAAGGGTGAAAAAAGGAGAAGGCAAGGAGAATATGAGGACGAGGGGAATAGAGGGTGAACAGGAAGGCAAGGAGAATAAGGGGAATAAAAGGAGACCAAAGATAATACAAGGAGATAATTGGAGCGATTGCATTGATATGTGACGGTACCTCCCCTTATCTAGTGAGGAAAAAGGAGTTCCACATCAAAAGAACGAGGTATTTCAACCGGCACTAACTACGGTTATAGCAGACTTTGAAAAATGTCACTTCCGTATTAAACGCAAATCGATCGCACATGTGTGAACCTTGCGGCTCAAACAGCTGATCGTATAGCACGACCATGACTGTCAGACTACATAATATGATAAGGTTATGCAGGAGGAAACATTTCAAGGTTGTTGCTTGTGTATTGACTGTTGATTATGTACCACAGTGCGTGTGATTGCGTTGCGTGCATTATGTGGGAATACAATAAGAAGGCAGACTCGTATTGTATCATTTGGTAACCAAACCTTGTACGATCTTGAAAATCTTGGTTCACAGTGATTTATTACTCAAAATGAGAAATAACGGCGTAACTAATCGGAATCTGATCTACATTAACATGAACTGCAATTATTCATAAATTTCAAAAAGGCATATGACTCGGTTAAGAGAGAAGTTTTATGATATTCTTATTGAATTTGGTATTCCCAAGAAACTAGTTCGATTAATTAAAATGTATCTCAGTGAAACGAACAGCAGAGTCCGTATAGGTCAGTTTCTGTCAGTTGCGTTCCCAGTTCACTGTGGGCTAAAGCAAGGAGATGCACTGTCACCTTTACTTATTAACTTTGCTCTAGAGTATGCCATTAGGAAAATTCAGCATAACAGAGAGGGTTTGGAATTGAGCGGGTTACATCAGCTGCTTGTCTGTGCGGATGACGTGAATATGTTAGGTGAAAATCCACAAACGATTAGGGAAAACACGGGAATTTTACTGGAAGAAAGTAAAGAAATAGGTTTGGAATACAAAGTATATGATTATGTCTCGTGACGAGAATATTGTACGAAATGGAAATATAAAAATTGGAAATTTATCCTTTGAAGAAGTGGAAAAATTCAAATACCTGGGAGCAACAGTAATAAATATAAATGATGCTCGGGAGGAAATTAAACACAGAATAAATATGGGAAATGCCTGTTATTATTCGGTTGATAAGCTTTTATCATCCAGTCTGCTGTCAAAAAATCTGAAAGTTAGAATTTATAAAACAGTTATATTACCGGTTGTTTTCTATGGTTGTGAAACTTGGACTCTCACTTTGAGAGAGGAGCATAGGTTAAGGGTGTTTGAGAATAAGGTGCTTAGGAAAATATTTGGGGCTAAGAGGAATGAAGTTACAGGAGAATGGAGAAAGTTACACAACACAGAACTACACGCATTGTATTCTTCACCTGACATAATTAGGAACATTAAATCCAGACGTTTGAGATGGGCAGGACATGTAGCACGTATGGGCGAATCCAGAAATGCATATAGAGTGTTAGTTGGAAGGCCAGAGGGAAAAAGACCTTTGGGGAGGCCGAGACGTAGATGGGAAGATAATATTAAAATGTATTTGAGGGAGATGGGATATGACAGAGACTGAATTAATCTTGCTCAGGATAGGGACCAGTGGCGGGCTTATGTGAGGGCGGCAATGAACCTCCGGGTTCCTTAAAAGCCAGTAAGTATCTTTATATTGAAATGTTAATATAAATATCTTAGATCGTAATTTTACAAACCTTACTTATTTTAAAGTGGTTTTTTGTTGTCCTCACAAGCTAATGATATTTACTTACCTTCTATAGCATTCTGTTTCATACTTCCGTGATAATTGAATACGTTACTTTACTGGGGGGTTTCCATGAATTATTCATCACAAAAACGCTTCGCTTGCTTCTTGATAGAGGGGACTACACAGTCAATTGCGATGCTTCCCGGGCAGATTTCTGCAATATAGAATTATGAGGTAATGAGCGCTTGTAAGATTGGGAGGGAAAGGAACCGTGGCCGTTTTTGTCGTAAATACGTCTTTTCTCGCACCAAGCATAGGAACCCGTTTCGGAATCCGTAGTCAAAGAAAAAATGTCATATTTCAAATACTAAGACTGAGTCACAGTCGGATACTAGTGTCATTAGTAGGGCCAGGAAGTTCATGCGAATCTTAAATATAATTGTGAGAATGGCAACACTGTACCGCCAATAGCAATTTCTGTAATCAGACACCGCTATGCCATGGATAAATATATAATAGGATGCGAAACTGCGGTCAGCACCATCTAGATGTGGTGCTCTGAAATAAGGTGATCAGCGCCCGACGTCGTAGGTAGTGAACATTAGAACTACGTGTTGGGTACATTACTGAGAGTTCTCTATTTATCCATTCGAGATATTGTATGGGATTGGGAGAGTCGAGGAGAGCAGATGGCGGACTGAAACTTACTAATAAGTGAACATAAAGTGATATGTGTGTGTATAAACAGTGTATGTTGAACAGTGATGTTTATGGACGTTGTAAAAATAGTGTTGGATGTATTGTAAAGTAATAGTAATATAATAAATTGAACTATCTACGTAGTTCTTGCAGACTTTTCCATTGTGCTGTACAATACATACCCAAAGAATACAATCCCATTTATCTAACCTTTTGCTTTATTTTCTGTCTCTGTCTGGTTATATTTTAATCGGGTAGTGTAAAACACTTCGTCTCTTTTATCTTCCTGCTGGCTCCGGTAAGAATTTTCAGTAGAATATGCTGTGAGGAATAAAACTGTAAATGTTTTATTTTAAATTGGGTTAGTTTTGAATATCGATGAGGGTGGGAAGGAATACTTTCCGCACAGTTTAATATTTTCGTCACCAGGTGCGCTGCTAAATGCATGGAGTAATTACTCTTTTCGCTACTTGGTGCGCTGCTATTTGCAATAACGCCTCTCCCAAAAATAGATGGCAGCAAGATCAATTTCTACAACAGCGCCTCTAGTATGTGTTACAGGAAACTCGTTAAGTTTCGCATCCTATTATACTACTAGGTTCAAAAAGTTCCCGGAATTTTACTACCATTTTTCGTATTAATATATAACAAGGGATATTATACATTTGTTTTGTTGGTAAAATTCATGATGTCATTTCCTTAAAGTTTGCTGATAATGGCAATTATTGGTATTGAGTTGTAGGCAATTGTTTATCATAGTGTTTTGTTTGTTCGTCGCATTTTGTAATTATGTCCACAGAGCAAAGTACAAACATCAAGTTCTGTGTTTTGCTGGGGACATGATCAGTATGGCTGATGAAGATGGTGATTTCTTAAACAAAATGAAACTGGTGCTACTTGTACGACCCAGTCCCTAAACGACAGTCATCTGAGTGGAAATCGAAAACATCTCCTCGGAAGCAAAAATTTCCTAGGGACACTTCCAAAGGCAAAGTTATTTTAAATGTTATGTTTTATTTAACGACGCTCGCAACTGCAGAGGTTATATCAGCATCGCCGGATGTGCCGGAATTTTGTCCCGCAGGAGTTCTTTCACATGCCAGTAAATCTACTGACATGAGCCTGTCGCATTTAAGCACACTTGAAGCAAAGTTATGTTGGAAGTTTTCTTCGACTCTCAGGGTCTCATGCACCATGAGTTCATTCCAGAAGGTCGTACTGTAACGAAAGAATTGTACGTAGAAACCCTCCGTCGCCTCTGGGACGCAGTGAGAAGGAAACGTCCAGAAAAGTGGGTAGAAAACAACTGGTTCCTTATGCATGACAATGCACCTGCTCATCGCGCAATTATTGTAAAGAATTTTCTTGCCAGGCACAACATAACTGCTTTGGATCACCCACCATACTCTCCTGATCTCTCACCACCTGATTACTTTCTGTTTCCCCGTCTGAAAAGTCATCTGAAAGGACGGAGATTCAATGCTGAAGAGGTTATCGCAAACGCGACGAGAGCACTAAGACGGGTTTCACAAAATGGCTTCCAGGCCTGCTTCCAGGAACTCTACACGCGTTGGCAAAAGTGTGTTGTTGCGGAAGGCAACTATTTTGAAGAGAATGCTGTAGAATAGTGTTTAAGGTACGTTGTTTCTATGATGCTAGCAAATTCCGGGAACTTTTTGAACCTAGTATGTATATTTATCCATGGCTATGCCTTATTCCTTGGTGAATGTTACATTCCACCGCGGTGAGTATGTAGGCAACACTTCGTCCAATAGTGTTGTGTGTGCTGCAGTACAACAAGGGGCAGATATAACGAAGCGCAGCTTTTAAGAATTCACTGATAAGAACAGTCTATGATTCTTATGAGTTCTTAATTTCTCCCAAATGAGTAAACGTAATAAGACTATTACGAAAAATTAAATTATGGCTTGTTTAACGACGCTTGCAATTGCCGAGTTATATCAGCGTCGCCGGTGTACCGGAATTTTGTCCCACAGGAGTTCTTTTACATGACAGTAAATGTAGTGGCATGAGCCAGTCGCATTTAAGCACACTTAAATGCCATCGACCTGTGCCGGGATCGAACCCGCAACCTTGGACACAGAAGGTCACAACTGCACCACCTAGGGCGACACTATTACGAAATATCCTGCTTAGAATGTATAGTAGTCATCTTAAAATTGTTAAATACCAGCATTCTGTTTATTATAAAACTTAGGGCCATATTCACAGACATTCTTAGCGCGGGATCCCGGTGGATGATCAGCGAACTAACGTTTTTCTTATTCATAAACCAGTGTTAGCGATATGACATGATATGAATCCTGTACAAGTAATCAGTCGATAGCCGGGGCTAGTTTAGCACGCTCGTAGCGCGGGCTAGCGAAATGTGTATGCATAGCACCCTATGTTTTTTGTGCGGATTGGGCATACTGGTACACTAATAATATTGTAAAAGGAAAAATTCTGCGCTGTATCAGGGATACACCGACATGTCATGCACTTTCGGCAATTAAACTACAGTTGTGTTTTTAGTTGGTTATTTAACGACGCTGTATCAACTACTCGGTTATTTAGCGTAGATGAGATTGGTGATACCGAGATGTAATTGGACGACTCCTAAGTACTGGTCATTGACAGACTAATTCACCAGTAAGTCCATCATTAAAGAAAAATAGGCGACCTTAAATATGATAAAAGAAGAATTAATTAAAATCCTTTGCACTTTAAGGAAACTAGTCACATTTCTACCAATTATTTTCTGGTCTGTTGTTTTCGTACTGATCTCATGGTTTGTTGTTCTGTTAATGTGAGATTTCAAATGAAGGGTTCAGAACCATAGTGGACCAAGCGTCATTTATTAAAAACGGAGAAAGCAAGGGTTAAAGTTAAGTAAGTATCATAGTTTAATGAAGATTGACATATCATTTAGTTTTAATGTGCATGCTTTATATGACTTGCTACATGTTTCATTAAATTATGGTATTCACTTAATTTTAACCCTTGTTTTCTCCGTTTTTAATATATGGCGCTTAGTCCACTCTGGCTTTGAATACCATAGTTTAATGAAGATTGTCATATCATTAATTTTAATGTACATATTTTATATTACTTGCTATATGTTTCATTAAATTATGGCATTAACTTAATTTAACCTTGTTTTCTCAGTTTTCAATATATGGCGCTTGGCCCAATATGGCTCTGAATACCATAGTTTAATGAATATTGACATATCATTTATATAGTTTTAATGTGTATCATTTTTATATTACTTGTTATATGTTTCACTAAATTATGATTATCACTTAATTTTAACCTTGTTTTCTCAGTTTTCAATATATGGCGCTTGGCCCACTATGGCTCTGAATACCATAGTTTAGTGATATCATTTATGTAGTTTTAATGTGCATCATTTTTATATTACTTATTATATGTTTCACTAAATTATGATTATCACTTAATTTTAACCTTGTTTTCTCAGTTTTTAATATATGGCGCTTGGCCCACTATTGCTCTGAATACCATAGTTTAATGATATCATTTATGTAGTTTTAATGTGTATCATTTTTATATTACTTGTTATATGTTTCATTAAATTATGATTATCACTTAATTTTAACCCTTGTTTTCTCAGTTTTTAATATGTTGTGCTTGGCCCACTATGCTCTGAATACCATAGTTTAATGAATATTGACATATAATTTTTGTAGTTTTAATGTGTATCATTTTTATATTACTTGTTATATGTTTCATTAAATTATGGTTATCACTTAATTTTAACTCTTGCTTTCTCCGTTTTTAATATATTGTGCTTGGCCCACTATGCTCTGAATAACATAGTTTAATGAATATTGACATATCATTTAGTTTTAATGTGCATACTTTATATAGCTTGTTATATGTTTTATTAAATTATGGCATTCGCTTAATTTTAACCTTGTTTTCTCAGTTTTCAGTATATGGCGTTTGGCCCACTATGGCTCTGAATACCAAAGTTTAATGAAGATTTCCATATCATTTAGTTTTAATGTGCATATTTTATATTGCTTGCTGTGTTGCATTAAATTATGGCCCTCACTTAATTTTAACCCCTGTTTTCTCCATTTTTAATATATGGTACTTGGCCCACTATGGCTCTCAACCATTCGTATTGTCTCCCAATTTCGTTATTTTATCCAATATTGAATTACACTCCAATTTCCTTTTGACATTTCCATTTTAACATGTCTCTTAACCGATCTCTCAAACTCACTGTAACCAATATGTGTTCTAAATATTGACTTTTCGAAGCACTAAGACACGTGATCAATTATTGAATTGGAATCATAAACGGACACGCCCCTTCACCAGTGGCGGATTTCTTTAGAACGATGTTGGCCTGTAAATGTTATGATAGTTCTACCTCAGAGAAAAAGTGAACAATTAGTTATCTTCAAATACAATAAACATATTCTATAAGCAAACTTTAGTATTCTCTAAGATATGTGAATTATGAAACGCCACTGATGCAAGTATGTCTTGCAATACTCGCCCCTAAAATGACAAACCAATCACAAAACAAGCTGATTATAAAATTGAGATAAATATGGTTACGATAGTTAAGGATGTATCACTAAGGGGACACTCCACTAAAAATGACAACTTTTTTCCTAATCATTCTTTTAACAAAATTTTGACAGTATTTTTATTATATAAAGAACTAACAAAATCCAAATTTTGAACTCTCAAATGTTTTTGGCTTTTATTTTTTATTCTGTTTTTCTTTTTAGAAATACACTCAGGGACAAAAAAAACCGGACATCTATATTTGCTTGTATTTTGTTGCCAATTATTTCAAAATGAAACAAAACCCATTTAAACAAAATAATGTTTCATTTAGCACCTTATACGACAACATTTGAAAAAAAAATCCCTGATGAGAAAATTTACAAAAAATTACAAAGGGCGTATAACTATGGCATCGTTTGGTCTAACTGTTTTTTCATTTTATGGTGCCTTAAACATTAAAAACTCTTTTCAGTAACGGGTATTACCCCCTCTGGCTTGAATAACTGCATCCATACGTCTTGGCATGCTCTCAATTTGGTTAACAATGTCTTCTTGAGGAATAAGTTCCCATTCTTCGTCAAGTGCTCGCCTCGACTCTTGTAACGATTCTGGTCTCGGTCGTCTATTCTTAACACGCCGTCCCAGCATGTCCCACACGTGTTCAATTGGGTTCATGTCTGGACTCCTTGCTGGCCATGGAAGAACATGGATTCCCACTTCTTGTAGATAATCTCAGACCGCATGGGCAATATGAGGCCGTGCATTATCATGCATTAAAATAAAATTATCGCCTGCAAATTGGCCAAATGGCACAACATGATCAGCCAAACATTCATTTATATACCTATCAGCTGTTAGTCTTCCATTTTCAACGAAAACCAACTCTGTACGAGCATCCGTATACACTCCTGCCCAAACCATCACTCCACCACCTTCATACGGCACATTTTCGGAAATGCAACACTGTGAAAATCGTTCTCCCCTCATTCTCCAAACTCTTTCACATCCATCAGGTGAGCACAGATTGAAACGGGACTCATCGGTGAACAGAACACAGCTCCACTGTCCATTTCTCCAATCCCTGTGATCATTTGCAAAACGCAGTCGTTCAACTCGATGCATCCTGAGAAGTCTGGGACCAGTTGCAGGTCTACTTGATATCAGTCCACTTGCTTTCAACCTCCTTCTAACTGTTTTGGCCGAAATTGGGCGTCCATGCATGTTAACAAATTGCTGGGCTACACTAGTAGCTGGCAGGTTGCGCTCCCTAAGAACTCTCAACACCATATACCTGTCTTCATTTGGATTTGTAGCTCTTGGACGACCTGAACCTGGTCGTCTGGTATATTCTAGGGTCTCTCTATTCCGTTTTATGGCATCATGGGTTGTGCTTCTAGCCATATTCATAACATTTGCAATGTAACGTACACTGCGTCCATCATCGTAAAGGGCTACAGCTTGAGCCACATCTTCAGGTCGCATCTTGTTTTAAGACAAATGTTACAACCCCACTTAAACTCAGAAAATGTAAAAATAAAGAAATAACGAATGATAACGATAATGAAGCACAAAATGGTTGAGACAAAATTGTTATAGCTGAGACTCCGAAAGCAAAATTGGAATATTTGGTTGTAATGGCTTGTTTATAAAACAAAAAACAATCAACAATGTATACACGTCTCCATAACAACAGATGGCTACCATAATATTGTATGAGAAGATAATGTTTTGCAAAAATACCAGCATATACTAAGGTGTCCGGTTTTTTTTTGCCCCAGAGTGTATTTTCAAACCCAACTTCTTAGTAGAAGATCTCAATTTTTAAGCTTCCTTTTTTTGGTTACATTCAGAAGATATATAGAAACATTTATATGCATTTATTTTGTGAAATAACTTATTTATTTGCATTAAAAAATTTTTTTTTAAGTTTTGAAAATGCTATTTGTTCTATAATTCACGAAAAAAATTAACTAGCAGCATTTCTTATAAAATAAATGCATAGAAACATGCAGCTACATCATAAATACTTGCAGTAAAAGTTTAATACAGATTGATTAATATTTGGCATAAAAAAGTTGATGTTGAATGAAAAAAAAATAAACATATGAAAAAATGGATTTGAAAGTAAAGTGAGTGTTTATGTAAAATATGTCTATTAAAATTCTTCTTCGCTACATTAATCTAGTAACTTCAGGGAGCCAACTTTAGAACATGAAGTTACTATATTTGTAATCAGGAATTTGTAAAAAAAAAAAATAATTATAAAAAAATAGTTTTGACAGATCTTCTTCCTTAATCAAAAAAAATAAAACATATTTTAAATCAGAATTTAACAATCCATTTGGCATATGAAAATATACATTCTAAAAAAAAAGTGAAATAGTCAATAAAAATATTTTGAAAATTTTTATGATTTCCAGTGGAGTCTCTTCTTAAAATTAGCTAAGTACAGTATAGACTGGGTCCTGTACAGTGTTGGTCATGTCGTTAGCAAACCCATATAAACACATTTAGCTACTATAAATTATTCTTTAATTATGATATTTACTCATATTCCACTTCAATAATTTGTGTGGCAGCCATTTCCCACCGGATAGCACGCAATCTTTAAGGCCCCATTCATGCAACTTATTGAAGACTTATCTGTACAGAATTACCTCAAGAAAGAACGTCTGCAATAGTCGAGGAACAGCCACAGTGAAAGATGTTCGGTGGGAGGGAATGGATACTATTGAGAGTGCTGTGATCGTGTGTCTAGATTATGATGGATGAATAAATTTTGAAAGTGGGACACGAGATAGAGAGGAGTGGATAAATGCAATATATGAAAGAGGAGGGAAAAATAATGGATTTTTCTACGTTCTTGTAAACGGAGCCAAGGAAACATTATTTTCAAGGACGGTGTTACATGATCAGCACATGATATCACATACAAGGCTGTAAAGGAGTGAAATAAAGCAGAAATAGTGTACGAGAAATAGAGCTACACAAAGGTTACTAACAAGAAATGAAGTTCAGATACTAAATTTGGACAAGGTAGAGCATCCACCCGCCAATGTAATTAATATTGCACACTTTTATCATTGCCAATGTGGCGCTATAATAGTACATTATGCAACGAGCCTATAATGAAGGTAATTAAGAAGTGAGTATGGATATTTATGAAACGAGCGCAAGCGAGTTTCATAATTTTCATACGAGCTTCTTAATTACCATTATAGGCGAGTTTCATACGACTTTTTATGCTCGACCATATTTCTAACTTGATATTATTAATTTTATTGTATCTGACCTGGAGCAATGTTCCGTATGTTGTGAGATGTGCGCAGACGCGGAAGTATTGATTTTTTTTCCGAGGAACAGATGTCCACATTGACCTTGCTAGGCCATAAGAACCTACAGAGATAGCATTGAAATAAAATTAGACATTGAAAAACGAGATGACAAATTGAATTTATTTGAATATTATTTACAATTAACGCTAATTATTATAGTAACAGAACATAACCTTCTGCGACAGTATTGGATTTCCAGCCTTGGTGACTTTTCGCTAATTCTCTTTCGATTGCATATCCGAGAATAATCGATACTTGCGGTTTTATAACGGTAGAAAGCTGACCTGTCATTGCCTGAACAGTTGTAAGCTGAGTCGTCATTGGCTGAAAGACCTGACCTTCAATGAGTAGGTGTACTTTAATGACATGCATTAAAGGTCTGCTATCAGGTGTATAATTACTACATTTCGGCATGGTCGAGCATAAAGTAATTTTCAATACTTTTATCACAGCCACAACACATTTATATTCTTAATGCATTATATACAATCTGACCCGTTTAGATATGGATAATATTAATTTATTATTATAAAGCTATTATGATAGTAGGAAAAATTTCTTGCTGGTTATATTACAATTAAAAGATGGGCGTTTCCATATATGACAATCAACGACGATTTTCATTTGTCCTTTCCCCAGATCTAACCTCTCCTGACTTCTTCGTGTAGGGGTTTGTTAAAGTCATTGTCTATTCACAGAAACCCAGGAATATTAATGATCTGAGAGTAAAAATTACTCAAGCTTTTCAACAAATCACCCCTATGTTACAACGGACATGGGCTGAATTGCATCACCTTTATGAGTTGTGCAGGGTGCGCAATGGGGGTCATGTTGAGCTCTGAGGAATCTCCCATCTTTCAGTGTTGCAAGCACAAAGTTTCAACAAATAAAGTCGAAATGTAAATGGTAAATGTTTTACGGTGTTTTTATTTTATCCATACTCAAACGGATCACCCTGTATATGTAATTATCACTCCATTAATACATCAGTATATTATTTCATAAAACGTACACTGAACAAATGAAATGTAATTACGAAAGTCGCCATATTTTCTTCCCACCATCACGATCCACTTCCACTAGATGGCAATATATGCAAACGAAATTATACTAAACGTGAGGAATGTTACTACAGGTGTGTAGCGTTATGTGACAGGTTAGGTTAGGTTAGGTTAGGTGTGTATTATGTGACAGGTTAGTTAGGTTTGGGTAGGTGTGTAATATTATGTGAGAGGTTAGGCTAGGTTAGATTAGGTGTATTATTATTACTACTATGTTGACGATACTGAAACCTCCTCCATTCTCTCCTTTAAATTATATCAGATTAACGAAATATGGCGGTCTTCTTTATTCACACACGACGATTTTCGTATGTAAGTAAAGCACATATTTGGGGCGTATTGGGTGGGCATAGGGCTCCCCAGTGATAACATCCAACTCCTACTACTCCATACTATAAATTCAAGGCATTTTAGCAATTTCCTATAGTGCCAGAGACATAAGTAAATGTAATACTCACAATCATCCTCATATTTGTAACTGATTCAAAGCACTGGATGACATACGCACATGCAAATGGTGGCAATGGAAGACAGAACACAATATTCTTCATCACTAGACAATCCGGATTTACACTAAAATTAATCTAACAGTATTGATAACGCAGCCGATTTCATGAGTCCATTAACGTTTCAAGTGTGAAAATTCTCAAGGAATCAACGTTTCCATGGCTTCTGTTAATTCTTTTGCTATTGTTCCATGATGCTCCTAATTTTTGTATGATTTCTATAGTAACTGATTGTTGTTGCAGATATTTGCCGCAATCTCAGCGGGGTCGTTCCACGTGGTGGTAGGTTTCGCCTTAGCATATTCCGCCATCTTAATACCACAGTTAGAAGCAGAAGACAGTGACCTTCCAATCGACAGCGACAAGAGTCCATGGCTAGGTGAGAATAATGCATTTCTATGGACTTAGAAGGTAACGAATAATATAGTAAACGACAGTAAGTTATTTAACTTCAAGTCCCTGACAAAAGGGATCGTGAGTAAGTGATCATCGTTTCAGAAAATTGTCAGTGTGTACGACTGCCTCTGAGACAGTTTTGTAGCCCGAGAATGCAACATAAACCTGCTGTATATAGGGTACAGAGGGCATAATTTCAAGTATGTATTCCCGATATGTAGACAATATAAAAAGTTCATTACAACATGTGTCCGGAGATGCTTATTTTCCGAGTTATGGTTTTCAAAACAGTGATATTCACCGAAACGTTTTTCTTCCCGCAGATAGGTGCCGTGACAGAATATATTAACAGAGGACACTCTGACAGTTAATTCCGAGGCGAAAGGTACAATGAATGTTGTGTATGGCGTTTACTGTGCTACATGTACTCAAATCAGGAGCCTGCAGAAGTGCATTTCTTGTGCAGTAAGGCGGACGGCAATGCTGCGCTGACTCGTCGTTTGTACCGTGATCGATGGATAGGTAGAGGTAGACCAATTGCTTGGTCTCCATGCTCCCCTGATTTGAACCCTACCGATTCCTACTTGTGAGGCCATTTAAAATCGTTGGTGTATTCGTCTCCGGTGCCAGACATGGAATCCCTTCGGAATCGAATTGTGGCAGGTTGTGAGGAAATACTCAATATTCCTGGAATTTGGGATCGTGTTTACAAGGTCATGAGACATCGGCCTGTATTCAAGCAGGAGGTGGACATTATGAACAACTGCTGTAAAGGCAACTACCTGCGGGAAGAAAACTGTTTCGGTGAATATCACTGTTGGGAAGGTCATAACTTGGAAATCAAGCATTTTCGGACACATGTTGTAATGAACTTTTTGTATTCTCTACATATGGGAAATACGTACCTGAAATTACGCCCTCTATTTTTGAAACACCCGGTATAATTTTTTGCACGGTAATGTTTTCTCGTCGTTACAACAACGGCGGCCACGATTGAAAGTTGATTTTACTGAATTCAGAGTTGCCAACCTAGATAAGTATGTTGAAATATTACAAATAACTGCTCTAGAGTTGTAACGAAAACCACTGCCTTCTATGTATGCTACAATCCTACAATGCATGTAAAATTCATTCGCAAAAGGCAGTGATAATTGAAGCGTCGGCTGGAACAACGTTATAAGTTACATTTTTTGGTAAAATTTACAGGAGCTGCAAAAATGTTTACACGTACAACGTTGTTTTTATAGGGTAGCAAACTTCTGAGTGGACAAATTTCACGTACTGCATTGATGGACAGTTGCAAGCCAAAGAGTATAGCAAGGTAACACGACATACAACATTATTACACGGAATCAAGCCGAATGAAAATTTTGTAACTTACAACGTTGTTCCAGCCGACGCTTCAATTATTATACATTATACGAAACAAATCACTGCATTTGAAATGTACTGAACTTTATTTTGAAAAAATTCAAACTTCACTTAACAAAAAGAAATAAAAATTATTCCAATTGAACGCGAAATATTACAAGTATCTGAATGATTTTTACTCCTTCACATTAAAGTTGATAGTGAAGTTTTACATTGGCCAGACTGTTAACCTTCAGTCATCTGTTCATAGTGTAATCTACGTACCAGGGGCGGCTCTACAATAAGAACTGCAGAGCTGCAGAACCGCCATTTAAATGGGCCTGAAAAAATTAAAAATGTAAAACGTGCTTTTATGTAATCTAGTTCATTGTTTCATTTATTTTTCCTATTCATTCTCCTTCGATTCGAGATTTTACTGTCTGTAGGAGCCTTGAACTGCTAGAGAATTTTAGCTGTAGTGTACTTTTCGGATCTGTGATCGGCAGTTCCTGGAGCTCAACGTAGGGTAAAGTCGGCAGCAGAAAACTGGTTTTCTTCACCGTCCCATAAGACTGCATTAGAGCTGCAACCGAAGCAGCAACCGAATACACAAAAGAACAGCCAATACCTTCATCTCTTTATGACCTGCGTTAGAGCACATAGGCTTCTGGACTACTGTACATCATTACAGTTCCAGTGTGTTATAGTACTGTGGGTGGTGTGATGTGATTAGTCCGTGTGTCTAAGGAAATATTTTATATTAAAAATGAATGAAATGAAAATCTAATCGACCAACCCTTTTTGAAATTAAAAGAGAAATTGCATGTTAACTTAAGAAATTAGGACGTCCTACACAAAATTTAAATATTGAAATTTCTGGAAAAAGTCGAAATCATGTAGCCTACTAGTCATTTTAATACCGAAGTGTGTAATGGAAACGATTGGTTTTTTGCTGCACTTATGAAAACGCTTTCTCCTCCACCCGTGTATTCTGTTTAGAGGAGAAAATACATGGACAAACACCGGAGTGAAGGATTTAGTTAATTTGACTTAAAAAACTAGAAAAGCATGTGGGGCACATCTCCACTACGTGACTAGTTGTACCAGGTGGGAGAGGTGTAGCGCACGGATGGTTGGAGTACAATTTCGGGTGCACAGTCAACTTCGAAAAGGGGCTGTAATTACACGCGTTGTCCGATTTAGATGTAATAGACAGCATGCGTTTGCTACATACACTATTTTTCATGCAGAACTGCAAACCTTTGTAACCGCGGGCCGCCACTGCTACGTACTGTATTTTAATGTTAAAAAAATATACTATTTTCAAAATACACTATCGCTCGCTCTCCTCGTTTTTCAAACTTTTCCTCGGTTTTGTAAAAAGTACTTCTCCACATTGTATCGTAGACTAATATACTATTTCACGGATAAGGGCCGGAATATCCTCCAAAGTTTATAACAATAATATGATGTCATTAACTAAACGAAATCTAAATACTCGGTTCTTCAACAGTGCAGAAGGAGAGAATCTAGCTTGCATTAAAATGTGATATAATAATTTTGGTCACTTTCTAAAATTAGCAATTTAAATTACTGTCAATTTAAATCAGTTAAGGAATGATTCTTCTTGTGGTGAATGTGTGGATGAAGGTGGAAATAGGTTTTAACTGCAAACGAGAAAACTCAAGGCATAGAATCATTGAAGCAGATGCATTTTAGAACCCACCATTCTAGTCGATAGTATCTCAAGTAATCGACAGTACAATTATTATTTTAAGGTTACGTACCCTCTTCATTGCTTGAATAACGTTAGGTCTACTATTGACGTGCTATATATTTCCCTGGACCAGCTCATTATCCTTGAACCTTACTATCGATATAATGCTTTCCTGGAGCAACAAACTCATTATCACCGAACCAAAATAAAGAATGCTGCAGCTGTTATGTACTCATTTACAGCAAAATTTACTCCGTCATATAATAATAACAATATAACAATATATATATATATATATCGATAGGTTAATAAAATTAATCGAATCGCGATTTCCGCTGAACCACTTTTTTAACAGGGATGTCCAAATATGAAAAGCAATGACATTGTTATTTAGTTAACGAATCAACGGAAGAACATTTGAAATGTTTAACTGAGAAAATAAGCAATTATTTAATGAACAAAAAAGTGAATTAATAGTACATTATGCAACGAGCCTATGTAAGTATGTATGTATATATGTATGTATGTATGTATGTATGTATGTATGTATGTATGTATTTATTCACACTGCAATGGGTATATACCCGGTGGCAGTGGTAACTAATTACACTCAATAATGACAATAATAAACTTATTAATTAAAAATACACTTAATAATAATACCAATAATTAATACTAACAATAATTTATAATAATAATAATAATAATAATAATAATATAATGGTAGTAATTATGTTTGTTTATGAAACGAGCGCAAGCGAGTTTCATAATTTTCATACGAGCGTCTTAATTACCATTATAGGCAAGTTTCATACGACTTTTTATGCTCGACCATATTTCTAACTTGAAATTATTAAAAATTAGGTCTTCTTATGGTTATGTGCGAACTGACCTGAATTGTGAGATGTGCGCAGACGCGAAAGTATTGATTTTTTCCGAGGCTGAATGTCATTGACCTTGACAGAGAATAAGATGAACATTACTCTGATATAACCTGGAAATTGATTTAGAATTGAAAAACGAGAAGACAGATTGAATTTATTTGAATATTATTTACAATTAATGCTAATTATTATAGTAACAGAACATAACCTTCTGCAACAGTAGACTATTGGATTTCCAGCCTCCGTGACTTTTCGCTAATTGTCTTTCGATTGCATATCCGAGAATAATCGATACTTGCGATTTCATAACGGTACAAAGCTGACTTGTCATTGGCTGAACACCTGAACTTTAATGAATATGTGTACTTTAATGAGGTCCATTAAAGGACTGCTACCAGGTGTATAATTACTACATTTCGGCATGGTCGAGCATAAAGATATAAATGAATGAATCAATACCTCCAATGTAGACGGACCTTCTGGTTACTCCTATCAAATTCTCCTCACAAAAAACATGCTTGCATAATGTAAGTAGTCTAGTACAGAATAGTACGCAGCAAAGTAAGAGATTTTTGTTTTTGTACGATGCGAAATCAAAATTTCTGAACGAAAGTTATAATCATTATTACTGTTGTGTCAAAATGTTGTAACTCACCGAAGCGTCCATTTGCAGCAAGCATTTTGGTGTTGGTGGTGCCCATCGGAGCGTTGATGGCGGGTTTCGTCATGGAGTACGTGGGCAGGTTGAACACCATCAAGATCGCAGCCGTGCCCTGTCTCCTGGGATGGTTCTTCATCGCCACGGGCCAGAACTTCGCCACAATTCTTTGTGGGAGACTTCTGACAGGAGTCTCGGCAGGTAAATGGCTAATAGTCTCAACCTGCAAGAATTAAGCAATAATACACTTAATTTAAAATTAGAGTAAGTAATGCCATTAATTTCAGGGAGATAATTCTTTGAAATATTTCAAACCAAAAATGTTTAATACAATTTTGCTCGTGTTTGCTTCCTTTTCGAGATTTGATCCGAACAAATGTAACATTGTAAAATTCCTTTGCAGAACGAAAAGTTACATATTTTGTTCGATCAAATATCTGCACATTTAAAGGACAAAACTAAAATTCTTTCAGTAATTTATTATCAACAGTAATCTCACTAGAGGTTTTGATTTATCTAGAGAAAATCAAAACTCAAGTGGGATTTAATTGACTATTACACATTAGAAGAAATTATATAAAGATTAGAAGTAACGAAGTACTCTAATACAATAAAATATTGACTTACGAAAATAACTGTCTTCAAAAGTATTATTGTACCATTGTATTCCGCTAGATGGCAGTAGTGTGTTATGATTAGCTGTTTTCTTGTTATCAGTTGTGCCAACTATATAATCTTCATTGAACTCCTTGGAGGTTATTAGAAAGAAGGCTTTGTTGATTCAGTTTAATTTTTATTAAAACTGTTGCATTCCACTTCAATCATCCGGATCCCAGTAATCAACCTCACTTGACAGATGATTTTCAATAAATCTTAGTATTAATCTCTGATACGTGACTATTCATAATATAATACAGCAGAAGCTATAACACAACCTAAATGTAATAAACAATGTTTGAATATATAATTTATTTCCAAGAAATAGTCTGCCCAGGCATCCTGGGTTGCCAAAAACACAGAATAATACACATATAAGAATAGTAACGATTACAGTAAAATAGATGAGTCAAATTGAAATGAAAATGAATGGTGAAATAAGAAAAGTTTTAATTACGGATGATGAAATAAAAAATAAACATGAATAATTTTAAAAGGAACAATTATTGAAAGTACAATTTTCAAATTTGAATGTTTTAATGGTTGGTGATTCAGTTGATGTTATATTGGATGTGTGCGTAAAAGAAGTGGAACTCGTTGATGTACTGTGTATTCCTCAACTTATTCAGGATTTCCGAATGGTGCTCTTCATTTATTTGTAAATATGATTTCAGGGAAGATGCATAGCTATGACCAGTGATCTTTATTAATTCTTATTCTTGAATGCCAATGCGAGTCATATTTGAAAGTGCTGTGTATCGATTGGAGTGGTTTGTAATTTTCTGTTTTTTTACGTCCAGACCAGTGCAGTTTGAAATGTTGGCAAACAAAGAAACAAATGCTAGGGACGCGATAAAATTAAACAAATGCTAGGGACGCGATAAAATTGTGCGATAAGCAGCCATGATTGGTTGAAATACGTCCTTTCGTACCGTTTTATTGGTCAAAAGTAGTATGGCGTAGTAAAAGTGTAATAGTCATAATGAACTGCTCTCTTAAACTGACTGAGCATATTGGGAAATAAATCAATGGCTTTCCCAAAACACGCTATGAAATGTTTCATATAAAAGAATTTTTATCTTGAAAAGGAAGCAAAAACGAGCAAAATTGAATTAAACGTTTTAGTTTGAAATATCTCAAAGAATAACCCCCTGAAAGTAACGACGCTACTAAACGGTTCACTCTCCATATTCTCTATTATTTAAGATTCCGCTTTTCTCAAAATTTCAGCTACACTTTAAGTAACTGTGGAAACCCATTCAGTACTAAAATAACACTTGTTCTATTACTTAATTTAGTACTACGCTTTTCTTAAAACTTTCATTTCTGTTGTTTCGTTAGTTTGTTTCGTTTGTTTTTCTTCGAGTTCACATACATAAGTCAATACTGGTCTTATTACAAATTTATATATTCTCACTTTCATTTCTGCTCTTTAATTTTTATTACTCCAAATCGTACAGTTTAGGCATCCAGATATTTTTTTTTTTCATTGTTTGTTTGTGATTCCGTTCCCGCTATTGATCTCTGTACTTAAGTATTCAAATGTCATGACTTAGTTTATCATTTTACCTTCTATTTCTAGTTTAACACGAACTGGGTCTTTACATATTGCCATCGATTTGGTTTTGTTTGTGGACAATTTCATATATTGTTTGCGATGATTCTGAATTTGTATAACAGAATTTTTTGATTACCTCGTGAAATAAGTACTGTGTCGTCAGTATAGTTGATTATCTCCAGTTGCTTTTTTTTTGCCAATTTTAATGCCCTTTTTAACTTCTCATTTTAATTCTGGAATAATTTAATCTATTATTAATGTGAACAGAGTGGGACTTGAAAGAAACTCCTTGCCTTATTTTTAAAAGTCATGTTGAGTTCAGATAAGTTTGTGAAATAATATCATATAAATTAGTTTTTATTTTCAGTCAATCACTTATCATGTTAAGACGGCAGAAATGGATTCTGTTACATCATGATAAAATATTAATATACGTCACGAATATTTTCGACTTACTTTCAAGTCATCTTCAGGTGATAGTTTACTAACAAAACAAACATTTGAACATGGTGAAAAATAATTAATCACATCTATAATACACAAATAAATAGTCTAACCATGCATACTTTTCTTAAAATGGTTAAATGGCGTACATTATTAAATTAACATTCAGGTAGAAAGCCTTTCAGTGGATATAATTATAATTTATACAATATATTAAAAAGGCAAGCAGTGTCCTTGCCTTATTCTTGTTGGATTGATATTCATTTGAATGTTTTGTTTTCATTTTTGATAATTGTACTGTTTCTTGAATAAATTTCTCTAATATTTATGGTGATACAGTATATTTAGGAATATTTTGTTTTGTAGTATAGTACATTTAATGTCATTCGCTTTGTTTTAAAACCTGAAGTACGTGTATACTGCCTCTCTCCATTTAAAAGTACGCCCACAAATATCTCCCCAGCCACCGGTGTAGCTCTGTCGGCTAAGGCGCTTACCTACCGATCCGGAGTTGCGCTCGGGCGCGGGTTCGTTTCCCC
Source organism: Periplaneta americana (assembly GCF_040183065.1). NCBI lineage: Eukaryota > Metazoa > Arthropoda > Insecta > Blattodea > Blattidae > Periplaneta > Periplaneta americana. The sequence continues at coordinate 40,133,241 of NC_091131.1, forward strand.
AGGGTTGATTACCTGGCTGGGTTTTTCCGAGGTTTTCCCCAATCGTAAGGCAAATGTCAGGTAATCTATGGCGAATCCTCGGCCTCATCTCGCCAAATATCATCTCACTATCACCAATTCCATCGACGCTAAATAACCTCGTAGGTGATACAGCTTCGTTAAATAACCAAGTAAATAAATAAATATCTTCCCGATCGTTAAATTTCGGACACTGATATATCATGCTAAATTATCGCATTACGTATATTTTGACCTTTTGTCCTGAACATAGTACCACGCACCTTGAATAATGCACGTACAACGACAAACGCAGTAGGATAAATGACCTACAGGCTTGAAGGTCACATAAATTTTTACCCAGCTGACCTAGAAGCCCTTACAAGGTCGCACGCATTCGTATAATGCCCCTAAGATCAATTTCCTTCCACTCAACTCCTCCCATTTTTTTTATCGCTTTTAAGTTCCCAAAAGAACGAACGTACTTACCCATTGTCGTCTTTCGAAGAATTGCTAGCTACAGAATTACGCTCTTAGAGGGAGAAAGACAAACAAAGACATAAAATATAACTCAAACATTAATCCAGGCGCCTGGCGACCTTATTTTCGCTTCTTCCAGGAAAACACATATAGCCTATAGTTTGCTTGACCCAATTTTACGAAACTCCTTATCTGGGTCGAAACTCCTATGAATAAGATGGTTTAATCGCAAGTTGTTTAAGCTCAGTTGATAACTTGTATTATCCGCCCATTTAACAAACTACGTAAGGTAATTCGATTGGGGTAATTAAAGACTAATTAACCTGTAAACCTTGGAAGAGTTTGAAAGGAGATCTAGAGCAGCACTGGAGGGATGGTTTAAGGGGGAGGGGCGTTGAACTATGAAGTGCGGGTCGGGTGTCGATCGATCGGCCCCCAAGTTTGGCCAACTCGTCTCCTTAAAGTCGAGTGATGGTCCCATCCCTGAGGTACAGTTAAACCAATATCAGCTCTTTCTAATGAAATTATTCCTGGTAATATTCTTGTGAGCTTTCTTAATTCTTATATTTATAAAAATAGCGAAACATATTATTATTATTATTATTATTATTATTATTATTATTGGCCTGTAGCTTGCATGCTGTTTATTGATTTTCGACAAACATAATAATGATAATAATAATAATAATAATAATAATAATAATAATATCAACGTAAAAAAATAATTTCTTACATTGGATTTTTTTACGTTTCTGAACTAATAGGTCATTTTTATATTTTTTTTCGGCATTTATTGGTCGTTTTTAATACTTTGAAGAACTTTTAGGTACTTTGGAATGCATTTTACTTTATTTTTTTACCGATAGGTCTGTTAAATCATTTTCTAAGCAAATAGGTGAGTAGTAATTACTTACTGAATAAGTGAATAACAGTAAAGTTTGAGTTTTATAGTTTGAAACAAACTCTAAAATCCATCCCTCATTCCACTGAAGGCTTCACTTCACACAACGGAAGTAGTATAAAATGCTTGACAAAGCTTAGTTTAGATGAGGGCTTTGATCACTACTGTTCTTTTGTCGGTACGAGGGTGTCTTTAGAATCTATGTTTGGAAAGGGAGAAAACTTTCACCGTGTCCTGGACAGGACGTGGTTCGGAAGGGATGTCTACTGTAGTAGACCGTATTTTTAACACAAAGATTGTAAGAATGCACGCTGCGCTCACAATTTGTTTTGTCATTCACACTCCCTCATCTGGAAGATCTGGTAACAAAAGAGAAGCACGGAAGGAGGAGAAGACGGAGAATGAAGGCACTGACATGAACCACCCCTGATTGAAACACACCGTAAACCCTCATTAAAATCTATAGTTTTCCCTTAAAACTTTCATTTTGTTGCATGTTCTTTTCCTTTATCTTAGTCAAATTCCAGGAAGTTGCCTCCTCTCTCCGAGATTTGCAGGGCAGTCATTGAAACAAGGTGGCTAATTTTTAAGAAATTGTGGTGCGAGTACGGTGAATAATATTTAAATGTCATTTTCTTTTAATTTTATGTCACTTTTCCATTAGTTTAAGGGCATTTTAATGATCATTTTAAGTAGATTTTTAGGTCATCAACATCCGCCCCCTGATGATGATGATGACGATGATGATGATGATGATGATGATGTACCTCGAATATCTTGTTACATAAACCTGTAACTTCTCCGAGTCTTTCTTAGAAAGCAGATGTGTTATGTAATAGAAAAGCTGCCGTCTGATTCCATCCAATTGAATCGTTTTTTCAGAAACGTCACAAGTCAAATTTTAACAAAATTGAATTTATTTTATTACTAATTCCTGTTCTATAGGGATAGGTATACCATTTTATAGGAAAATACCACAAGTCAAACGGTACTGTGAAATGTGCGCTTGAAAATTAGGTTTCGTGGAAAAGACTCATAAGTGAGTGACAAGGCTATAGCCTAAGCTATTGTGTTGGTAAATTAATTATTTTGTGTCTGAATTTTGAAATTATTAGAATAATGTTGTTTTTTTTGTGTAATATATTACTGGATTAGATTATTTCATGCAGAACTTTATTATGTGGCCGGGAGGAAAAAGATCTTAAGTAAATTTTGTGTGAAAATGAGTTTTTTTTTTATATAGCCTATTCTGAAAGCGGAAACAATTTTCTACAATTTGGTAAAAGGTTAAAGTCAAATAAGACTCCTGACTAGATTTATAGAACGTTACCAAATGTCTTAATTACTTTTTGAATCGAGCACACACAGAATAAAGGACTTAAGATATTTAATACTTTATTCCTTACAAACATCACATGTTTACTTTCCATGCTTCCCTATTAAAAAAGTCTAACTTGTATTTTAGTCATTTTATCACATACTGATGCCCTTTAAACTTTAAGCACTAGGTAAACAGTCCTATATTGTTTAAGCCTATTTTGCATTTCTAACAATTTACATTTCCCATTTATTTTGATATGAAAAAGATCTTATGTTTAAATAGTCCCTTCTACTCAGTTTGGGTTGTAGTCTTAAAAAGGCTTAAGTGCGGCTATTTTTGGAAATAATCAAGAAAATTATTAAATGAGCAACATTATCTATTTTAGAAGAAATGTAAACAAATCATATCCAGGAAAGCCTCTTAATTAAAAGAACTCCATAATTGACACCAATTTCAATCTTTGTACTGCTCTCCTGAAAAGTATAAAATTTCTACTTAGACTTAAGTCCTTTTTCCTCCCGGCCACAGAATTTTATATCCTTAGTGACATTTCATACAGGTTAGAGTAAAATTTGTTCATATGAAGCAAAAATTATGAAGTCAACTTCTAAATACTGGTTTCGAGAATCAAATTCATATTATTTTTGAACCAAATGTTTTAATTACCACATTAAAATAATAAAGAGATTGTTTTGTTAAATCTTTACCAGATTTTGAGATACTCTAGAAGTCAAACATTTTCAAACATGAATACTGAGTCATATTCTTTTGCATATAGAAATATTCGTTATGCTTTTACAATCATTTCCCATTTCAAATATTTTAATAAAACTCTTAACTCATGCGTTTCTTTTAAACAGGTTTTTGTGTTTTCTCTAAAACTTCGTATTTCGTGATTTAAGAGGTTTATAAAAAAACAGATTCAATTATTATTATTAATTATTGTGTTCATTTATACTCTCAAACTGAACATGAAATCTCAAGATGCCTGCCACAGCGTCTTCTAAATAATGAATTTAAATTTATGCAAGCATATATTTATCATTTGAAATCTTCTACAACCTGTGGTAACTGTTGTTTGCTGTCGTTACAGGTCTGGGGACGAGTCCAGCCATCGTATACATCACGGAAGTGGCGAAGCCGGAACTCCGGGGCGCCCTCATCGCCACCTGCCCCACATTGGCGTCATTGGGTAAGCACGCTGCTCTAATATACATGCTAATTAGTCTTCGAATTGAAGGAGGTGGGGGAAACCGAGGAATTTTCCGCCTTCTGGATTTTTTCGCAATTTCTGCATTGCTGTGTTCATTCTCAACAGAGGAAAGAAAATCCCTCTCTCTGAATAGGCTACATTATGTTTTAATATTATTATTACTACACTAATCTTAATAGTGATATTTTTCCTGAAAATGCATTTCCGAAAACTTAATTTTATTTTCTGTGCTGCGGTCCTCTAGACTAAATTTGTTATGATGAGATTATTCGTAATGTCTTTTGTAAATATCACTCGGATTTCAACATTAAAAATGTTATCCTTTCGTATAAAAAATAGTAAACCATTTTGGACTGTCCTTTTTTTTTACAACTACGACAATTCAGTTTGTTCACTTATTGTCGACATCTGCTAACCTCAATGCGATATTTATTACATGAAGTAGTTAAGTATTATGTAAACGAGGAACTAAAAATTTAAATATAAATATGTCTGTTGTAAAAGATAATTGGATGAATATAGCAGCAGGGACGATTTATATATACTTCTTTATTATAGAGTTAAAAAGAGAATTTCAAACTTAGCAAGTAAAGGAGTAAAGAAGAATTGTTTAAAATAAATGCGATAGGGTGAAAACTTGCGCTAAAACAAAGAAATAAGTGTAAGTTAAACCAACATAAATTAAATAGTTATATGATAGAAAATTTGTTATTAAATTGTACATTTATTGTGTATAATCACTATTTGTGCATATATTGGTTTTAATTATTAAGTTTATGTATTTTTGAACTATTAATAAATAATAACTAATACATAGAACGATGCCAGAAATACTACATGTTTATTGTTTTTATAGAGAGACGTGGTTACCTCTGACTGAGGTACCTCTTGATAATAAATGTACAGAACCAGAAACAAAATTTGGGCCACCTGAATTTTCCAGTTCCTGTTACAAATACCGCACGTGTTCAGTGCATATTAACTTTTGTACGGGATGTTGTGTGTTGAAACTATAGAACCATTTTCTTGCAGTTCTTTTTCCGATGGTGTTCTCCACATACACCGCGCAAATGTTTCGAGCCGACTCCGTTGCCTTTGCTTCTCTATTAAACTGAAACAGGAGAATATGTCAGAAGTTTTCGTTTTTTTCCACTTGATACTCTATCTTCTTTAGCCCACAAATAGCACAAACTTTCTTCAAAACCACAAACAGTAACAAGACTTCAAATAACAAATGACAAACGATAATCAGTCTCTTAACAACGCAGTGCTGTGATGAAGAAAAACACTACGGGCTTATGCATCAAACTAATATAATAAATATACCATTCATCGCTCGTAGCCTAGCTGGTCGCTGGGTAGAAAGTCAGGGTGATCAAAACAAAGATTGTTTGTATCTGTCAGTCATTATAGTTGAACTCACTCTGCTTTTCAAAATCGTCTTTAAAAAGAATAACAATTTGTAAAAGTGCCAGGAAGAACTCTATTGGTCTCCAGGATCTCCTGAGTGTACCATAGATATTTTGGTACTTTTAGTGCATAAATAACCATGTAAATAATTTCACTTTTCTGGAAGGCTTCTTCTGTCATAATAAAACCCTTTCATTAAATCGCATATATTCTAATGCAAATAGAACATTGATAAAAATAATAGCCCTATGTATTAATTACAAAAAGGTCAGTACCGATAATTATCTTCAGTTTGTAAAATCGTCATTTAAACTTGTTGTAAAACATCAATTTTTCATTTAGGAATTTACTTATTTTGGTATCCATTTCATACCACCTCATTCTGGTGCAGAGATCAAGAAAGCATGGGACTATCTCTTTGCCTCCAAGGGCCTTTATGGCATGTGAAGGGGCTACCTGTATCTTTATTGGTATCAATTTCAACTCCTACTTAATCTCACAATTTTACAATAAGATATCGGTTTTGGTGGTTGGGATGAGCTCGATTCCAAACATTGTATATATATATATATAATTTTATTTTTATTATTATTATTATATAGGGGAGAGTCGGGTAGTATCGGACATCGGGTAATATCGGACAGTGCGTTTCTTTCATCTACCACCATTTGGTAGTACCTGAATGACATGGTTACGTTTCTCTATGCGACATCACAGAAACGTAACCATGTCAATCAGGTACTATCATCGTGTGGTAGATGAAAGAAACTCACTGTCCGATATTACCCGATGTCCGATACTACCCGACTCTCCCCTATATATATATATATACGTATATATATATATATATATATATAATTATATAATTATTATTTTAAATTTTATTTCCTATTTTATTTTATTTCACTTTTTATATTCCTCTTATATTAATATAGACCTATTATATTATTCATTTATTTTATTCCATAGATCTTACATGAGCAATGAAGCTTTAAGATGTGGAACAAGTCAAAATTTTACAATATTACAATTACAATTTTTACAAATTTTTATAGTTTTACAATTTAGTAATTTTCTACAATTTGTACAATTTTGTGCAATTTTTTACAATATTTTGGCGAGATGTAGTGAGATGAGGTGAGGTACGAGGATTCGCCAAAATATTACCCGGCATTTGCCTTTTGGTTGGGGAAAACCTCGGAAAACCCCAACCAGGTAATCAAACCAAAGGGGGGTAATCAAATCAAAGGGTTTGATGCCAAGAACTCGCCATAGACTTTGTATATTCTCTTATAGGCCTATTAATATCATATCTGAACTGCGACCGAACACGAGCGCTGCACATTCGGTCCTCAAATTTTGTTAATATTACTCTATCTCCTTTTTATATTGATTGTATTGTTTTATTTCTATTTCTATAGTTGTAAATATATTCTGTATTCTGTATATTTAAATTTAAATAAATAAATAAATAAATAAAAAATTAATCTTTTACGCATCGAAATGAATAGCAGTAGGCGCTTAGCACGTGGGATAGTGTGCACGGACTCTGAGAACGCATGCAAAGTAATGACATTTAGGTCGCTGGTAGCTGAAACCATTCCAGCGAGCTATAAGGCTGGGTAACAATCGACCGAACAGTCTTCATCTTGCACGTCTCCATTTAGGCATTCCTTCCAGCAAGGTAACCGGTCAAGCTATCAGCCAGGCTTCGTCTTTATGTACCCTAAGCCGAGATTCTCTCTCATTTGATACCTGCAATAGTGTTGATTTATAAAACGTGAGAACACTGGAAAATAATTGTTGTAGGCATGGTGCTGAGCTACCTGAAGGGCGCGTACCTGACCTGGCGCACGGCGGCGTGGACTAGCGTCATCTACGTGGGCGTGCCTCTGCTCCTGATCAGCATCTGGATCCCCGAGAGCCCCGTGTGGCTTGTGGCGCGTGGCCGCGTCGATGAGGCCGAGAGGTCGTTGAAGTGGTTGGCCGGCAAGCAGGTAAGGACACGAACATCAATAGGAATAGGTTTATATACTGTACAATACACGGTGTAAACGAAATACATTGCCAAAAAAACTACTTTGGAAGAACATAAATAACTGACGAAAAAGAGTCAAATAGTGTTTTTCTGTAACTGTCAAAGTTTCCCCAGAATAAAAATATTTTGTGAGTCTTAACTTTTCTTAAAATTAGAATAGACAGTCATTATTTATTTATTATATATTATTTTTGGAGAAAAATTCGCTCCGACACGGGATCGAACCCAGTATCTTCAGCTCTAGGCGTTAAGTGCTGTACCATATGGGCTATGCAGAGGCTCCATCCATACCACCGCATCGAACTCCTCTTCTTGATTTCCCTTATAGTCTACTCCATGTTTCGATGTTACGTCATTATGCAGGAACGCACATTTGCATAGCTTTTCAAGCCATTTTTTAAAATTGGAAGTCACTCTCTTGTGCATTGTTGACAGTAGGTTGCAGCATGCTTCGAATTTTCTTTATGTCTGTATTCTAATACCAATGCCATAGTGGGAAAACACGGCAAATATGAGAAACAATATCGCAAAGATTGAGAGAATTGGCCTGAATGAAAAGGTAAGTTAAAAGTCTTCCGGTCTTACTAACAAACAGTGTATAATTTTTATACGAGACTTATGTAGAGTTGGTACAGAAAACGTCACTAATAAACCATGCATAAGTGATAAACGTATAAGCAACGTGTAACTACAGGTCAAAATGGGAATTGCTTTGCTGTAGATACATACACGAAACCCCGTGTTTAAGCGTTGTATATAGAGAAAAAAATGGCCGTCTTTTAACAGCTGTTCGTATCGATTGTCATTTTATGATGTGGTTGCCTTATAACCACAGAAGAACAAAACAAAGAGCACAGAATAATTAGAATAATATTGCTGTAGCTTGTACTCTTTGATCAAAATATAGCGCGGTAATTGATCAGGCTCACTTCTACTATCGATACTTAGCACGGCATACTAGCGCACTCTATCGGATTAAATAGAGAATCTCAGTTATTCCATTACCTTTCGTAATAAAATAATGACGAAACTATGACGTAGCTGTGTAACAGTTGTACTGTTATGTACGACGTTTGTATGTAGTGATTATTAGTAAGGAATTTACACACGACTTATAAACAAGGTATTCGCTGTTTAAGTATAGGACAGTTGAACGTCTGTGTAAGAGTTTTTTTAGTAAGACCGTTTATGTATAAATACTGTATTGCATTCAGAAGCGAAAAATTGAAGAAGATACAGCTTATTTTAAACGTGTAAAAGTAAATAGCATGTATCCTAATTTCACCCTTTCGATTTTTGAGGTAGCCTAGAGGGCGACTCGGAAAATTTATTATTCACCGATTGCCCCTCTCATGTAGCCTAAATTGCGATAAATCGCCCAATCTGGCAACCCTGTAATGGTGATGAATGACAAAACAACATCATATCACACCACGGACTTCGGATTGAATCATAGCCATGACTGTGATTGAATTCTAGATACTGTCGTCTTTTGTTTCAGAGCTCGTTGCCGGAGCAACAGTTGGCCGCGTTGGTCAAATCTCAGGACATGAAGGCGTTGGTAACGTCTGGCTTCATGGGGCGCCTCACCGGCTTCTTCCGTCCGTCTGGTTACAAGCCGCTGCTCGTACTCTTCGGGCTCTTCTTTTTCCAGCAGTTCTCCGGGGTGTACACCACACTCTTCTATTCCGTCGAACTCTTCAAGGTACTTGCTTAGTTTGGTAATGTGTAGTTTTTATACCAGAAGAGACACTTCACTTCATCTCCGATAACGTTCTAACAGTTGATGCTATAAGCAGTACGACAAAATACGAGTAATATAAATTAAATTAGGCCTATATCCAAGGAGACACCTGATGCATGTAATGAAATATTTCTTACGTAAATTATGTTCCAGATATGAAGATCAAATTCATAATTTCAATTAGGAACCCAGTATGTTTTGTATTGCAATGGCCGGGCTAAGCTGTTTATACACGATCAAATTCATCGCTTCACGACTTTTCAAGACTTGCCAATATTTCACAAGTTTTGTTATCAAATCATTTACAATACTTTTAAAGTCTTTGATTGCTTTCAAAGTAAATAAGAGCATTTCTAATCGATCAAAGACTTGACATTTCTTTGAAGAAATTTATCAATGGGATTCGAAAATATTATGACACCAAGAACCACAAGAAAACATGGTGTCCTGGCCGAGAGAAGTCTGCGAGTTAATTCAATTATATTTATGCTCGACCATGCCGAAATGTAGTAATTATACACCTGGTAGCAGTCTTTTAATGCATGTCATTAAAGAACACCTACTCATTAAAGTACAGGTGTTCAGCCAATGACAAGCCAGCTTACAGGTGTTCAGCCAATGACAAGTCAGCTTTGTACCGTTATAAAACCGCAAGTATCGATTATTCTCGGATATCCAATCGAAAGAGAATTAGCGAAAAGTCACGGAGGCTGGAAATCCAATACTGTCGCAGAAGGTTATGTTCTGTTACTATAATAATTAGAGTTAATTGTAAATAATATTCAAATAAATTCAATTTGTCATCTCGTTTTTCAATTCTAAATCAATTTTCAGGTTATACCAGAGTAATGTTTGTCTTATTCTGTGCCAAAGTCAATGAAATTCGGCCTCGGAAAAAATCAATACTTTCGCGTCTGCGCACATCTCACAATTCAGATCAGTTCGCACATAACCATAATTTTGAATACTTTCAAGTTAGAAATATGGTCGAGCATAAAAAGTCGTATGAAACTTTCCTATAATGGTAATTAAGACGCTCGTATGAAAATTATGAAACTCGCTTGCGCTCGTTTCATAAGCAATCATGCTTGCGTCTTAATTACTACCATTATAGGCTCGTTGCATAATGTACTATTATTAAACCATTTGAACCCATGCCTGTAACCAATACCACAATAAAATGAAAAAGAAATAATGCGTATGAGGAAATCACAAGGCACATATCTCGAGTTAAATACCAATACATGTATTTTTTAATAAATAAGGTTCTAACCCATAATCTTGGCCAGTGATATCATTCCGTTCTATTACGTGCTGTGCTCCAATTTCGTTCCAGCAACAGCACGCGTTCAAACTTCACCTCCCCTGCTATCACTCTCTTACCTGCAGTCTTACACTAGACGTGATAGGGGAGCACAAATTTAATACAGTGCATCACTCGACCTCGTGCTAAACAGAAAATAGCATTGAAGACTTCATTATATTCAATTACTTCAATTTTTACTTTTTATGTTAAATACCCTAATAAAATAAAAATATGTTTCAGAAATAATATCAGTGTTCGGCAATATGTATAGGTGTAATAGTATATTACGATACAAGGTGGGGAAGTGCTTTGTACAAAATTGAGGAAAAGTTTGAAAAACGAACGGAGAGAGTTTTTCAATTTCCTAGATTTTATAATGCACTTCACAAACGTGTATTGTATACAATATTTTTTTACAAGATCATATTTTTCAAATTGCAAATATATATATATATCTATATATATAATTTGAACTGGTAATGGAAATTACGGGAAAACGGCTGAACGGATTTTAATGAGTGACCCCTTATTTTCATGCCTGGCATCCAAAGTTTTTCGGAAAAGTAGTAGTTTTCAGTGAAGTGTCAATTTTCCTACATAATTTTCCTATTTTCCAAAATCCATCTGTTGTCAGTTTTGAGAACTAATTTTATTCAATCACGGCCGGCTTGATTGAATTTCAGAACGAAACACACACTACAATAAACAATAGGCTATTACACGAAGGTCATGACCTGCAGGATTGCCGACATATTTAGAGCTCAATTCAATTTGTTATTAAAAACTGATTCTGCAGTGTATAATTTTCTGAGTACAGCTGTGTATTGGATATTCAAATCTACGAAACTTGAGGTGGTTTGATGACATTATTACCATTAGAAATTAAATATTATTATAGTTAATATCATGATGTATCTATTTTTTCATTAATTGTACATAATATTGATGCTATATTGATGACATGAAAGTGAAACGTTTTGTGGTTATGTAAGTAAATGTAGAGAATATCTTAATTTAGATCTTCATTTCTATAATTTACTGAGTGGCTGCTATATATAACTACAAAACCTAAGTAAGATAATAATATTGTTATTAAAAATCAAATATTTTCATACTTATTAACCCAACGGGGTTGGGTCTTTTTCATATACTTAATGGCGGTGTAGTGTAGATATTGATATATGCCATTGTCTTCAGTATTGGCTCGAGAGAGTGCAAAAATTACAGTTCCTAAGGAAAGATCAAAAGGTATTACTTACTGATAAAATAAGAGGCCTACAAAATTTTGTAGTCTCCAGATCATTTCAGCAGGATCTCTTAGTAGGATAAAATGATTTTACGCTCTACATTTCAAGTTCTACATGCAGCATCTATACGAAAATGCTATTGTTCGAAAGCTTAGCAAACCTGACATTTTTTTAACTTTTGCCTACAATCCACAATGGCCTGAAATAGCTACTTGCGTTTTCGCGTTGAAACTCAAAAACTTAAGTTGGATAGGTTTAAGAAAAAGTATTTGGCGTAAAAAAATCCATCCAGAGGGAGTATGTTTCATTATTATGGAAGCAAATAACTATCAAAAAGACAAGTATTCTTCATTGAAAATAAATCTGAAAAATTTTTATTTGAACGTCTAACGAACTTAGTTTGCAGCAGCATTTGCTGCACAAGCCACTAGTAGTTATATAATTTGAAATGGTAATGGAAATTATAGGAAAACGGCTGAACGGATTTTAATGAATGACCCCTCATTTTGAAGCTTGGCATCCAAGGGTGTGCGGAAAAATAATTTTCCTGTTTTTCAAAATCCATATGTCGTCAATTTTGAGAACTAATGGCTTTTCAGGAAAATACAAAAAAACACACTACAATAAACAATATACTCGAAGACCATTACCTGCAAGATTGCTGACATATTGAGAATGCAGATTCTCTGACACCATAATGCCAATATTTGTGTAACTCTTTAGAACGTATTGGTTATTAAAAACTTCAAGACTTGCTAAAAATAATTTACAGGTCTGATTCTCTGTTGTGTAATTTTCTGAGTACAGCTGTGTATTGGATATGAAAAAGTACAAAACTTAAGAAGGTTTGATGACATTATTACCATTAAAAATTAAATATTATTACAGTTAATGCCATGATGTATTATTTTGTCATTAATGATACACATTAAAGCTATGGATATAGGCCTGTTGATGATATGAAAGTGAAACCTTTTGATCTTCATTTCTATTATTTACTGAGTAACGCAAGATAACGATATTGTGATTAAAAATGAAATATTTTTACAGTTATTAATCAAGTGTTGTGAGTCTTTTTCAGATATTTAATGGTGGGACGGTGTAGATACTTATATACGTGTGACTCTCTTATTTTCCTAGGATATACATAATGCAGTACTATGGAAGAGGCTTTAGTAATTGAGTCATGCTTCCTATTTATTTACGTCTTTAAACTGCATCAAAATATCTCTTTTAAAAAGCTTCACTCTGAATGGCATTTATGCCAAATGCTTTTTCTCAACATATCCATCTTCAGTTCTTTGAGTTTCAATGCGAAAACGCAAGTAACAATGTTAGGACTATCAGTGGATTTTTCATGTGGGAGTAAAGGCAATAGCTATTTCAGGTCATTGTGAATTCCAGGTGAGAGTTAAGAAAATCTCAGGTTTGCCATGCTTTCGAAAAATAGTCATAGCATTTTGGTATAGGTGCTGCATGTTTCGTGAACTACCTTGAAATGTAGAGGGCAGAATTGAGGGGTTGGGTGCAAGAAAGTCACTTCTCTCAAATGCAAGTTTTGAGAAAATTGATGTTCAAATTCAAACCGTAATAATGTGATCTATGCACGCCTTTACATTTTGGGTACTCGTGACCTTTATGATCACAGTATTGAACTACAACTTGGTGATCATATGCATAACAGATCAGAGAACACAATATAGCGTTTTACTCAAAAGGAGCACGTCCTCTAAAATGCCCTTCTTGCACCCAGTCCCTCAATTACAAATTTTCCTGCTCATAGACCGTGCTGAAGTGATCGGGAGACTACAATTATCGTAATCTGTATTGAAGTGTTGCCAGTAGTGAAGTGAACATAGCAGCTACAAAATAAATAAATTTAAATAGATGATCAAGTAATGGGGAAAACATTCTGATGTTGCGACTTAGGCCGTGTCTCAAAGCTACATTTTCAGCTGAAGTGAACTAGATTGTTGACTAAATAGCCGAATGTGACATCAGAAGTTACGATCCAAAGCTACGTAGCGAATAGCAATCAAGTCCGTAGTAACTAGTAAACGAAAATGCTTGCTTGATTGATGACTTGTATACTAAACAAATATGGATATCTGGGGCTATGAAATCTGATGATGCTTTGGAAATACAGTAAAATGTGAGTTCAATGTAGAATAACACGTTAACTTGGAACATTGACATTGTTGGTATCTGCGTTACATTTTTTTAATATTGTAATATTTCAGGCTCTTACCTTTTCCACATTTATTTCGATTGTTGATAGCCAAACGTAATTTTCATAGATATCTTTTGGCCGTGTCTCAAAGCTCAAGTCCATACTACACACTAGTGACTAGCAACTAGATGACTTGTAAACTACACACTAGGGAGCTTCGGAAATGTATGCTTGAAACATGGCCTTCTTCATAGACTATTTCTCTAAAAACCACGACATCACGGTGCAGCACTAAATTAAGAAGGCAGTGTCCTAATGCAGTTTCATTACGAGTTATGTGGAAAAGATGAGGGCTTAATATATTACAATAATGTTTGAAACATTGTACAGAAGTTACTAACAATGTCAGTGTTCAAAGTTAACGTGTTATTCTACATTACATTTACATTATTTCACTTCCAAAGCATTTTCAGATTTAATAACCCCAATTGCTGATGAGGTATCCATGTTTGTTTAGTGAACAAGTCAACAATCGAGCAAGCATTTTCGTTTACTAGCTACTACGGACTTGATTGCTATGCACTATGTAGCTTTGGATCATAACTTCTGACGTCACATCCGGCTATTTAGTCAACAATCTAGTTCACTTCAGCTGAAATTGTAGCTTTGAGACACGGCCTTTGAATATCTTTTACAATTCTACATCTTTCTACGTTTCTTTTCTAGTGTCTCAGGAAATTACCATTCAGTTCATAAACCTGAGAATTAAGTTTCTTGAACTGTTTACTGGAAAACTGTTTATAAACAAAGAATTCGAATTTCCAAAAAATAACAGCTGATAACTCGTAATTAAACTGCATTAGGACACTGCCTTCTTAATTTAGTACTATACCGTAATTTCATGGCTTTGAGAAAAATAGTCTGTGAAGAAGGCCATGATTCAAGCCTGCATGTTCAGAGCTCTCTAGTGTGTAGTTTATAAGACAGCTAGTTCCTAGTTATTAGCATGTAGTATAGACTTGAGCTTTGAGACACGGCCTTAGTACTTCAGTTACATTGTACCGACTTTGGAGAGAAGAGCGCGTCGATATCAATAATATCATACGAGACATTTAAGCTGCTCGTTTTAAGTGTCTCGCACTGTATGATTTTCTGTCTCAGAGACAGTGACAGGTGGGCTTGATTGCCATTCTTGGTAAAAATATTCAACTTCATTCTCTTCTGAGCATTGCTGTCGTATTGCTGAGTTTCTAGCAACTGTAGCTGAGTTAGACGACTGTTAACAAAGTGTTGTTTCTGCAGGACGTTGGCAGCGGCATGGACCCTAACATGGCGACTGTGCTGGTGGGAGTCATGCGTCTAGTCATGAGCTTTTTCAACACGGCGTTGCTGAGCCGCTTTGGGCGCCGTCCCCTCTGCATGCTCAGCGCTTTCGGCATGGCGATCTGCATGATCGTGTCGGGATTCAGCACGCAGTATATTTTTAGCGGTAAGTTTCAGCAGCAAAACAAACGTAACATGCTGACTTTAATTCTTGGACTGGCTACTTTCAGGGTTGTTGTGGTTTTTACGTAAAACTACGTCTTTGTCCTTACTGGGTTGGGTTGGGGGTTAACTCGGGAATTGTCACATAAAAATGCAAACCCGCTCGCCGCTACTTCTCGAAAATGAAGAGATACATGAACAGATAGTGAATATGCCGTTGGAGAGAACAAGGGACACCGTATCAAACGAGATATGAACTGCCGCTGCCGGTTGAGCCTAAGTGTAAAAACATGTTGGAGTTGTTCATTTCGCCTCTCCGAGTAGCGCGCCTCGCCATTCACTCGCCGTGCATCTCGCATCTCGCCTCAGCAGAACATAGTGAAGCAATTCACCTCGCCATGATTCTCGCCGATACGCGGACAATGAGTACAGATGTGAGATTCTCCAGGAATACGTGGTAAATACTAATAAATTTATTGGTCGTACCTATTAGTACTTAAAAATGTTTACAAATTCTGACAGTGATAGCGATTTATCTACGAGTACTGCAATGAAGTGGTGGTTACTTTCCAACAGAAGAAGAAAATACAGCGTGCATCCAGTCAATAAGAAACGCACTAAACTTGGTGAACTCTATCAATTATATCAGCAGCTTAAGGCATTTCCAGATAGATTTTACGAATATTTAAGAATGTCTCAGTCAACGTTCAATTACATCTTGATGCTGATAGAACCTAAAATCCAAAAAGTGTACACTAACATACATAAACAACCAATCAGTGCTGAAGAGAGGTTGGTAGTGACTCTCAGGTAATTAATAATTATACAGTATATAATAATGTACTATTATCAGAATTTATTACTTATTATTAGCAAAAATCTTTCACTGTCAATCACAATAAGAAACACATATTCTTTCAAAATATTGTGCAAAAATTTGACGTCGGTATAAACACTTTTTCTTCTGAAAATGAAATGAATAATAATAATAATAATAATAATAATAATAATAATAATAATAATAATAATAATGATAATGGCTTTAAAAATGAACATATTGTAATATAATAAACAATTAAGAACTGCAAGATTAAAAAGAAAAAAAAAAAAAAAAGAATTTCCTTCCAATCTTATTCCTTGAGAGGACGGATGGAGAGAATCATGACGTTCCGTTGCGACAACCGACCAATCAGAACGCTAGTTTCAGGCAGCTGCATCTTGAAAATCAAACCAGTTTGATTCCCGCTGAACGGCGAGATGCGTAGCGAGATGAACTACTCCAGCATGTTTTTACCCATTATATATCGTTGGTTTGTTTCCTAATCGCCACACGGCGAGATGCGTGGCGATATGAACAACTCCAACATGTTTTTACCCTAAGCGAGCTGGCAACGTCGCTAAAATGTCCCACATATAGCTCATTGTTGAATGGCGTCTCTCGTTCCTGTTTCAAGCTGCCTACTATGCATTCCTTCGTTCCTCTTGACGTTCTTTGCACTCTCTCCTGATCCTTATTCAAAACTGCTGACTTTTGCCTCCTGCTGAATGGTACACATTCCTATGTTCTGCTTTCGTAAACCGATCTTACATTCAATGCGGAGTTTGTAGATTCCGGAATAATATCAGATCGATCGTTAATTCCTATGTAAATTGCGGAGCAAACTATGACGGGTGCGCGTGAATTGCGGAGTAGCGGAAAGACAGGATTGCATACAAATTACGGAGTAGGGAAGAAGTTATCAAAATGGTGGAGGGCACTGAAGCTAGGTTAACAAGTTCCTTTCCACTTTCCCAGACTTAGAACTAGCAGATTTCATTGTAAACCTGGATTGTCATGACGTCTTAGCTCGAAGTGGCGACGAAATATCCTTTCCACAGGGATGAGTGACTCATTATTCTTAACCCTCCTGCAACCAAGGGGGGCTAATAGGATTATCTCACTGAAGATTTTTCAATATTATTTTCATTTTTTGCATACAGTATTTATTTTTGAAATTCTACGTATTTGTCCGTTATAGGCCTACGTCTACTAACATTTTAAAATAAAAATAACATAAATTATTCGTCTGTGTTATGAAAATTCCAGGATATGAAATTCAATTTGTAGATTAATTTTCTACATTTTTGAGCTTGTCTGCTTCCAAATTATTTTATTTTCTGTTATTTATATCATTATCCATATTGTTATTTATATTATCATTAATAAAATGACCTTTGCTTCCAATTTTTTAAAATTTTTATTTCTGTGTGTTATAGAAAATTCCAGGAATGAAATTCAATTTGTAGGTTAATTTTATACATTTTTGAGCTAGTCTACTTCCAAATTATTTTATTTTCTGTTATTCATATAATTATTCATATCGTTATTTATATTATCGAATCATGAACTTTGCTTCTAAGTTTTATTATTTTTTTTTTATTTCTGTGTGTTATATTTATTCCAGAAGCGATTCTGTTAGAAATAATTATTAGTAGAGCCTATTTCCGAGATATTCATTGTAGTATATGTGGTGTTCATAGGCCTATATTTGAATTCCAAGAAAAAACTAAAATTATTTTCTTTGATTTATATTTTTATTTATTTAGCTTTAGAAGTTTTAAAGGTTTTATTTTATTATATACAAATGTCTTGATGTTCATGGATACATATATTGTATTTGAATATTTAAATTTTAACAGATACGGTAACCGAAATGATTTACAATTTCTTTTATAATACTGTGACTTTTACGGTTTGCAGCTTTGTTTTCCACCCTGTCAAATTATATAGCATTGAAAGTTTGTCTTGAAATGGAAGGTAGACAAGTTTAACTTTACTGATATGTTTTCTCATAGCGTCACCAATAACATAATTCGTCACCTGAATGCAAGAAGTAGGTAACTTAATTTTTCATATTTTGTGACATTGCCTATATACTTATTTATTGCACTGAGGAAAATGTCTCGTTTTCTTTTACCTATTTGTTATATTGGAAAATAGATGTCGCTGGTATCGTTTGATCAGTTGCCTAGTTCTTGCATTACATTTTGTGCGATTTTTGCTATGCTATAAAAGAGGTAACTAAAAAACGCAAATTTCGAGTTACCTAGTTCTTGCATTCACATGACAATATTATAATATTATTATCTGAAGTTCATTAATTTTGGTACACGTTTTTAACAAAATGGAACGGGACTTTTGGATCAACCTGTATTTTTAAAAAGTGGAAAATTATTTTATTTTAGTAGGTTATTTTACAACGGTTTATCAATATCTTAGGTTATTTAGTGTTTGAATGAAATGAAGGTGATAATGCCGATGAAATGTGTCCGGGGTCCAGCACCGAAAGTTCAGCATTTTCTCATATTGGGTTGAGGGAAAATTCCGGAAAAAACCTCACCCAGGTAACTTGTCCCGACCGGGAATCGAACCCGGACCACCTGGTTTTGCGGCCAGACGCGCTAACCGTTACTCCAGAGGTGTGGACAAATTATTTTATATTTTTACATTTCGTATAGGTCCAAAGTCAATAATATATGCATTGTTAATATTTCAAGTGTTTAACAAGGATTGGTACCATGATTTTGATGAGGGTAATTGTATTGCCCCCACCCCTTGATAGTAGTTACATGTAGTTGCAAAATACCTTGGTAGCAGGAGGGTTAAAATAAGTCTCAACGGCAAATGCACGATGTTCTGTTGATCATAACGATATGGTTGCTAATGGTAATCCTTCCTCAATTCAGTTGACAATCGACACTCGCGTATAATCAGATAGCGTCATCGTGCTACGCAATTGAAATCAGGCTATGACTTAAGGCTGGTTCACAATAAACCGGAAACGAGAATCGGAACGAAAACGGTAAAACTGTTAAAATGTGTACATTTAAATGTGAGCATTCACAATTAACGAAAAGCTTGCCGGAGCCCGGGATCGGGAACGGAGAGTTGGCCAAGTTTCAACTTTGGCGTTCACGTTTCCGATCACAGCCCACTAGATTCATTCTATTGCCATCTAAAAGCTATTTTGTCGTCGTATATTTTGTAGCAAGAAGACCGTGACATAACCTATGCATTATTTTGTTCTGTGCTGTGCATCATGGAGCAAGTTTTATTTGATGAGATTCTAATATTGAGTGTTGAGGAAAATCCTCACGTTTATGATAAGCGGCGCGCCTCGTATAAAGATGAGAAAATGAAAGAGAATACGTGGCTTTCAATATCTGCATCTTTGAACACCGATCGGAAGCGAATCATATTTTATTACTATATTGGTTGTATTACACACTACATATTCATGCTTCAATTCAATAACTACTGTTGTGTTCATTTTTGTTCTATTACAAATGTTTCTTCTCTAATTATTTTACGTTATGGTAGACTTAAAATAGGTTGTGATAATAAAGATGCATGGGGATATTTATAGTACCGTACCTAATGAAATGTTTCAGTTGAAATTTCGAAGTTGGTTAACCTGTGTTTATGTTGGCTGCCTTGTACTCACGAGAGAACGCCATTGATCAATTATACACAAATGACATCAGAATGCGTAATATCGACTTTTCATATCGTTATTGACATGCATATCGATATGCATAGTCGTCTACGTTCTCGGTTTATTGTGAATCAAAAATTTTCATATTGACGTCCTCTCAGTGGCGGTTCCTCGGGGGAGGGAAGGGAGGAACGTCCTCCTCACATTTTCTTCTTTTGAAAGTAAATAACCAAATGAAATATATGCCTCGAAATTAAAGACAGATTCGATAATTTTTAAGTTCACAGCTATACGAAAACCTCGGTTGATCGAGTTTTAAACGATGCACGCTCATGTGCTGCTAGAAAACTGTGAGAAAGATGCGAATTGTTTGTGTGGAGGAAAGTCAATCTATTCCTCCTTTACTGCAGTTAGTACACATAGACAACAGCGCACTAGCGGCCAGAGAAAGAAGCAGAGTTTTAAAGCGAGGTAAATGAACGGAGAGGGAGGAGATCCTCCTCTGAATCAGCGCATGGGCGGGAAATAGAAACATTTATTTGTCTATGATAGAAACCGACTGGTCGTGCAGCAAGCTCGCTACCGCTGCCATCTAACGATCTTGCAGTCAACCAGACTATAATGCATCTAGTAGGAGGCACAATAAAAACAGTTTTAACGCAACGCTATGAAAGAACCATATAAACTTCTTTAAAAAAATTATAAACCAAAAATATTATTCATTGCACTTTATATAAGCTACTATCCGTGGTTTGAAACTTTCAAGGATATCTGAAAGTTAAAGTCGGGTTTATATAAAACACAGAGGAAGTAGTTCTACGTTAGTATCGCAGATCTTTTTGGCCCCTGAAATTCACTTCCATTTATTGTGTACTAGACAGGGCAACAGCCAAATTGTCAGTTTTGTACAAATAACTTATATTTGAAATTGAAAGTAGGTACTCCAAACTACATTATTTTTAACATAAAAAATTAATTGGCTACCGGCAACTTTGAACAATAATGGTAGTAGGCCTATGACTTTACAAGAACTGATATTCTTCAAAAGTATGTGATACTGAACTTGTAAAATATACATGTGGCAACACAGACCACGTGGGTGGGTGCAGTGTTCTCGCTTTCCTCAGATTATTTCCCATTTCCATTTCCGCGGTTCCGATTACGTGTTAGTAGCTATAGTCTCTTCCAACACGTGTGATGCTGTAGTGTACTCGAAAAATGCTGCGAGGTGAATTTCCTTGTAATTGTTAATTTGTGCAATTATTCAACAATGGATGGAAGTGAAAACATTTTACTTTATGAAAAATTTAGGAAACTCAGTTTACAAGAACAGATTATTGCTATACAGAATGGAAGGCCAACCCCAACACTACCTGGTCTTACATGTATGCATGTTGGCTAATTTGTAGCATGTGTCATTCAAGAAGGTGTCATTTCGTCCTGTTACCTTCTTTCCTCCTCTTAAGAAATACGCAGGAGCCGCCATTGCGTCCTCTGCTTCTCGTTTTCATTCTGGTTCTCGTTCCCGGATTATTGTGAACCAGCCTTTACTCGTATGCTCAGCCCTGTATAACGCCACTCAACACAACAATTGTAACTGTATTGTGCCTTGTTGTTGCAGGCGGCGAGGGCCTGAGCTGGGTGCCGGTGGTATGCGTGTTGCTGTACGTGTGCTCCTGCATGGTCGGCATGCTCACCATCCCCTGGACCATGACCGCGGAGCTGTTCCCCACAGAGATCCGCGGCCTGGCGCACGGCATCACCATCTCCGTGGCGCACATCCTCATGTTCGTGTCCATCCAGTGCTACCGCGACCTCAAGGACATTCTGGGCGGCGCGCACGCCATACAGTGGTTCTTCGCAGCCATGTCGTTGGCCGGCGCGCTCTTCGTCTACGTCTTCCTGCCCGAAACGCACGGCCGCAAGCTGATAGAGATCGAGCAGTACTTCAAGGAGCACACAGTGTACTTCCGCAGGATGAACTCCGCGCCCCGGCATGAGAACGGCGTTCCCCCCGGAGAGCTCGTCATGATCACCTCCAAGGCCTAAACTTATCGTAAGAGTCTCCTCCCAGTGACTGCAACCTCT
Source organism: Periplaneta americana (assembly GCF_040183065.1). Taxonomy (NCBI): domain Eukaryota; kingdom Metazoa; phylum Arthropoda; class Insecta; order Blattodea; family Blattidae; genus Periplaneta; species Periplaneta americana. Next base: position 40,155,116 of record NC_091131.1, read on the forward strand.
AGTACAGTACCAATACCTAAACCGACGTGTCAAGACCAAATAATCACTCTATAATGAGAGGGGATTTATTTTTACTTGAAGGGGATATGGGCGGAAGTCCTTCTGCATTCTGCCCATTTATTTATTCTGTGTGTAACTTCCTGGAAGGAGGGATTGAAATTGGATAGTTATGTCCGTACGAGGGCTATTCATAAAGTAACTTCCGTTTATTTTTTGCAAACCTGTGAATGGCGTTACAGAATTGGGTTACAATAACTTTGAAAGTATACACTCTAGTTTATTCTTCCACATAGTTTTCAGTCACATTGAGACACTTGTCGTAGCATTTGACGAGCTTTGAAATTCCACAATCGTAGAATTCGGCCGCCTGCGACTGAAGCCAACCCAACGACGCTGGTTTTCAACTCTTCGTCATCGTCAAAGCGCTTCGAGCCAAGCCACGTCTTCATGTTCATGAAGAGATGGTAATCGCTAGGCGCCAAATCTGGGCTATAGGGAGGGTGATCCAGTACTTCCCAGTTGAAGTATAGTTGAATACTATAGCCCAGATTTGGGGCCTAGCGATTACCATCTCTTCATGCACTTGAAGACGTGGTTTGGCTCGAAGCGCTTTGACGATGACGAAGAGTTGAAAACCAGCGTCGTAGGTTGGCTTCAGTCGCAGGCGGTCGAATTCTACGATTGCGGAATTTCAAAGCTCGTCAAACGCTACGACAAGTGTCTCAATGTGACTGTAAACTATGTGGAAAAATAAACTAGAGTGTACACTTTCAAACGTATTGTAACCCAATTCTGTAACGTCATTCACAGGTTTGTAAGAAATAAACGGAAGTTACTTTATGAATAGCCCTCGTAGATTCGCAGCCCGGAGATTTACGAGGGAGAGTCAGTAAGTTGAGATTGAAGTGATGCCAACAGTACAAAAATTTCCCAACTAAAAACGCAGTCAAAAAACGAATGAAATCATGCTTTAACAGTTATCATTTATTTTTTTCTCGAATTATCGTCCACAAAACATAAATTATATTGGGTTGATTCAAAAAGTTAGTAGCGTTTTTTTCGCTGTGTCGAAAGCTTTTATTTGAGATGAATAGAAGATAGATATCAATCGCTATATATAAGATGGGTCAAAAGTCGCTTTCCTCAAACACTTCCTTACATTGAAATTGAGGGGTTGGGTGCAAGAAGGCATTTTAGAGGATGTGCCCTTTTTGAGTAAAACGCTTAATTGTGTTCTCTGATCTGTTATGCATATGATCACCAAGTTGTAGTTCAATACTGTGATCGTAAAGGTCAGGAGTGCCCAAAATGCAGAGGCGTGCATAGATCACATTATTACGGTTTGAATTTTCAACATCAATTTTCTCAAAACTTGCATTTGAGAGAAGTGCCTTTCTGGCACCCAACCCCTCAATTACATTCAATTTACATTTGACTACACATTTCTTTACAGATTTTGTTCAAAATGGAGGCCGTGTTTCTCTATATACAAATCACAATGTTTAGGCACCGATTTACATATGGCCAGGGTTGCCATACGTCCCGGTTTTCCGGGATTGTCACCGCTTTTGTATCCACTGTCCCGGTGTCCCAACAAATTTGTTCGGGACGTCAGATGTCCCGATTTTGAGTTGTTCACAGCTTCTTTGTATTTTAAGGTCACTACAATATAAGGTACAGTTTCCTAATTCCGTGATACTTCTCATTCCGTGATACTTTTTTTTAACTGAATGTCACGAGGTTGGGTATCTTGCTAGGAAGTTCACCGATGTCTCAAAAGTAGGTGAAAGATGCAGTCTTTCGAGAAAGATGTCTGGCGCTCGGTATGGCATAGTTGCGCCCCGATGGGCATAGTACACACGAAAGTGATTGTCATAAAATAAATAAATTACTTAAAAATATTACAGTGATAGCTGCATTGAAATCAGGTAGGCCTAGCGTATGATCAATTTTGCTATTTAAAATAACACTTTTTTATTGATCACACACAATAAATGAACTGCATTTTTTGTTTCTACATCGATATCTTAACCCTACGGTACAGGGTTTCGAAAATTGAAACTTAGAACCATTGTGAATTATTAACACTTTACCCTTTTCACTAAACTTAACATTCATTTTAAATTAACCTCACTATACGCCACAGACGGTGTGAAAATCACTAATAAAATGTCAAGCCTGCTAAGGCCCCATATTCCAACGGCTCACTCATTTGAATATGTCAGTTAATAAAGTAGTGCCAACTTCATGGTGTTCATTTTAACGGTAGGCTATCAATAATCACTGCATAAACAGTAGAAAAACAGTTAATAAAATATTGCCAACTTCATGGTGTTCATTTTAATGGTATCGATAATGAATATTAAATCGAATAAGAAATCAATAAGGTTGGTTGATTATGAGGCTCGAGTTTCCGTAGTGTCTTTTTCTCTACCTGATGGGAACGGGGCGCAACTATGCCATGCCCTTTTCTCTACCTGATGGGAATGGGGCGCACAAAACAGGGACCCTTTTTTATATGCTGCATTTTATCTGACCGTGGGGCGCAACTATGCCCTGCCCCTGGCGCTATGGTCGAACGGCATAGCTTTGACTGACATTCAATTTTAAAAAAGTATCACGGGATTAGGGGTATCAGGGAAATAGGAAACTTTACCCTACTGTATCTATTGTGTGATTTTGCCGAACCTGTTGAAAACTTTAAATAGTGACATAGAAGAGACATTGACTTACCTAAAAAAAAAAAAAAAAAACTAAAAAAAAAAAGTGCAGCTTTCAGAATCTGAAGTGTTTAATCAGTTTCTTTGCTTGAAAATCTATGTGAGTACAAACTTGGGTGTTGATGAATGGGAAAGCGGAAAAGTTCAAGACAAGTGGCTTAAATTTTTTGAGACTGTAAATCATGCAGAACAATATTCAGAATTACTGGAAATCTGTCAGTACATTTTCGCTGTGCCTGCTCACAATGCAAAAGTTTGAAAGCAAATTTTCTCTAATGGCAGCTAAAAATCAATGTTTGCACAATGAGCGGGTGTTTTAATTATATGTCCCGGTTTTAGTTCGAAAGTTTATGGCAACCCTGCATATGGCAGAACATATCTCACAATTTTCAACGATTTTCACGAATGACTGTTCCATCATCTGTCGAAATTGATGCATATCATGCAGTTTCTGAGCAAAAACATCAATTTAATTGTACCAATCAAATTCCCTAATAAATCTGATATTATTTGAAGAGTCCACTGCAAGAATGATGGATGTCACTTTTCTGTCGAAAATGAAGCAAGACTGTCAATGCATAGCTTAAGACATATTAGAATGTACATACAGAGTTATATGGCATTAACACTGATAGTCATTGTCCAGTAATGATCGGAAAATCTCAGTTAAGCTTTGAGCGCTAAGCATTTCAAACTTTCAATTGCTTCTCTTGCAAAATGTTTTCCAAATGACATCCATCATTCTTGCAGTGGACTCTTCAATTATTATTAGCTGTCCATTGATGGAGAATATGTTCATGGTGCCCTGACATAGTGTTAATTATTAATATACCGCGAAAAATATCATCGGCTAATGTCTTACCGTTATTAAACTCTCCTAGGGTTACATGCGTTATTTTTACTCAAATCAATTCATTTTGAATTATAGTTATTTACTGTACCCTTTAACAGTAACCTACGAAAAATGACTTTCATCGTCATAATACATTGAACAGCTGATTTAAAGACGATTCAAGGGCTTTGAAACATGTTCCCGAAGCAGATGAGAAGCTGAAACAGTTGACACTGATGTTGTAAACATATTCTTATGAAACTGTTTCTTTGAAACTGTTATTTTGGAACAGCTTCGTTCATGAAATAGTTACAGTTGAAACTGTTTATTAAAAAGAACAAATTACAACATCGCATACAGAACAAATAACACCCTACAAAAACATCTCAACACACAAACAACACAAACAAACAAATACAACCACACAGGCGTATACAAACTCAAATGTAACACCTGCAACAACTTCTACATAGGACAGACAGGCAGATCGTTTCAAACACGTTACAAAGAACACATCACAGCCATAACAAAATTACAAAACACCTCCACATATGCAGAACACATCACAAATGCTAACCACACCCACAGAGACATCAACACAGACATGGAAATACTACACATCCAACCAAAAAGCCAGAAATTAAACACACAAGAACAATATGAAATATGCAGACACACAAAAACACACCCCAACGAAATTCTCAACACACAACTAAACTTCAAAACACGCACACTCTTTGACTCTACACTATACCACAGGAACACACCCTCACAGGAAACAGAACAAGTGGCGCCAAGACCAACAACGACCAGTTCTGAAGATGACCCATAAATACGTCGAAACATGTAAACGAGGTACGTTGAAATTTAACACAGGAAAGTCTTACCATACATATTCCGAAGTGATACAGTGTTAAAAGTTATGTAATCGAGATGTATGAAAAGAACAGTTTATCCCATGTCTATTACAAATTCTTCTTTAAATGGATTTCTGTCACTGTCATCACGATAATGAAATATCTCACACCAAAAACTGACAGAATTGTTTTATATTTTCAAAAAGAAAATTATTTGGTCTTAATGTTACACGTAGGTTTAGCCACTGTACTTGATATGTAAATGCGAGCAGATTGAATTTATCTCTGATATGAAAACTGAAACACTAAAGGATATCTAACTGTAAGTTGCTTCATAGGTTTCGACCACTTGTCGTGCATGTTTTTAATTATAAGTGGTATCAGAGGAGTACTAACAACTCGCTGATATATCAGAGGTTTGCAGTCACTGAGATCAGCGTAATCGCTGATTACCATCCCACTCTCTAAATCTAAGTGAGGGCAATATTAGATTTGCAAAAATCTTAACAGTTTCTCTCACTCTTTGTTGCTTCCATAGACTGCTAACATTACTGGTCCACAGAGGCTTAAACGCGAGACATTTTGTATTTTAGGAGAAATGCTGCGTAACATAATAGTCTTACAGTTCTAAAGAAAAAAATAGTCCACAGTGAGTTCTGGAAAAATGAAGAGATTAGCCGAAATCTCTGACAGTCTTAAATTGTTTATTATTTATTTAATGTCCAGTATAAACCAAAGAGCATATTCGGAGACGATGAGACTATAATAAAGTCTTATGGTGCTGTGGTAAAATGAAAATGGTAGAGGAAAACAAAGCACATGAAGAAAATCTCTCTTAAGGGGAGTCTGTACACCGAATTTTGACAAAAAAATGAAATTTTGGTTTTTATCATTTTTCGATAGTTTAATACGTGTAAAATGGTAATATGATTTTATTTCTTCTAATTTTCACCTTTTAGTCCTATCTTCAGCAAAAATATTGTAGTAATTCTTAAGGGGTTAGGTACAGCTTGCAGCAGTGAAATTTTGGAAACATTCAACATTTTTTTCCTCCATTACTGTATTTTGTACAATAATGAAAATTGGTATATGTAAAACAATGTCCTTCTGATATATGAAAAAAATATTGTGCTTTACACATACCAGTTTTCATTATTGTACAAGATACAGTAATGGAGAAAAAAAAAAGTTGAATATTTCCAAAAATTTTACTGCTGTAAACTGTACCCAACCCCTTAATTCAAAAACTGTTATCAATGAAAATTTTTTTTTTTGCCAAACGCTCAGTGGAATTTTAACTTTATTTAGCCGATCATATACATAAAAGTATGTTACATAAGCCTTATTTTTCCTACATTTGTATCTTTTATCACATCTGCGAAAAGTGCTCCCAAAATTGAGGAATTGAATATTCCAAGATATGGAAATTTTGATACCATTTTTCTGCACTTTCTTATTTTGTGACATTGGTGCACTTTTCTCAGAAAGTATTGTGTCCAGAAGGCTGAAATTAATATACAATATCAACGTGATGGCATTTTACACAGTAGGTTAAAACAATTAAGTTTATTTCTATCTTCAGCAAAAATAAAACGTAATTGGTAGTAATTCTTAATGCAAAAATTGTTATCAATAATTTCTTTTTGCTAACCGTTCAGTGAAATTTTAAATTTATTTAACCGGTTGTATATATAAAGGTATGTTACATATGCTCTATTTTTTCTACTTTTGTATCTTTTATAACTTCTGAGAAAAGTGCACCCAAAATTGAGGAGTTTAATTTTGTAAGATATGGAAGTACAGTCTCCCCTTAAGCCGGTTTTACTACTTTTTTAAAATCTACTCAGAATCAATACTATGTCCCCGTTGGTTGAAAACCTACAATTGGCTGAATAAAGATATAGAATTAGTAACACCTACACTTCAAAGCTTTAAAAAATCTTAAACGAACCTTTAAATTTGCAGAATTGCTTCGCTATAATTGAAAAAAATATATATATAATTCATTTTATGTAGTAAGTAAATGAAATTTAGGAACCACAATGAAACCGAGATTATGATAAGGTTTTTGTGACAGAAGACGTAGGCCTACATAACAAATTTTTAAGGGAACTCATCGAAATCATCCATTTATTTCTCAGTCAACTATACGAATTGTTTCTCTAATTATTCTGCACACATAGAAAACTTGATAAACTTACAATTAAATTTGACTTAAAATACGGGCTGCTCAAAAATACTAAAAAAAATAATAATTAAAATACTTTCAAATGTCCATTATTTCAATAAAATGTCAATAGGAACATACTGTGAAAATTTGATTGAAATCTGTAAAGTAAAAAAAAAAAAAAAAAAATGAAAGTTAACAGTGTCTCCCCTTTTAAAACTATAATAAAAAAAAAAACAAAATCAAAATTAGGCACAGTTTCTTATAGGAAGAAAAAAAAAGCATCTGACAATCATTGGCTGAGATAATTGACGTAATTTCCACTGCTACTGTACACTGAGATTCAGAGTAATATAATATACTCTCATAAATGTACTATATCTCACCGAATGTATGTAGTGCATCCTGTAATATAATCTCTGACATATTATAGTAAAGTAAAGGTTGGTATCTGACAAGCCACATGAGATGAAAACATATTAATAAGAAAGAAAACCAAAAAGGAAAATTACCAGGAATGTAAAAATTATAAATAATTTAATATGGCTCCATAATAAGACATTATAACAATCTATCTTAATTTCAAATTCACAATAAAAAATGATGATACACATTCGTTTCCCTGGAAACGAATTTTTTTCGAAACTCCTTTCGTTTTTTTTTTTTCTGGTAATGTCTATCCAAGCCAAGAACAGAACTAGACATAACAATATGACTTTACTTACTGATCTGCGATTGGTTGAAAGCCAAAGCCAAGATACGATATAAAATATAGTCCCGTAAATATTTCATTATAACTAACGTTTTTACATATATTATATCAATTCAAATCAGTGCAGTGTAATTAATCATTATGCTAGATTAAAAAGAAACTTAATGTACCTACCTATACATTAATGTGTAAGATCTTTTCTGTTCATCACGGCGTAGTGATACATTAGTGTGGTTCTTGGCTTGGATAGATAATAATGGCTGGTACTTGACTGCCTTTCGTGAAAGTCATTTTATGATACTGCCTCTGAGGATCAGTAATGAATCTAGGAAACGTACCATTAATTTAGTGGTGGGGCCAAAGTTCGTGTCCCAGATTTATATAATGTTTGTTTTTATTATTATTATTTAACGGACTTATTTTCAACTGTAGACTTCTTGTAGATGTGTAGAACCAAACAGTATTTAGCTGATTATATTAATCAGTATTATGGTTATTTAAATATTACTTATAAAACTTAAAGTACATCATTCCACTAACAAAAATAAGGGTGAGAGGAAATATTCCGCGACCTCCCCTACACAAATTAATTATCGCAACAAAATACTCACAGAAACTTGGTTTACAATATAAATGCACCCACTTTTCAGATCTTGGTTAGGCTTTTGTGTTCTATGTTTTAGTTCATGATTTTATGCTACGAGATTGGACTGTACCATATTCATCGTTTACACGAATTTGAAAAAAGATGAGATCAAAAATTTTTCGGAATTAAGTGTCAAACTCATAAAAGAGTAGGTAATAGTTCCTCGTTTCTAAAATGGGGATCTTCTTACATGTATCACGAATAGGCTGAAAAGTTTCTTATGCTTACAATATTTAATCAGTCCAACGTTTTCTCCTCTTATCAAGTTTTTTTTGTGTTATTTATTACCTAATACTTGTATAGAAATCTATTGCGTTCAATTAATCTCTCTCCCAGTCTTTACAAAAATTTCGTATCGGCCATCTGTAATCGCTTTTCACATTTTGAAGTCCATATCTCGCTTTCACGTACATTAAAAATAAATTACTTTGTATCATTTTAATTTGGATTCGTCTATTTTAATTGATTCTCACTGTTTGTCATGTGAACCTTACGAAACCTGCCCTTGGTGTGAACGTGGGTATCTTTATAGTGTAAATTAAGCTATTCTAGTGTGAAAGTAATGACAAGTGGTAGGAAATAATAATAATGATGATCGTGACGTCATGAAGAGTGTTTATAATTCAGAATGTCCTGTAGAAAGCAAGCACCTTTCAGAGAAATGAGTAAACAGACTCTGAAAAAAAGGCACACTGGAGTAATTTTTGGTAACTGTATAGGCTACATACGTGACAAGGATTTTTTTTTTTTGATATGATGTTGCTTTGTTATTATTTACAAAGTTTTAAGCAACTTCAGCTCTAAAGGCATTAGTGTGTGTGGAAAAGAAAATTCAATTAAATATTTATAATTTTTTCTCGAGATACCGAGAGAAATCATAATTTACAAATAATAAATAACATCGGGATATAAAATTACAGACTGTTCTGTTACGCGTTTTGGTAGGCTAAATATTATTTCTAGGAAAAATTTTGCTGGAGAATTCATGTGCAAGACTTTTATATATGATTCCTTCGTCATAATTTGTTTACCAAGAAAATAAAAATACATTTTTAACAATGTTATGTTGCAAGTTCTTTTAACAACCTTTTTCAAGAAAGAGATCTACAGGGGTTAGTTAAAGACAATGATTTGGCTGTAATTCAGAAGTTGTTTATGAGAATGACAGAAAAAACTGAAATCCTTGGGAAAAATCTTGGTTTACAACCGCTTTATCCACGACAAATCTCTCAGGATAGACCATGGATTGAGTCCTGGTTAATTTTATGATCTTCCGTGAGCTAACTAAGTTTTAATTCTGTAAGTTGCTAAAATATTCTGTTTAATTTTAAAATCGGGTGAAACAATATGGAACCAATATATATCGCCCTAAGTGACGAACGATAGAGAACATAAATAAAAAAAAAATATATATATAACTATATTGAAACAATATGCATTACCGTCAAAATATCACGTGATATTCAGACAAACATGACTTATAGATAACAAAGCATATAAAAAAAACTGAAACGTGATTTTGAAATGAAAATATCTGACAAACTTTTATTTCACTTTTCGTAATGATGTTTCCTGCCTTTTCCATCCTACTTGCCTTGAATTTTTTTTTAATAATTATTTTTCTACGACGCTCTTAAAATATTACTACAACGTTTCCCCTCCATTAAATGAAATTGAATTTTAAAGACTTTTCTCTTTCTATTACTAAAAAAAAATGAAATATAATTAAAAAACGAAATAGTCTAAGTGGAATGTCTGCAGACAGATGCAATCATCATTATTATTTGTATTTTGTCAATGACCTCGATGTGTGTTATCCATATGCTGTAGTCAGGTGGAACTTTAAGAAGGGACTATACAATGAAAAACGTAAACAATATCGTAATGAAGAAGTCGTTCCTTGATCAATTTTGAAATATACCATGTTATATTAGTCCTATTTTCAAACTTAAGTAAAAGTAATTTCCAAAAAACGTGTTACGAGATGTTAAATTTTAATAGTGCCAAGTCAGGACTGTATGGTAAGTTACAAGATAAAAAAAAACACACACACAGAAACTCATCTGATGATGATCTAGTATTGAATATCAAATATTAGATATACGTAGGATGCAAAGAAACTAAATACGGTCCTTTTGAGAGATTTATCAGAGCAGTGGGTTAAACATAAGAGTCTAATATCATTGTGAACGAGTTTTGAGAAAAGTAGCATTTTTAGTTGAATATTGCAATGCGAATTCCAGGAAAACGGGAGGTGTGGAGAGGTGGTGTTGGGGGATTTTATAGAGTAAATCCCAACAAAATGTTTCCTTCATTGGTTTGGTACGTAACATTGACGGTTTGTCTGTAATTTCATTAAAGGTCGGTAGCAAAGTGGCAACTGTGCATTAAGTGACGGTAGAAGCAAACCGGAAGCAAAACTAGAGCGGGAAGGAGGAAATACAGTCACCAATGTATCTCTGTGACGCGTTGGGTTGTTGAAGTTTTCATGCAGTTATGTATAGTAGTGGCAAAAAAAACCGGACCAACCCTTGTAGCTGATTTCATAGCCTTGTTCACTCCAGAGCACGATAGATTGGTAACTAAGACTTTCGTGGTTCGAATCCTGCCTGGGAAGGAAACTTTTTTTGTTCCTTATTCAAATTTATTCCCAGTACTTCCCGATTGCAGCCATATTTTACTACTTAATTAACTTATTATTCCCAGAACATGAATTTTACCAGAAATCGAAAAAAAAAATTTCCTTCCCAGGCAGGATTCGAACCAGGAAAGTCTTGTTACCAGTCTATCGTGCTCTGGAGTGAACAAAGCTCTGAAATCAGCTACTTGGGTCGGTCCAGTTTTTTTTTGCCACTACTGTACATAATTTCGCGAGTCAAGCGCTATTTCTACGTGAACATGTGTGCAATATTGCCATCTATTTACTTCTATTTATATGTATACCGTATCTCAAAAACCGTTCAAAAACGACTACAACGATATTAGATGTTAATGTTTAACTCCCCTTCCTGATTCATCTTTTAAAGTGACACTATTTTATGTGTGTGATGTGCGTGCGAGATTATATTTGAGAATCCATACTGATCACTGTACCAAATGAAGTTTTAGCAGACTTAATTTTTTAATGTCACAGTTACGTCATATGTCGTAAATATTTGAAGATTTCAGTAGGCCTAAACTTAGGTCTACTATATTATATCTAAGTGGGTGATAGGCGAAATTTCTATTTATACAATTTATAATGTAGAAATTTCATATTTTGTCCACCTCATGCCCTTCCTATAAGTATTCTTGCATACAAATTGTATTACGATCAAATTAATTGTTTTTGAGATATTCAAATTTTTAAAATTGCATATTTTTTAAATCTACTATATCTCCTCTTATAAAAGTTAAGTTTCATATTTTTACGACATCCTGTCATGATTATAAAAGAACTGAGCATCCAGAATTTCAAATTTACATTTATAAATGAAGAGAAATGTTGCTAAAAATATATATGCAACTTCAAAATTAAAATTTTTAGTGTCTTCTAAAAAATAAATTATGGTTTATGTAACAACGCTCGCGACTACAGAAGTTATATCAGCGTCGCCGGTGTGCCGGAATTTTGTCCCTCAGGAGTTCTTTTACATGCCAGTAAACCTACTGACATGAGCCTGTCGCATTTAAACACACTAAAATACCATCGACCTGGGCCGGGATCGAACCCGCAACCTCGAGCATAGAAGGCCAGCGCTATACTGACTACGCTACCGAGGCCGACCATGTGTCTTCTAAATTGTTTTATAATTTAATTTCGACAGTTTTTCGTTTATCAAACAATGCTATTGTTTTTTTTTTAACCATAGTATACAGAACATGTAATACAGATTTAATGTTCATAGCATCAAAATTATGAGAGCCTTCACACTTTGTGAAACGGACCCGAGGAAATGTGTTGAAAAAAAGTGTGAGAAAACAGTTTGTAAAGTTTGCATGGAATTCAGTTATGCTTCCAAGATCTGGAGAGCACTTAAACTTGCTTAACATCTCATTAGAAAGAAAATTATGGTTCATTTTTCACAAAAAAAAATATATATATATATATATATATATATATATATATATATACTAGTGGCTTGTGCAGCAAATACTGCTGCAAACTGTGTTCGTTAGAAGTTCAAATAAAAATTGTTCAGATTTATTTTCAATGAAGAATACTTCTCTTTTTGATAGTTATTTGCTTCCATAATAATGAAACATACTCCCTCTGAATGGATTTTTTTAGGCCAAATACTTTTTCTTGAACCTATCCAACTTCAGTTTTTGAGTTTCAATGCGAAAACGCAAGTATCAATGTCAGGGCGATAGCAGTAGCTATTTCGGGTCATTGTGGATTGTAGGCAAAAGTTAAAAAAATGTCAGGTTTGCTAAGCTTTCGAATAATAGCATTTTCGTATAGTTGCTGCATGTAGAACTTGAAATGTAGAGCGTAAAATCATTTTATTCTTCTAAGAGATCTTGCTGAAATGATCTGGAGACTACAAAATTTTCTAGGCCTCTTATTTTATCAGTAAGTAATACCTTTTGATCTTTCCTTAGGAACTGTAATTTTTGCGCTCTCTCGAGCCAGTACTGAAGGCAATGACACATATCAAGATCTACACTACACCGCCATTAAGTATATGAAAAAGACCCAACCCCACTGGACTAATAAGTATAAAAATATTTGATTTTTAATAACAATATTATTATCTTACTTAAGTTTTGTAGTTATATATAGCAGCCACTCAGTAAATTATAGAAATGAAGATCTAAATTAAGATATTCTTTACATTTACTTACATAACCTCAAAACGTTTCACTTTCATGTCATCAATATAGCATCAATATTATGTACAATTAATGAAAAATAGATGCATCATGATATTAACTATAATAATATTTAATTTCTAATGGTAATAATGTCATCAAAGCACCTCAAGTTTCGTAGATTTGAATATCCAATACACAGTTGTACTCAGAAAATTATTATACACTGAAGAATCAGTTTTTAATAACAAATTGAATTGAGCTCTAAATATGTCGGCAATCCTGCAGGTCATGGCCTTCGTGTAATAGCCTATTGTTTATTGTGGTGTGTGTTTTGTTCTGAAAGTCAATAAAGTCGGCCGTGTTTCGATAAAATTAGTTCTCAAAACTGACAACAGATGGATTTTGGAAAATAGGAAAATTGTGTATGAAAATTGACATTTCACTGAAAACTACTACTTTTCCGAAAAACTTTGGGTTCAAAGCTTCAAAATGAGGGGCCATTTATTAAAATCCGCTCAGCCGTTTTCCCGTAATTTCCATTACCAGTTCAAATTATATATTTTAAAAAAAGAAAACGAAAATGCGATTTTTTGATAGAAAATAACCAAAATTTCACCCGTAACCCTTAATTTTGAACTTTTAATTATCATGTACTAGTTTTAAGTGATCCCAAACTACAAGGACGGTTTTCCGCTGGAGTAACTCTCAGCCGCAACTGAAATTGAGTTGTAGCTGCAGCGTAATTGCGTTGAAGATCCATGTCTGTTTGCACCATAGCAACTCTGAGTTTAGTTGACTCCACATCCGATATCACCTTCAGCGTAACACACCCAGTTGCTTCCAACTCAAGTCGCAGTTGAATTGAGATTGAAAGAGCGGGAAATGTATGCATCTTATTCTCATTGTTGTAGTGTTATTAGCAACAGTAGTTGAGTTGAAGTACAGTTGAAAGTTGTTCCAGTGGGAAACTCCCTAACGAACATGAGAATATCTACCAACGATTGCTACAATATTTCTTACAGCTGAGTTGACTTGATACTGATATGAACACAAAATTTTTACATCACTAAACAACTGCATGGTACTTCAAAGATGTGTCCTGAACAGTCTTTATACAGGGACATCATTTTATTTTTACTTCAATTTTTATTGTACCTGAGTTTTTGAATGTACTTCACTCCCACCCCTTCTACTAGTAAACTTCAACCGAGAACCGAGGGCGCGTAAGCAGTACTGAGTTAGTGAGTATAGTACGTTCCAGAAATATGTTCGCGTTTTCCATATTTTCGTACAGGTACTGTCGTCCGTTTGCCTACGTCGCATCCCGGTGTCCCCCCACCTGCTTCTGTTCGTCCCCCTGTAAAGTCTAGTAGCTGGGCTATCTTAGCTCTTTTCTGAAAACATTAATTTCTGTTAGGAATTGGACGTCTACGTAATATTATACAACTGTTTAAAAGAACTTAAATAAAAGGGCCTCGTTAAGTAATTAACTGTCACGTGATTTCCCCCCCTTTCTACGATCCTGCGACAAAACCACTTGAACGGACAGTACATAGCATTTCTGAGTGATTTTATCTTTTCGGATCGGGCAGAAGTGAAGATTGAATTTACAGTACGTAAGGTACTCTTTTATAGAGTAGGTACAGAATTATTTCAACATGAGTTACTAGTACGAAGGACGAAACTGGTAATTGGAATTAGGTACAATAGCCTATAGTGCGATAATATGCACAAAAAAACTGAAGCCTGTACGAAATGAACGGCCACCATTTTCAAAAATGTGTTTAAATATCCATATTATGATTATTTTTCAATTTAACTTCATTCTCTATATTGTACGCTAATGTACTGTAACAGTACAATATATTCTGCATAATTAAAACGTCCGAATGTATAGCTCAGTTCGTGAGTAAAAACACTAAGTATTAATACAGTACTGTATTTTGATTAAACAAAAACCTAATGAAAATTATCTAACTCAAAATTGCGATATTTCTTAGTTTACATAAATGGATGAACTACTTTTCTTCCCTCCTATGCCTAGTAAAGTCATTTGTTTGTATTTTACGGCAGTATCATCGAACTCCAGTCTTGGAAGGGGGAGCAAGCGGTGTTTCCGGTTCAAAACTTTTAATCCAAAGACATAGCCAGGTTAATATTAAAAATGTTAGTAAAAATAAAATGATGTCCCTGTATAAAATTCCATTTGCACGGATGTGATTATTCGTGTGTAGGAACATTTCATTCACTGCGCGAACGCGCATATTAGAACATTGACGCCAACATAGATTGTAATGCATATAGTACAGACCTTCTTAAAGTTCTACAATTATTTCGTACGTTGAGTGGCATGAAAAAGACAAGATCGTGGCCTTCGCTCGGGATGACTGAGGAATACCACGCATAACTTAGCCAGCTTAGTGCGGGTCTCGATCCAACGTCTTCCCAGTTCAGGAGCTTTGGTTGCTGGGAAGATAAGAGTCAGAGTGCATATATAGTATTACTGTTAATATTTTAATAGCCCAAGTCTTTTTCTCTGTCTTTCTATTGTAAATGGTACAAAATAATTTTATACACATATTTTTTGACATCGACATCAATTTCAGACACATGGTACTTATTTTCGATACTAGAACAAATGCTGCCATTGTCTGTTTCTGATTGCTAAGCATATATACATGATTTAGGATCGCATTTTGTATCGGTATAGAAGAGATGTCGTTGTGCCTTACAGAAAGACATGCAATGCAACACGGCTATACCATACAAGCTGAAATAATATTAAACATTTGTTTATACGTCATGTCAAGTGTGTTGTGATGTCATTGTGTGGTACTTATTTATATTTATGTACGCTGTGATCATTAATAAAAAACAACTTGGTGTTCCTCTTTGCTGTCATTGATTAATTCACCCTTCCCCATTACCGCAACCGTTCATGTTTTTCTTCATATTTTCGACATTAATATTGTTTCTTAAACAGGAAAATGTATTGCTTTCAGCGATATCGAAGACTAATTCTTTATTCCGTTTCTTTTTGGAGTATAAGCTGAAAAATAATACATCGTGCCTATAACTTAAAATATCTACTCCAAAAAGGTTTGGAAGTGTAAATCTTGCAATTTATGTCACAATGGTTGCTATGGAGATTGAGAAATGAATAAATTATAACAAGCTGTTAATTCTGTGAAGTTTGAGCAGTTTTCGTAAACTACAGCTTTCCGAGACAATGGATTGATAGAGGATGCGAGACCATAGCTTGGCCGCCAAGTTCACCAGATCTAACACCCTTGTACTTTTTAGTATGGGAATTCGTAAAGGATCAAGTGTACATAACACCAGTGGTTGATTGCTATGATTTGAAGCGTAGAATTCGCATTGCGATTCAAAATGATGTCATTATTGATATGCTGAGAAATACCTGGATAAAGGTTGACAACAGGGGACATCTACCGTGCCGAAGATTAAAATTGCAATTCTTAATGTATCAGTAAATGTTGTTTCAATTAAATATGTTTTTCATTAGAGCTATGAATTTTCATTTCACAGTTTGTTATTATTTTATTCAGTTCTCTATCTCCATGACAACCATTGTTACATAAATTACAAGATCTGCACTACCAAACACAGGTACATTTATTTATCTTTGGCGTGCATAGCAGTGAATGGAGGGATGCTATAAAAATGGTCAGTAATGTTGCGGCTGTACACGCTATTCCGGCCAGATCCATGGACAGCAACCGTTGTCGCCACTGCTTCAACGAGATAGAAACCCTCGCCCACGTTCTTGGATCTTGCCCGCATGGTGAGACATTACGCAATGCCAGGCACCACAAAATCAAGTCCGCAATCACTCAAGCTCTTCGCGACTTCTTTCATATCCTACTGTACAATGTAGAGGGAAATGTGAAAAGTGCAATAGTAAGTAAGTGTAATAGACTAATAAGTGTCACACATTAAAAAGTGCAATGTATTATTATTATTAAATTATTTATACTTTATTTTACAAGTATTATTACTACTATTATTATTATTAAATTATTTATACTTTATTTTACAAGTATTATTATTACTATTATTATTATTATTATTATTATTATTATTAAATTATTTATACTTTATTTTACAAGTATTATTATTACTACTATTATTATTATTATTATTATTATTATTATTAAATTGTTTATACTTTATTTTACAAGTATTATTATTACTATTATTATTATTATTATTATTATTATTAAATTATTTATACTTTATTTTACAAGTATTATTATTACTATTATTATTATTATTATTATTATTATTATTAAATTATTTATACTTTATTTTACAAGTATTATTATTACAATTATTATTATTATTATTATTATTATTATTATTATTACTACATGTATTGTGGGTCCCTATCACCACGGCATGGCGCGTCCTCAGGTTGCGGACAGAGGAGACGGCCTCCAGATATGGAGGGTAACTGCAAATATATTGAATAAGCAGTTATGGACAGCTGATAAGGAGTGGTCCTCCAGCTTGGGGGTTGGGCGAAGGGCTAACAACCCATCACCTTAAAAACAGCTTGTTACGAATCCATACCAATAAGCGTTACACGACCACAGCAAATGAATTTATAAAATAGTTATATTACCGGTTGTTCTGTATGGTTGTGAAACTTGGACTTTCACTTTGAGAGAGGAACAGAGATTAAGGGTGTTTGAGAATAAAGTTCTTAGGAAAATATTTGGAGCTAAGAGGGGTGAAGTTACAGGAGAAAGGGAAAAGTTACACAACGCAGAACTGCACGCATTGTATTCTTCACCTGACATAATTAGGAACATCAAATCCAGACGTTTGAGATGGGCAGGGCATGTAGCACGTATAGGCGAATACAGAAATGCATATGGAGTGTTAGTTGGGAGACCGAAGATAAAAGACCTCTGGGGAAGCCGAGACGTAGACGGGAGGATAATATTAAAATAGATTTGAGGGAGGTGGGATATGATGATAGAGTGGATTAATCTTGCAGAGGATAGGGACCGATGGCGTTCTTATGTGAGGGCGGCAATGAACCTGCGGGTTCCTTAAAAGCCATTTGTAAGTAAGTTTTATTATTATTATTATTATTATTATTATTATTATTATTATTATTATTATATAAATTATTTATACCTTATTTTACAAGTAAAAAGCAGACGAAATAACCTGTGAAGACAGTGAAAATTTAGATATGTATAAAAAATCGATTATTTAATAAATTTTATAGTACAGTACTCCGGGGGAAAATACGGTCTATTTTTATCTCGCGTACTGTTTTCGCATCTTCTGAGGTTGGCAACACTGCCGTGTGCAGACCGATCTGTCACGTGCTACTGCTCTGGCTTAAACAGTACTAATTCTCTGTCAGATTCTTCCTCTCACTATAGCAAATTGTAGGAGCTATAAAAAAAATAGTAACCGGAACCTATCAGACAGAGATGACAACACTAGCTGTGCCTAATAATACTTCACAACTCGAGCCGTAACATGAATCATATCACCTCAGGAAGGAAGCATGATGTACAGGAAAATTTACATCACTGCAGATAATGAGTTTGGTGTGATTTAATGAATGTAGGTGGCATTTGAGTAGGCCGTAATTACTTAGCTTATTTCTGATAACGAATGAAGGTGCGGAACTATGAAAAATTATGTCATTATCGCATAACGTCCAATGATTAATTGAATACAAGTTTAGTGACGTCTTGAGTAACATCACACGCGGTAACATTCACCCTTTAGTTTCCCGCTACATGAAGTTCAAAGAGAATAAATACAACTGAGTTGTCACGCATCCACAACAAAGGGAACTGGGGTTAAATCCTTGGCACTTTCTTTGGTATTCTTCGATCAATCATGAATTCAGGGTGCGGTTCGGGAGATGCCCCCCTCAGATTCCAGGATGTCACTCCAGCGGAATTTTAGACTTTTCAAAACTAAAACATATAGTTTACATAATGTACAGCAGTGGCAAAAAAAAAAAAAAAAAAAAAAAAAAAAACCCGGACCGACTCTTGTAGTTTATTTCAGAGCCTTGTTCACTCCAGAGCACAATAGACTGGTAACTAAGACTTTCGTGGTTCGAATCTACCTGGGAAGGAAACTTTTTTTTGTTCCTTATTCATATTTATTCCCAGTATTTTTCGATTGCTGGAAAAATTCATGTTCTTGGAATAATAAGTTAATTAAGTAGTAAAATATCGCTGCAATCGAAAAGTATTGGTAATAATTATAGAATTAGTAATTTTCGATAACTCGATTCATTACCAGTTTCAGAAAGCAATTCGAGACATCGAAGTTCGACTGTACAATGAATGAACAAATCAGTGAGTGAATCAATCATAAATTCATTCAGTCAACCAGAGAGACTGGCAAACAATCAATCAATCAATCAATCAGCTAGTCATTGGGTCACTTAGACAACCATTCGGCCAATCATCCATTCGAACAGTTATTCGATTAGACAGATAAGCATAGTCATCCAGTCGATCAATCATCTAGCCATTCTAGCCAGCCAATCGATCATCCATTGAGTCCATCTCGCGGACTTTCCATCACGTACATGGACGTGTTGTTTGCAACTCGTGGCTCGCGATAGCCATCTTGGTGCGGGTTTTCCGTTTCCAGCGCGTGCATACGCATTCCCAGGATCTTATCTAATTTACGACACCTCAAGTTCCTGCACATTAACCTTGGGACCCACGAGGCGGATACTTTTAATTACATACTCACAGTCCTGTTAATCTGTTACAAACAGACGAGCATCTCTAAACGTACAATCAGTCTACTCATATATCTTGTGAAGTAAACGACTTGCAGGTTTTGTCCTGGGATCCAGCTGCTTCTAGTCTCGTTAACAATATCCCCCACGGTCTCTCGAGACCTTTCACTTGTTCAGTCTTTGTAGCTAATAAAGCCACAACAATATGGATCCGGCTGATTATTATACTGTCCCGCACAGCGACCCAACTAATTAACCATTATTAATTGAATAGCCGTGAACGCAGAATCCGGGATTCCCATCTAGAACGAAAAGATGTGAAGGGCTTCTGGCTACTTATGTTGTTACCGACTTCATGTCAGTTTGAAGTTCCTGCTTAAGAGGCCATACTTGGTATTTATTGATGTAACTTTCCTTCCTCCTTTAGAAATATTATTTCTCAACAAACACATTTTCAACAAATTTCTCTTTTTCTCTTCCTCCCATTTAATCAATATTTATATTGTTCTTCACCATCATATCATATCATATCATATCATATCATATCATATCATATCATATCATATCATATCATATCATATCATATCATATCATATCATATCATATCATATCATATCATATCATATCATATCATATCATATCATATCATATCATATCATATCATATCATATCATACCATATAGGCTATCATATATATTTTTTGTTTCTTATTTTTATTATCTAAATCGTGTGTATTTATCACTTAACGCCAATATGTATCCCACTGTTTTTTTTCTATTATTAATCTATTTTTGTGTACCTTTTATTCAATTGTCGGTTTCTGGTTTAATTATGTAAATCCTACTTAATTGTAATCTAGTACTAATATGTATACTAATGTGCTTATTTTTATTTTTACTGTGTACATTTTTTTTTATCGAATTATCGGCTTCTGGTTTTATGTGATTCGTATTTGATTCTAACAACATTAATATGTATTCCACTATGTTTATTTTTATTTTATGAGGTAAATTTTATGTAACTACCTCTTTTGATCTCATTATGTACCTAAATTGTATCAGTATGTAATTACTTAATTCCGATCCAGTTTTATGTTCAACTGTGTAAGCAAGTTTTAATCCTGGTTGAGTGTAAGAGAAGGCCTTACGGCCTTAACTCTGGCAGGTTAAATAAAGCCATTATTATTATTATTATTATTATTATTATTATTATTATTGTTATCATTATTATTATTATTATCATTATTATTATTATTATTATTATTATTATATATCACATTACATCACATCATGCATCATATTATATCATATATCACATTATGTCATGTCATATCATATCATATAGATCTATATCACATATACAGGGTGATTCACGAGGATTTACCGTCTCTTACGGGGTTTATTTCCGAAGACATTCTGAGCAAAAAATGTCATATAAACATTTCTCCTAATCTCAATATTTTCAGAGTTACACTAATTTGAAACTGTTCGTAAAATACCGTTATTCTTGAGTTTTAAGAGTTAAAGAATATTACAGATAAAAATTAACTATTCAGGAGTATCATTTCTTTAATTAGCTAGTGTTCTGAAGCTAAAACTACGTTGTGAATTCCATACTTGCTTCGTACAGTTTTTTTTTCACTACAAAATTACATTTTCTTACGCATTTGTCACAACAATTGTTACAAATAATGTCACTCTTGCAAATTCTTTAAGACTGTACATTAGGATGCATAATTAAACTGTAAAGAATCAAGTTCCTGAAGTCGTATGATTTGTAACAATTGTTGTGATAAGTGCGTAAGAATGATGCCATTTTTAGTTAAAAATTGAAAAGCAAAATCTGTACAAAGCAACTGACAACACATTTTTAGCTTCAGAACACTGGCCAATTAAAGAAATGATACTTCTGAATAGTTCATTCTCTATCTGTAATATTAATTTACCACATATCACATCATAGTATGGCATGGCATGTCATGTCATGTCATATCATATCATATATCCTCTGAATGAGGTTCTAGCTGATATGTATATCTATTATCAAGCAATACATCTCACTTGACGATATGACTGTGTTAGAGGAAGAATTGTTTGTACGCATCTGAAGTCTGACCAGCAATATGAGCTTGTCGGTGATGTATTCAATGGAGAGGGAAATGAACTGCCACCCTACCACATTATCTCCTGGCCTAGTTGCCTCATAAGTGGTGCCTTCTTGGTATCACTTGTGAGGTTCAGACCTGTCTTCGGACAGGTAACTAAACAACAAACAATATCATATCATATCATATCATATCATATCATATCATATCATATCATATCATATCATATCATATCATATCATATCATATCATATCATATCATATCATATCAGATATCCTATCATATCATATCATATATCATATCATATCATATCATATCATATCATATCATATCATATCATATCATATCATATCATATCAAATATCACATACATCATATCATATCATATCAAATATCACATACATCATATCATATCAAATATCACATACATCATATATCATATCAAATATCACATACATCATATCATATCAAATATCACATACATAATATCATATCATATATCATATCATATCATATCATATCATATCATATCATATCATATCATATCATATCATATCATATCATATCATATCATATCATATCATATCAAATATCACATACATCATATCATATGAAATATCACATACATCATATCATATATCATATCATATCATATCATACATAATATCATATCATATCATATATCGTATCATATCATATCATATATCATATAATATATTATATATCGTATCATATCATATCATATCATATCATATCATATCATATCATATCATATCATATCATATCATATCATATCATATCATATCATATCATATCATATCATATATCATATCATATATATCGTAACGTATCATATCATCACTTATTTTTTTCTTGTCTTCTACATCTCTTCTTTCACTATGCCATTCCTTATTATCGTGTATCACTTCATTCTTCCTCATCTCAATTATCGACTTCCATATTCATACACAACATCTCCGCTTCTATTATCATCATCTCACTCTCTTCTGTGTCATACTCTTCCCATTACCACAACACCACACCAAAAACGATATTTCCTCCCATTCTTTTTCTACTTATTTCTATCTCCTTGTATGTATGTACTCGTATTTATTCACACTGCAAATGGGTATATACTCGGTGGCAGTGGTAACTAATTACACTCAATAATGACAATTAATAATAAACACAACTAATAAAAAACAATAATTAATAATAATAGTAATAATAATAATAATATAATAATAATAATAATAATAATAATAATAATAATAATAATAACAAGGAGTCTCCATTTTCTTATTCTTTTCCCTTCTTCATCATATTTTCATCTTCCTCTATTATTTATTTTACATTCTTTTTCATTTTCTTGCTCTTTTTAATTAGTTTAAGCTATGACGCTTTATCAACTGCTATGGGTACCCAGCATTTGTTCTTAATTGGCCGAGGAAAAACTCCTGAAAGAACGCTCAACCAGGTAACTTGCCCCACCAGGATTTGAACCCGGACTCGCTCATTTAACGGTCAGACGTGCTAACCGTTATTACACAGCGGTGGACTTCTAATTCTTTCCCTTCATTATATTTCCCTCATATTCTACTCTTTTCCATTTTCTTATTTTTTCCTCATTACATTATATTTTAACTTCTACTTATTTTTGTCCTGTTTTCCATTTTCCTGTTTTCCTTATCTGTCTTACAGGCCACTGCCTTTTTTCTCTTCCTCTTCTGCTCCTTTGTCCTTACATCCCTTTATTCTTCTTCTTCCCTCCATTTTGTCTTATCCACTCTCCTCTTTTATCCTTCTTATTTCCTTATTAAGTAAATCAGACTTCTTCTATGCGATCATCTATCAGACTATTCTATGTTTCTCCTCCACTATCAAATCTTGGTATCCTTTCAACAGATATTTGTTATACATGACAGGAGCTTTGTATCTTGTAATAAATTCTCTTTTGTTTTAATAATTATTAGGTAATTAACACAACGTTTTTTTTTGTTCTCAAGGTTTATTTTATTTTATTTCATTTACGTTTATTTTATTTTATTTCTGTAATTGTAATTATTGTATATTATATATCACTGCCACCGGGTGTATACCCAATTGTAGTGTTAATACATACATACATACATACATACATACATACATACATACATACATACATACATACATACATACATACATACATACATACATACATACATACATACATACATACATACATACATACATAATTTTGCCTAATATATTGTGAACTTGGTATGAAAACAAAACAGGCAAATGCATAATAAATCAATGATGATGATCATAGGAGGAGGACGAAGAGAATCACAACACAATCTCTCGTTCGTCTACTTGGAATCTACTTGAATGTGTCCCATTTACACTTCCTTAAACACTCATAATAACACCGACGTGTTGTAAACTTTCATCACTCCTAAATTTAGCCTGGAAGTTAGTAATATTACTTCCGATGGCACAGTTAATAATTGTTATATGGTGTCGTTTAAAGAACGAAAGATTTAATTTTGTAATGACAATAATGAAAAATTAAAGCTTTTTTTTTTGGCACAAAGTGCTGCCCTTACTGCGGTTAATAAGGGAACTATGTCAGACAAAATGAAAATGCTCCCACCACTCTGCTAGCACAAAGGGAACTATGTCAGACAAAATGAAAATGCTCCCACCACTCTGCTAGCACAAAGGGAACTATGTCAGACAAAATGAAAATGCTCCCACCACTCTGCTAGCACAAAGGGAACTATGTCAGACAAAATGAAAATGCTCCCACCACTCTGCTAGCACAAAGGGAACTATGTCAGACAAAATGAAAATGCTCCCACCACTCTGCTAGCACAAAGGGAACTATGTCAGACAAAATGAAAATGCTCCCACCACTCTGCTAGCACAAAGGGAACTATGTCAGACAAAATGAAAATGCTCCCACCACTCTGCTAGCACAAAGGGAACTATGTCAGACAAAATGAAAATGCTCCCACCACTCTGCTAGCACAAAGGGAACTATGTCAGACAAAATGAAAATGCTCCCACCACTCTTGCTAGCACAATCCCCTTCTTTCGATAAAATTTTCAATAACCTTCCCATACAGTTGTGGTTCTGTTTGGTGAACGGCACATTGAATCTCCTTCTTGAGCTCAGGAATAAATTGTTCGTGGATTGTTGACATGAACACAATATTTCACAGGGAAAGTTAATTCCCAGACTTGAATAAAAATACCTTTTCCAAAGCCTCCTTAGTACTGCACAAAATATCTGTAGACGCAGGAACTAATGTTTGTGTAATTATGAAACCGATTAGAGATATCTCAAAACAGATTGCACCATTGCTTTTTTTTCAGAAAATTTCACATGATTTTGATTACTTACATGAGCCCATTCATTTAAAATTTCAAAGTTGCATCCAAAATGGCGGCTTTTGAGATTGATTTATTGATTTATTTATTTATTTATTTATTTATTTATTTGTTTATTTATTTAATCTGACAGGATTAAGGCCATGAGGCCTTCTCTTCCATTTTACCAGATAGCACATATAAATACAAAAAATAAATACAAACACTGATGAAAATAATGCATATTAAATTAAAGCCTGTAGAGGGTCAACAGTGTCAAAAGAACACTATAGAGCTCTCATCGAGCTAATACAAGAAAAAAGAAAAAAACAGAGATAGCAATGATGATAGTGATAACAGCTGATAACTAATAATAATAATAATAATAATAATAATAATAATAATAATAATAATAATAATAAATACATTACATATTAATTGTCAATTTTACAACAGCATAGTTACAATATTTACTATATGTCATGGGTTAAGCCGAAGTTGCGTAACCTGACAGGTGTTCAACAAGCAATTCCATGAACTAGAATGTGATTTTTAAATTTAAATTTGAATTCTGATATTGTCTCTGACATGGTCAGGGAGAGAATTCCAGAGGCGTGGAATCGATGTGCTGAAAGATGATGAGTAGAAGGATGTTCTGTGCAGAGGAATGAAGAGAAGATACATGTTCTGGGTTCGAGGTAGTGAAAGGTAAACAAAACGAGATACTAGGTAAGAGGATGTGGAGGTGTGGATGATTTTAAATAGTAATAAAAGGGAGTTGAAGAATCTTCTTTCTTTAAGTGGATTCTAAGACAACAATTCTAGTGACGGTGTTACGTGATCGAATTTTCTAATGTTACAAAGGAAACGAACGCAGATATTGTGAACACGCTGTAGTCTGTGGGCAAGATCAGTATTTAGATTCGTGAATAGAGAATCGCAATAATCGAAGTGGGGCATCACTAAAGTTTGGATCAGGTTCTTTTTAAGATAGCTGAGGGATAGAATCGAAAGTGTCACTGGTGGAGCATTTAGTCTTACAAATACTGGTAATATCTATAGTAATCGAAAATCAAGATATGGAAGATATTTATATGGTTCCAGATTTTTTATTCATCCTGTATATTTTTTTCAGAGTTGACTGTATCAGTGAAGTGACTGAAAGAGTTCTGATTCAATTCCGGATGAAGACGGGAATTCCCATCATTATAAAATAGATAACCGGCTCTTTCTCCCGAGTACAAGGCGGTAGAAGCTAGGTGCAGGCCAATTCGCTGCTCCTGGTCTAGAGCTCAAGTTCACTACTTCTTACACGCCTTCAAACGTGTACGCAGACATTGTGCCTTTTATGTATTTTCTCATGTCGGAACAAAGATCCTTGATCGTCACTTTTACTTTACCGTGTTAAAATCTAGCCACTGATATAAAAATATACTCTGATACAACTCTCATCCTGAACTTATTCGCGGTGGGACCAGTCTTTCCATCTTCAAATCATACTACTTATATTATAAAACTTTAAGCACCAAAATATAGCGCGAGAAAGCTGAGCACTTCGGGCGTCAGCTTCGAAAACAAGGATGACGCAAAAGTTACTGGTCCTGGTAAAGATACTTTAAAGCGATGCGATACTGAAATTCCTAAAATCCACAATTTTTTAGCTAGAGAGTTGAAATTTTTACTGAATATTTATATCAATATCATCATCACATATTGTAAATTTCAATCTTTCCTCATAAACACTTTTTAAAAATTACAATTATTTTTTTTTTAATTTTCTTTGTGAAAATCCTATTTATAACAAAATATAATTTTTTCTTATGCATATAGTGCAATAGAGCATTAGTAATGTCCTACTCCAATTTGCCCATTAAAAAAATATGTAATTTCTTCAATGTTCAAACATTAATAAAAGATAATTCTTCTTTACGTATAATTCTCTGGATTTTCCTATGAAAAATTTCAGATCTGATCGGGACTTGAATTCGGACCATCTGTATGACAGTCTAAAGACCTAGACCACCTTAAGATGAGTCACAGTTCATTTACATCTAACTAAAAAGAAACTGATGACTAAGGTGATCGGATTACGAAATTCATCCTGTAGGATTTCTTTTACAGTGATTTAGCATATTCGAATGACCTACAAAGAGGAAAATTGTGGATTCCCTTATCAATATAAACAAGACGCTTACTACCGAAGGCACATAACAATCCCAACAAGTGTCGGCGGAGGAAACCACGGCTGAACCTTTCAATGGCAGTGAGTAATAAGTAATAAACATAACTCTAATGCTATTATGCAAGCCGTCAGCAAACTAATTAGCAAAGTAATAAATAGATATTTCACACAAGAGCGTATTTATCACATTATACAGTGCCTCCATGTGTCTTGAGTAATCTTATCTCTGTTGTCTTAGTCTTGTTTCCAAGAAGTTAAAATTCGCTGTTGGGATTGTCATCGTTGTGTGCTTTAAGGGAACCAGGTAGTGATTAGGGGTCAAAAATCCTTATTTTGTGTTAAAAAAAAAGAAGAAAACTTGCTCTTTAAAGCAATATAAATATTGTGGAGAGTACTTCTGCAAATATGTCCTTTAAATGGCCTCTTTAAATTTGGCAGTGCATGTAATTCAGACACGCTTTTTTTTAAATGCAGTTTTCCATAAGTTGACATTTTTCAAACTTATGTGCATTTTTCTCTGAAACTACTAAATCAATTTAAATGAAATTTTGACAGTGTTTTCTGCAGCCTGTGTTGTACATAGTAGACCTACGGGTTTAAGAATATCACACACATAACACGAGAAAAAATATATATGCATTGAAAAAAATTGCAAAAAATGTTAAAGAACATTCAGCATATTTTCTGTTTCACTAGAGGTGAAATATTTAACTAAATTTTGGTTTAAAATTTACAGTATACATTACTAGATAACTTAAAAAAATATAAGGTCTATAAGTGAAGATTGTAGCAAGTAATGTGACCTGAAGAATGAAGTAGACTACACTTAGCAAAGTGGGATAACAAGTTATCAGTTAGGGTCTTTATTTTACACATGGATAAGAAACTAATTAGTTGTCTTTTATACCGTTAAATTCAGAATGATTGATTGTAAAAGCATGGAAATTTGCATTCCACTCAGAACACTGAAAGCCTAGAAATATTGAACTAAATTTTTGTACTGAAATTTTTTAATCGCACAGACCACTACCCACTCCCCATAAGTCTTGTGATTAGAAGATTTTACGGAAAGTTTCTAATTTCTACCCGTATTATATGTTATTTTTATACACTGGTCTATAAAAAAAACTTTTTGTCTCCTACTGAGGAAATTTCAAGTGATATATGCTGAAATTGATGCGCTGATTCCAGATCTGTAATCAGATTTATCATAGCACTTCAGGTTTTTGAGTTATGGACTGTAACATTAATTTTAAATCTTACTATCCAGTAGACTACATACCTGTACCGCAATGTCAGCGATATAAATTGAGCTTAGTTTATATATTCTTTGTAAATTGTTATATTATATTATTTAAATACATTTATAAGAAGATATACACTTACAATATGTAGTAAGCACTAAAAACTTTGTTAAAAGTGCTTGAGACCTTTGCTTTTACGCTTATATTGGCATGTGGTTGATAGCTGCAGAAACCAGCAGAAATCACCCATTATGCTCGGACCGTATTGATTTTGGTACCTGGATTCCATCGTTGATATGTCCTGACGGAACCTCTCACCATGTTCGCCGTGATTTAATGGAAAAAGTCAAGGTGTGAATGAAGAAAGTGCATTTTTAAAGACATGTGACAACCTAGATTCTGAAATGCTCCAAGCATGTTACATACTAGCTCAGCATGATTATTAGCTCGATAATTTCCTAAAACCTAGTTGACTGGAAATAAAATGGATCTATATTTATTAAAAATGTTATTATTTTAAAACTGTGACGTAATAGAAAAGAATGGATTTCATATCTGTAATCAGCACACTCAAATTAGGGTTGGTACACTTGTTTTTGTTCAGTAGCAAAAATCACAATGAAATAAATAAAATAAATATAAATGTACTAAAAATGTAAAAATTAAAAATATTACTTCAAAATTGTTACGTGATAGAAAAACACGGACTTCAGATCTGTAATCAGCACACTCAAATTAGCATTGGTACATTTTGTTCGGTAGCAAAATCACAATAAAATAAAATAAATATAAATGTAGGCTACTAAAAATGTAAAAATTAAAAATGTTTTTATTTCAAAATTGCGAAGTGATACAAGAAAACGGACTTCAGATCTGTAATCAGCACATTCAAATTTGGGCTGGTACACTTGTTTTTGTTCAGTAGCAAAATCACAATAAAATTTTAAATGAAATGGACCTGAATGTATTCAAATGTAAAATTAAAAATGTTATTATTTCAAAATTGTTACGTGATAGAAAAACACGGACTTCAGATCTGTAATCAGCACACTCAAATTAGCATTGGTACATTTTTTTCAATAGCAAAATCACAATAAAATAAATAAAATGGATCTGAATGTAAAAAAAAATGTAAAAATTAAAATTGTTATTACTTCAAAATTGTTACGTGATAGAAAAACACGGACTTCAGATCTGTAATCAGCACACTCAAATTAGCGTTGGTACATTTTGTTCGGTAGCAAAATCACAATAAAATAAATAAAATGGATCTAAATGTAATAAAAATGTAAAAATTAAAAATGTTATTACTTCAAAATTTATTGCGAAGTGATAGAAGAAAACGGACTTCAGATCTGTAATCAGTACACTCAAATTTGGGTTGGTACACTTGTTTTTGTTCAGTAGCAAAATCACAATAAAATAAATAAAATGGATCTGAATGTAATAAAAATGTAAAAATTAAAAATGGTATTACTTCAAAATTGTTACGTGATAGAAAAATACGGAATTCAGATCTGTAATCAGCACACTCAAATTAGCGTTGGTACATTTTGTTCGGTAGCAAAATCACAATAAAATAAATAAAATGGATCTAAATGTAATAAAAATGTAAAAATTAAAATTGTTATTACTTCAAAATTGTTACGTGATAGAAAAACACGGACTTCAGATCTGTAATCAGCACACTCAAATTAGCGTTGGTACATTTTGTTCGGTAGCAAAATCACAATAAAATAAATAAAATTGATCTAAATGTAATAAAAATGTAAAAATTAAAAATGTTATTACTTCAAAATTTATTGCGAAGTGATAGAAGAAAACGGACTTCAGATCTGTAATCAGTACACTCAAATTTGGGTTGGTACACTTGTTTTTGTTCAGTAGCAAAATCACAATAAAATAAATAAAATGGATATGAATGTAATAAAAATGTAAAAATTAAAAATGGTATTACTTCAAAATTGTTACGTGATAGAAAAATACGGACTTCAGATCTGTAATCAGCACACTCAAATTAGCGTTGGTACATTTTGTTCGGTAGCAAAATCACAATAAAATAAATAAAATGGATCTAAATGTAATAAAAATGTAAAAATTAAAAATGTTATTACTTCAAAATTGTCACGTGATAGAAAAACACGGACTTCAGATCCGTAATCAGCACACTCAAATTAGCGTTGGTACATTTTGTTCGGTAGCAAAATCACAATAAAATAAATAAAATGGATCTAAATGTAATAAAAATGTAAAAATTAAAAATGTTATTATTTCAAAATTTTGACGTGATTGAAAAAACGGACTTCAGATCTGTAATCAGCACATTCAAATTAGGGTTAGTACGCTTGTTTTTGTTCAGCAGCAAAATCATAATAAAATAAATAAAATGGATCTAAATGTATTACAAATTTAAAAATTAATAATGTTATTATTTTAAAATTGTGACGTCATAGAAAAAAATGGACTTCAGATCTGTAATCAGCACACTCAAATTAGGGTTGGTGCACTTGTTTTTGTTCAGTATCAAAATCACAATAAAATAAATAAAATGGATCTAAATGTAATAAAAATTGTATCGCATACGTCTTGATTTCTGCTGGGCAATCCCGATTTCGATAACTTTTTTCTGTTTTTTACCAGTATATCTTTCGGTAGGTAATTTACGAGTACATTTGTAACAATTTTTACATTTTTATTTTTTTCATACAAATTTAAACATTATTGTAATATTAAACGTCACTTTGTAAATGATCGTAATTTAATGGTAGAATAAAAATGTTGATCTTCTACCAAAAGTTTAAGGGCATCCCTTCAAAATAGATGTTCCACTTTTGTCCTTGTATTTATGTCAAAACCCACAGACAAAATTCCTGTGAAAAATGAAGTTTTTTTTTTTTTACTGGAAACCCAATCTCTCCATCTTTAAAACTGTGGATCATGTAACAACTTTTCTGTTATGAAAACTTACACTTTTTAGGGAAAAATTAATTATTAATTAAATTAATAATAAGGTGTACTTAAATCAATGAATTTAGGGATATTATTTCAA
Organism: Periplaneta americana; assembly: GCF_040183065.1. NCBI lineage: Eukaryota > Metazoa > Arthropoda > Insecta > Blattodea > Blattidae > Periplaneta > Periplaneta americana. The sequence continues at coordinate 40,186,535 of NC_091131.1, forward strand.
GTCACTTTTCCACATCACAATAATCTACTACTTCACATCTACACTTATTTAATTTCGACCCATTTACAGTTTTTTTTAAGAATAAATCTTAACTTTTCATATTTGTAGCAAACTACACAGCTGCTTATTAAAAGTGGAGGAAATAAGCTGATTTACCAACGTTACCAGCTCCTAATGTTACGATGTAGGTGGCAGTGGCGGTCCAGGGTAAATTTTCCAGGAATTTCAAACTCAAGAGTCTTTTAAAAAATGACCATTGCTTTCTAAAGAAAAAAATCTGGATTGCAATGTGTGAACGAAGTGTCACAACATTTTAAAACAAAGTAATAATTATTGCACAGGAAACCTTTCAGATATGTCTAACTCTATCCCAAAATCCATCGTTAGAAGTACATTCATTCTGGAATAATAATTTTTTTTCCCCACGAAAAGTGTAAGTTTTCGGTAAGTTTTCATAACACAAAAAATTGTTATTATATAATCCACAGGTTTGCAGTAACAAACTACAATTGCACAGGAATTTGGTCTCCGTATAAACATCAGGGGTTTTGACATAAGTATAAAGACAAAAGTGAAACATCTTTTTCAAGGGGTGTCCTTAAACGTTTGGTAGAAGCTGTAGGAGGTTAGCAATCTTTTCATTTTTAAGTGTACTTGGTAATTAATATAATTAGCTATAACTGGTTATTTTATTGCGGATATGAATTTGTAAATATTTTAAAGTGAGTTGTTGTCCAGCTGAAAAAATAGAAACTAATTAAACTGTGCGATATTTAAACTAGTAAACAGACAGAGTTTGGAATTGAACGGGTTACATCAGCTTCTTCTCTATGCGGATGACGTGAATATGTTAGGAGAAAATACACAAACGATTACGGAAAACACGGAAATTTTACTTGAAGCAAGTAAAGCGATCGGTTTGGAAGTAAATCTCGAAAAGACAAAGTATATCATTATGTCTCGTGACCAGAATATTGTACGAAATGGAAACATGAAAATTGGAGATTTATCCTTCGAAGAGATGGAAAAATTCAAATATCTTGGAGCAACAGTAACAAATATAAATGACACTCGAGAGGAAATTAAATGCAGAATAAATATGGGAAACGCCTGTTATTATTCGGTTGAGAAGTTTTTGTTATCCAGTCTACTGTAAAAAAGTTTGGAAGTTAGAATTTATAAAACAGTTATATTACCGGTTGTTCTATATGGTTGTGAAACTTGAACTCTCACTTGAGAGAGGATTAGAGATTAATGGTGTTTGAGAATAAGGTTCTTAGGAAAATATTTGAGGGTAAGAGGGATGAAGTTACAGGAAAACGGAGAAATTTACACAACGCAGAACTGCACGCATTGTATTCTTCACCTGACATAGTTAGGAACATTAAATTCAGACTTTGAGATGGGCAGGGCATGTAGTACGTATGGGCGAATCCAGAAATGTATATAGAGTGTTAGTTGGGAGACCGGAGATAAAAATACCTTTGGTGAGGTCGAGACGTAGCTGGGAGGATAATATTGAAATGGATTTGAGGGAGGTGGGATATGATAATAGAGACTGGATTAATCTTGCTCAGGATAGGGACCAATGGCGGGCTTATGTGAGGGCGGCAATGAACCTGTGGATTCTTTAAAAGCCATTTGTAAGTAAGTTGTAAAGTAGTTATTTTTTACTAATGGTAAGTACAGGCACATTAAGGGCTTTTGAAAGGCCGAGTTCAGACTACCTGTTCAAAACATAGTTGCTCGATAGATCACGTGGTTGGGCATGTGCAGAAGCGTTCTTAATCGGGACTCCTCCGTACCTGACGGTGACTATAAGCATTAAAAATCTAAAACCTTGAAACGCGAGTATGAATTCTCATCGTAGCTAGCTAACCAACATTACAGTATTGTCGTAGGAGTTGCCGCAACTCCAGGCGTGAATCAGTTCCTTGATAACTGATTTGTCCCGTCGCCAGATGTTTAATAAACTGACCGACTCATCTCAGACGTGACACACATGCTGAAAGTGCCATGAATCAGCACAATTGAATAAGGAAAACATTTGTCGTAAAGTATTCCCGTTTTGTTTTAATTCTACAGCGTTGCAAGCGTCGCGTCGTTAATATTAATGTGGCATATAACTGAGCTGCTAGCTTCTCTGAAAACGTAACTAGCGGAACAGAGCTTGATTCCCACAAAGGAGATTAAAATTTAACCCTTAGAAAAGTGAATAGATGTAGTGGTTTTCCCTCATTTATTTTAATTGTACCTTCTTAACATATTAACCATATTACCATTTTATTTTAATGCAAATAATGGCATCACATTGATTAAAAATTGGTTTGATTCCAACATACTTGTCTTAAATCATTCTAAAACTACGGTTGTACCATTTTTGTTAACATCTGTTGGTATGAAGCCTTCTGATTCGCTCTTGTGTTTAAAAGTTCATACATTCAATTTTTCTTCTGGTAATTGTAACTGTCCTATTCTAAATTAATCTCCTTAAGCTAGTATTTGGAAATAATAATCGACCAACATTTACGTTGAGATAAACATATTCTTTTTCTGTGCAATAGATTAAAGGAACACTTATGTGAGTTTTAAATCTTTTAAAATTTTCATCCAAAATTTATGAGTTTTAAACTACATAAACATGCCTAAAATATTATCAACTGTACAAAATTTGGTCCCATTAGGGCTATTAGTTTTGAAATGGTATTTTAAAAATATATTTTATATTGACATCACTAAAAAGGCTCCTTGCGTCACAATTTTTAGTTTATATTAGCTCAAAAGCTTCCAAATAGTCACGGGAACATAAATTAATTAGCCTTTTGAGCTCGGTCTAAATAGATATTTTTAAAATATATTTTATATTGACATCACTAAAAAGGCTCCTTGCGTCACAATTTTTAGTTCATATTAGCTCAAAAGCTTCCAAATAGTCACGGGAACAGAAATTAATTAGCCTTTTGAGCTCGGTCTAAATAGGTACTTTTAAAATATATTTTATATTGATATCACTAAAAAGGCTCCTTGCGTCACAATTTTTAGTTTATATTAGCTCAAAAGTTTCCAAATAGTCACGGGAACATAAATTAATTAGCCTTTTGAGCTCGGTCTAAATAGATATTTTTAAAATATATTTTATATTGACATCACTAAAAAGGCTCCTTGCGTCACAATTTTTAGTTCATATTAGCTCAAAAGCTTCCAAATAGTCACGGGAACAGAAATTAATTAGCCTTTTGAGCTCGGTCTAAATAGGTACTTTTAAAATATATTTTATATTGACATCACTAAAAAGGCTCCTTGCGTCACAATTTTTAGTTCATATTAGCTCAAAAGCTTCCAAATAGTCACGGGAACAGAAATTAATTAGCCTTTTGAGCTCGGTCTAAATAGGTACTTTTAAAATATATTTTATATTGACATCACTGAAAAGGCTCCTTGCGTCACAATTTTTAGTTCATATTAGCTCAAAAGCTTCCAAATAGTCACGGGAACAGAAATTAATTAGCCTTTTGAGCTCGGTCTAAATAGGTACTTTTAAAATATATTTTATATTGACATCACTAAAAAGGCTCCTTGCGTCACAATTTTTAGTTCATATTAGCTCAAAAGCTTCCAAATAGTCACGGGAACATAAATTAATTAGCCTTTTGAGCTCGGTTTAAATAGATATTTTTAAAATATATTTTATATTGACATCACTAAAAAGGCTCCTTGCGTCACAATTTTTAGTTCATATTAGCTCAAAAGCTTCCAAATAGTCACGGGAACAGAAATTAATTAGCCTTTTGAGCTCGGTCTAAATAGGTACTTTTAAAATATATTTTATATTGACATCACTAAAAAGGCTCCTTGCGTCACAATTTTTAGTTCATATTAGCTCAAAAGCTTCCAAATAGTCACGGGAACAGAAATTAATTAGCCTTTTGAGCTCGGTCTAAATAGGTACTTTTAAAATATATTTTATATTGACATCACTGAAAAGGCTCCTTGCGTCACAATTTTTAGTTTATATTAGCTCGAAAGCTTCGAAATTGTCACGGGAACATAAATTAATTAGTCTTTTGAGCTCGGTCTAAATAGAGAGTCACAATAAATTTTTAAGTTGATTTTCTTAAATTTTCACCATTATTTCACCATAGTGTCCCGTTAAGAAAAATTATTCACTATTTTGCCATCCTACGAAATTACTTGACTGTTCATACTTTACGACTGATTTACCTCGCATTAGTACAAGCTATATTACAATACGGCATTATAGGATGGCGTAGTGCTTATAGTACCTCCCTCATGCCAATAACTCTGCTACAGAAAATAATAATACAAATATACCTTAATAAACCTCTTGATTACCCTTCAGAACTTTCCTATTCAGAATTTGAAGTATTTGACTTCCGTCAAATTTATAACAATGTATTATTGAATTTCGTACATAAAAACCGAAATATATTTAATTTATATTCACATAAATATAAAACCTAAAGATCAGACACCATATGCTTGATAGTACCTAAATGTATCACAACTGTAGCATATAATCACAGTAGTAACTTCGGTCCAAGGCTTTATAACATGATAATAGCTAAATTCCCAAACATACAATTTGCTAATACTCCTTATTTAAAAAAAATCAATTAAAAATTGCTATTAACAGAGAAAATTTAAAGTTCCGTTATTGTGATATTTGTGTTTCTTCTTCTTCTTCTTCTTTTTTTTTTTTTTGCTCTGTTATTTAATAAAATGTCTTAACATTATGTGGAATGCCCCCTGAGCACGAGTATGTAACTTACTCTTTCTGGGCGTGCTAGAGTGTTTATATAAAAAAAATCAATATGTATCTTTGTTTTAGCAATAAAGTATTATTATTATTATTATTATTATTATTATTATTATTATTATTATTATTGTTATTATTATATGATAAAGAATTTCCACTATTTTGGTGCATAACTGAAGAAAAACAAGAAGTTAGCCTTAGGATTATTTTTTGAAAGTAGATAATCTTAACAATACTGAAGACAATGAAGGAAAGAAGAAGAAGGAGAAGAAGAAGAAGGAGAAGAAGAAGAAGAAGAAGAAGAAGGAGAAGAAGGAAAATGAAGGAACAAGTGACAAGGGAATTTTAAATCCTAGCCTATTAATTGTATAACTACATCTTTACTTTCAGAGTTATTTGATTAATTTTATACGGTACAAGGCGAGTAAATAGCATATTGCGATAAAAGATTGTAAGTGTATTACAACAGAATTGAGGAAAAATTAGAAAAGACGAGACGAAGTCGAGAACTGTACTATATACTTTTTTTTTTTTTTTTTGCAATATCTTTTAGAACTGCAAATACTCTATATTGTTTACGATATTTTTTTCACTCCAAACACAGAGTAAATTTAGATTTTAAATGCTATGCCAAAGAGTATTATAAGTATATAAATAACCCCAGATAATAAAGTTGGTTGATACTATGCCATTTTAGTCAATGTAACTTTATACATTCAAAGAAGTATTTTGCGCTAAAAGTTGGTATGATAATACGTCCAATACATCATTAGAGCTACTAAATTTTTGTATTTTGTACGTTTTGAGACCTGAATAATCCAAAAGTGGAAGTCAGAAATTTGTAAAATTGTATGAAATTAGGACTGCACTTTTTGTACATCTGCAGCTTAAATATTATAAAATTTATATGGTAATGACTTTACCATATATTCAAATTTGATACCTAAACACACAAGAATTAGAGCATATAAGGTCATGACTCGTAAAATAGGCCATCTCGGTGTTTGCGTGACGCCGAATCGGTCTTCCATTTAAATTTTTGTTTCTTGTGGCTTGTTCAGAGATTGGTAGATGGCTGTGGTGATGAGTTCTAATGACTCATAAACCTGTTTAAGAGATAACGAATCTTCCTACAGCCGTTCCAGTTGTTATGGATGTTACATTTTTACTATTTTCAAACTCTATATTTTGAAAATGATGACTTGGATAGCGTAGTCGGTATAGCGCTGGCCTTCTATGCTCGAGATTACGGATTCGATCCCGACCCAGGTCGATGGCATTTAAGTGTGTTTAAATGCGACAGGCTCATGTCAACAGATTTACTGACATGTAAAAGAACTCCTGCCGGCACACCGGTGACGCTGATATAACCTCTGCAGTTGCGAGCGTCGTTAAATAAACCATAACTTAAAATTTCAATTCCTACAAAAATGCAGCGTTAAAAGATAATATATGAGAATCAATTTCACGCTAATTGAACTGTGAAAGTAAATAATATGTTTTACATAAATGTTAATTAATAAATTATATATTGATGTACGCACATAACTTATTTCGTTTTGTAATGTTTTGCAACGTTTTTAAATTTATTTTTATTGTTAAATTTAATGTCGTGGAATAAAAAAATACTTTGAAATTGTAATTTTTATTTTATAAGGAAATTCGGTATTTTATTACAGTTATTGTCAGTCAAGAATGAAACTGTAGCGAGAAGATACAAGTAGCCATTTTGAATCAGCTGTCATCCTTCCACTTGTTCTCTTTAATGATTGGCTAATACTTACGTTTGCGTCTTTCATTGTGAATGTCTACATCGCAGTAATTTTACGCGTTTAAGTTTTATGTTATACGTTTACGCTTAATGTTCATTGTGAATGGACCTATATACCAAAGGGTAATTATATATATGTAGTTAGCCTTGGACCTTCGTTATAGATAAAAAAAGAAAGCAGCTACAATGGTAAAAGTGTATGTTGTTTGATAAATAGTTATTCTATGTTTTATGATAAAAGTTTACCCAACTCTTAAGAACATATAATCATATTAGTACTCACTACTTACTGGCTTTTAAGGAACCCGGAGGTTCATTGCCGCTCTCACATAAGCCCGCCGTAGGTCCCTATCCTGAGCAAGATTAATCCATTCTCTATCATCATATCCCACCTCCCTCAAATCCATTTTAATATTATCTTCCCATCTACGTCTCGGCCTCCCTAAAGGTCTTTTTCCCTCCGGTTTTCCAACTAACATTCTATATGCATTTCTGGATTCGCCCATACGTGCTACATGCCCTGCCCATCTCAAACGTCTGGATTTAATGTTCCTAATTATGTCAGGTGAAGAATACAATGCGTGCAGCTCTGTGTTGTGTAACTTTCTCCATTCTCCTGTAACTTCATCCCTCTTAGCCCCAAATATTTTCCTAAGCACCTTATTCTCAAACACCCTTAACTTATGTTCCTCTCTCAAAGTGAGAGTCCAAGTTTCACAACCATAAAGAATAGCCACTTATATATATATATATATATATATATATATATATATATATATATATATATCGTATTTTGCATGTTTAACAAGACATTAATGGCAGAGGGTTACGAAAGCATACAAAAATTATGGCAAAACATACAGCAACACTTTTGACAATATCTACCACGAGATAGCCATATACATAGATTTTACCACTGAATCTTGAAAGACTGCTGAATTGAATGGCTTGTAGTACATTTAATTTAGATTATTAATTTGTCTTTTACAATTTATTTAACTGTTGCAACAAATCGCATACAATACACTTAAACATAAGATCACATACGTATATATTTCTTGGCAAACTAATGATGCTATTGCCCCCAAATTTTTACCAGATCTTACATATTGCCTTGTGATAGTGAAACTCAGTTTATATTTTTGCAACTTGAAAATTAAGTTAGTTTCATAATTTTATACATGCTGCGAAAATTATTTTTTGCAAACTCTAATGTTTTAGAATATCACAAAACCGACAGATCTTTATCAAATGAAGTAAAAAGTGAGTTTATTATAGCTGTATGTATACAGGGCTTCCATTTCAAAACTGAATTCAATTTAAATAAAAAAACACGTTAATTTAGATATTGAGGGAGAAGTTTGAAACCAGGCTTAATTTGATTTTAGATTTCACCCTCCATTCCACTTTGGAATGTCATATGACATCCCTATATTTTTATGCTTAAATATGAAAGAGTATTCAATTGTTTATACAACTCATTAATTTGTTTTCGCATCTTTTGTTTTATATCGTCGCCTGGCAACCTATATTTTTGTTATTGTTGATTAGAGCTGAAGAGAATAAAGCTACAATAACTTATTCATGTAATAGTTGTGTTTGTGTATTAGATTATTTTAAAACGGTGTATACCCTTCAAGAAAGAACATAAATGATCCTTCTTGATGCATTTAGGAAAATACACAAAATAGGCTGTGTTTTCATCCTACAATCAACTGATTATACGAGTAACAAAAATACAGGTTTATTTATTTATTTATTTATTTATTTATGTATGTATGTATTTATTTATTTATTTAATAATAACCGTACCCGTGCGCTCCGCTGCACCTGTTAGAAATAAATATAAAATAATTACATAATTAAAATAGGACGTTTGATCCAGGGAACAACTTTTACAACAGCGCAAGATAATCTGCTTCGCTCATTACCCAATTTTTTTACATTGCATTTATTACACATATATTTTATGTACTTTAACACGATTCAATTGGGCATAGTTAAAATTTGAATTATAAAATAATGGATTGCTAAGCTAACATACTATACTGCATACTAAATCAATTTACACTCTCGTTGTTCGTTAATTCTCTGAGATTAAAATGAGTGTACATAAATATTATTTTAAGAAATACAGAAAACGAATGTACAAAATAGCCTATCATATTTTCTGTGCATAAGAAGCTATTTTAATCTTACCTGTCCTCGATTTACTCAGACGTTACTGTAATAACATTATAGCATTATGTCCATCTAGAGAAACTACACTTTCCAATGGTGAAATAATAATTAATTATACAAATCGGTTAATTTAACTTCTGATATTACTTCATACAGAAACATTCTCTGTAGGCTATGTTTAATAGCTTTCAATTGTTAATGTCCAAGGCCCCTGTTTCGATTGTTGTTGTCCAAGGCCCCTTATAGACGAAGTCATTTGTTCTTAATTCATTGCACCGTCTTAGATGGCGTTATTTTAATTTCAAACTCATTTATCTCATTAAATATCAGTCGTATCAAAATTTTGTAAAGAATAAAACTCATCGGAAATCATTTTCAAAGAAACTTTTGTTATGTAACATTTTTTCTCAAAAATCAATAATAAGCGAGATATTTCGATTTATTTAATTCAGGCCCCCTTATAACCCCCCTTTTAAATAAAGTATTTTGAATGCCATATACCCTAACATCTAAGTTACAAGGAACTTAATTTATATTCCAATTTCCATATAAATCGGTTCAGCCATTATCGCGTGAAAAGGTAACAAACATACAGACAGACATAAAACAAAAATTTCAAAAACGCGATTTTCGGTTTCAGGGTGGTTAATTATATATGTTAGGACCAATTATTTTTGGAAAATCGAAAATTACCAGAAAAATTTCGGCTACGGATTTATTATTAGTATAGATTTATTTATTTATTTATTTATTTAATCTGAAATCCAAAATGCAATTAAGCCTGGTTTCAGAATTCCCTCTCAATGTCTAAATTGACGTGTTTTTTGTTTAAATTGAATTCAATTTAAATAATTAGTTATTTGGACTCGGAAGTTTTGAAATGAAAGCCCTGTATGCAAGATCTGATAAAAATTTAGGACCAATGAGATCATTAGTTTACCAGGAATTTGTAGCTACTGTATGTTATCTTACGTTTCAGTGTATTGCAGCAATTAAAGAAATTATTTAGGACAGATGAATAATCTAAATATGTCATTCAAATTAGCTTTGTTTCGAGGTTCGGTTGTAAAATGTATGTATGGCTATTATAAATTTTGCGGTAGATATTGTCAAAAGTATCATAATTTTTGCATACGTTCATAGCCCGCTGCCCTTAAGTGATTATGAAGTTGAAGTTGTCGGGTTAATGCTCTGATGATGAACATTATTTCCTAATTCAAGGTCACCTATCAATATCCAAGAACTTGAAAATTTGAATAACGATTAAGTAATTAATTACGTAATGATTATGCAAGGATTTTCTCAGAAACTAATTTAATAACACGTCTGTCAATCACGATGTCTGAAGTTGATGTTTTGACGGGACGAGTTCACCCAATAGGCAGGGTAAATAAACCACGTAGACATGTCCACAGTAATTACAGGCTCGGATCATCCTGGCCGTCGTGGCTCCGTGTTTGAAAGGTCCAGCATTCGAGATTGAATATTTAGAGCTTTCAAGTACCTCAATACACGTCAAAGGTACCCACAGGTTTCTTATCCATACAATTATCTTCACGTTCACAGTAGAAATTAATATCTTCTACAGTTCAACGCTATGTTGTATAAAAATAAATGAAAAATAATAAGTCTTCTCGATATCTTATCAAAATGAAAAAGATGTGAACAAGAAAATTACCAAATTTACACAAATTCTAGGAATAATAAACAATACATTGAAAGCTAAATTAGAAAAAAAAATGTACAGGAATAAAAATATATAATACACTAGCTTTACCCTCCCTTTTATACGGAAGCGAGATTTGGACATTAAAGAAAAAAGACATGAACAGAATCAAAGCAACGGAAATGAAATTTTTCAGGAGGACAGCAGGATATACTCTTTTAGACCGAAAAAGGAATGAAGAAATTTTAGAACAATTAGAAGTAGAGTCAGTAGACGAAAAAATCAACAGATACAAATTAAATTGGCTAGACCATGTATAAGAAGAATGGAAAATTCAAGAATCCCAAAAATTATTATGCATTATAAACCTAGAGGACATCGTCGACCAGGAAGACCTTTTAGAAGACCGCTAGATGGGGCCTAAACAGGTCTACAGCAGTGGCGTATACTGGTTTAAGGGTCTGGGCTACCACTGACCCTATTATTACACAAAATATATTTTAAAAACCCTATAATAAAATTCCTTACCTATTTATATGTGAATTCCAGACGTCTTGATTGGGACGGAAATACTTTAATGACTTCGTCATTGAAATTACAGTTGGGCCGCTTGCGAAGTTTCTGTAGAAATGACTTTTCAATGGACATCAGTGCCAAGCCGGATAAACGTTCTTGTGTATGAGTTGATCTACAGTAGGATTTTATTCTCTTCAACGCAGAAAATGTTCTTTCTACCGATGCTGACGTAGCTGGTATTGTCACAATTAATGTTGCCAATTTAAGGACTTCAGGAATAACTTGGTTCAGCTGGTTTTCATATATGGCAGATAATATTTCATGGATAGGTTTGTTCGAAAAATCAAAGACTTCTGCTGAATATATTACACTTAATTCATTTTTCAAACGTACTTGATCAAAGTGACTGTTATAGGACTGAAATAATTTGTTTAGTGCCTCATTCGGGAAGTTTTCTCTATAAGCAGAAAAATTTTGAGAATCTAGAAGATGTGTGAACTGAAGCTTTCCATAATCAGAAAATCTGTCAGTAATTTCCATGTGCATACGATCTAGTATGCTGTAGTACAGGTGCCTGTATTTCAATTCATCATCTCCTTTTCTTCGCTTTAATGATGGTTCCATTGTATTGTCTGAAGAATTTTCATTTTCCATATTACTCCATATGGACGGAAACCCACTACATCTGAACTCGGATACAGTATTTTTTAACTTTGATACCTCTTGCAAGCAGTATGCTATGTCTAGACTTTTTGTCTGAAGAATATTATAGAGCACATCTGTATGTGCGAACACTCTAGCATAGACTTCAAGAAGAAATATATTCTGAAACTGTGTGAAAAAATACAAATATCCTTGAGCCTGCACAATTACATCATCATCCCAGATTTTTCCAGAGTCATTACAAATGATATTTTCAAAGAAAGCAGTCAGTTGTTCTCTGTATTCCTTTACTGTATTTACAAGCCGAGATGTAAAATTCCATGTATTTGGTGCTACTTTTGGGAGTTTCTTTTTCATAAATTCCTTGAGTTTTTCTGATCTTTTAGGAGATGATGAGAAAAATGCAGCTAAACCCGACAGTGTTTTGAAAAAAAATGCGGCATTCTGGAATGGATAAAGTAGTTTGTTGCAAAACTAAATTGAGAACATGGCTGTAACAATGGACAAATAGTGCTTGAGGATACTTTCCTTGAACTTTTGTTTTTAAGCCATTAATATTTCCCGCCATAACTGAAGCACCATCGTATGTCTGTGCAATTAGCTTATTGCCGACATTGTATTCTGCTATAACACCTTCCACATGCTGAAACAAAGCAGCAGCAGTTTTGCCCGAACTGACATTTGTGAATCGTATAAACCGTTCTTGAACATTGGCAGTATTGTCGACGTATCTTAAAACAGCGGACAATTGACTCTGATTAGAGCAGTCACTTGTTTCATAAACAACAATGGCCGCAAAAGGTGCTTCTTCTATTTCAGATTTTATGTTCTTTATCATAACCCCACTTATAGCAAATATTAAGTCATTCTGAATTGCGGGAGAAGTACCACGGAATACTGTTGAACTCTCAAGATGATTGGCCAGTAAATGGTCAAATTCACTTAAAGAACTTAAATATTCAATATAATTTCCTCTATTGTCTGATTCCACCTCTCATTATGACCCCGAAAAGCCAATTCTTGTTTTCCTAGAAAGCAGACTGCGTTAATAAGACTCAGTAAAATCTCCCGATTTTTTTTTCACAAGAGCATTGTGTTGGTTGATGTGCAGAGCTTTTTGCTTATCTAGCTGTAAATCAATTCTTGTCTTCCCAAAGTTTGCAAAGTTCATGCTACTACAAATATGAGCTTTTGATTTGTCGTATTCTAGGACTGCCGTTCGAAGGGAGTTCATATTAGAAAACCCCTCTTTTGACCACACATTAGTTTCGTGGCTAAATAACAAACATGGTCAGCAAAATAGTTTAGACAGTTTAGAACTACCACACAACCAATTCCACTTACCATATGATGTTGAAGTGAAATGGCGTGTGTACTCACGCTGTTTTTCTTTTACGTCCATGGACAAATTTAACTCAGGAGTTGGTCTTTCCATTTTCACAATTTCAACTTTCTCGTTGTATGTACGACGGTTAAAAGGCACTTTTAATAAACCTTCTATTACACAGTCATTTTCAACACAAACCTCTCCAGAAACTTGTTCTGCCATATTTTTCACAATATCACTTAATTGGGAAATTAAAAACTTAATAATTCACAATTAATATAACTCTTAGACACTCGAACAAATCACAAATTTAAAATACTGCACTGCAAGAACACAATCACATTAATGAGCTAGCGTACTAAGCGTACTGTTGCTTCGCGCCTTCCAAGAAACCGATCACGAGAGCGGCAACTCACCCGCCTACACTTCACGATAGAAACTGGAGAGAGTGGGGGACGGGCAGTTGTACGACGTGAGCGGAACGGTCACAGGCTACCCTTCGTAGCAGCGGTTTCTCCAGCGATGCCGCCTTGACAACTTGTTTCTTTTCGAGAGCAGAGAGCGCATATAAATCTAACAATTACTTTAATTTTAATTACTGTGGTAAAACTAATACGGTAATACAAAATTATTACATTATGTTATATTATAAACTTTTTCTTTTGTAATTTCCTTGGGCTACCGCCGGTAGCCCCGGTAGTCCGCAAAATACGCCCCTGGTCTACAGAGGCCTAATTCGTGAAGGATGATGCTGATGATGATGATGATGATGATGATGATGATGATGATGACTCTTACGTACTCAGGCCTACTTACTTACTGGCTTTTAAGGAACCCGGAGGTTCATTCCCTCTCTCACATAAGCCCGCCTCCCGATCATGAGCAAGATTAATCCATTCTCTATCATCATATCCCACCTCCCTCAAATCCATTTTAATATTATCCTTCCAACTACGCTCATCCTCCCTAAAGGTTTTTTCCCTTCCGGCCTCCCAACTAACAATCTAAATGCATTTCTTGATACACCCATACGTGCTATATGCCATGCCCATCTCAAAAGTCTGTATTTAATGTTCCTAATTATGCCAGGTGAGGAATAGAATGCGTGCAGTTCTGCGTTCTGTAACTTTCTCCATTCTCCTGTAACTTCATTCCTCTTAACCCCAAATATTTTCCTAAGAACCTTATTTCAAATACCCTTAACCTCTGTTCCTCTCTCAAAGTGAGAGTCCAAGTTTCTCAATCATACAGAGCAGCCGGTAATATAACTGTTTTACAAATTCTAACTTTCAGCTTTTTTGAGAGCAGACTAGATGACAAAAGCTTCTCAACCGAATAATAACACGCATTTGCCCATATTTATTCTGCGTTTAATTTCCTCCCAAGTGTCATTTATGCTCTTACTTTTCCTTTTTACTTCTCTGCCGCTCACACTTCTTCCTTACTTTCTCATTATTTTTATAGTTTTTCCATTTCCTTTACCTCTGTTATACTTTCTGCCTTTTTGCTTACTTCACAACTCTTAATCCTTTTCTAACCTTTTTTCTCGCCAAATTTTTCTTGCTTTTATCCTATCCTACTTATTCACGTATTTTCTATTCTTCATATTTTGCTTATCCTTCTTCCTATATCAGGTATTTTTCCTTGCGCTCCTCCATTTACCTCTTCTTAACTTCTAACCTTTGTCCTAGAGAATGTTGTACTAAGAATAAGTCAGCAAATTCAGTCTCAGCGCGTTATAATCATGAGGTAAAAATTTCTTAAATTAAAATTATCCTGGTCGCTGAATTGGTAGAGGTTCTAGACTCTGGCCTGAGCGGTCGCCAGATTTAACAACTATGGACATTTTTTCTGCAGAAATACGTCAAAACTTCCGTATACGAGACTCCAATTAACATAGAAGAGGAGGTAATGATGAGAATTATTGCTGTATTTGACAATATTCGTGATATACCTGGTATTAAAAAAAAACTCTCAGTCACTGTAACGTCGGGTGCTATCAACTATGTGGTTGTGAGTAAAAGGTCGGAATATTTGTCATAAAGCTTATAAATTATGCTTTAATATTATTGTAAAGCTCAGTGTACCATGAATTTTCAGTGAATTCATTCGTTTGCTTGTTTGTTTGTTTCTTTTTATTTTCTTTCTTTCTTTCTTTCTTTCTTCCTACTTCGGTTGTGTATATATGTATAATAAATAATAATAATAATAATAATAATAATAATAATAATAATAATAATAATAATAATAATCCGTGGCGTTACAGGCCGTGAAGGGCCTAGACCGACCAGCCGGCTGCTGGCCTCACGCCCACATGCCGAAGCAGAGGTGGACGATCATCCAACCAGAATGGAGGTAACGTGTGGTTAGCACAATGATCCCCCCCCCCAGCCGTTATAGCTGGCTTTCGCAGCCGGATTTCGCTACCTATCGTAGCTCCCCAAGTGCATCACGATGGTGGGTGGGCACCGGTCCCATACACAGGCCGAAATTTCATGAGAAAATTTCTTCCCCCGTGAGGACTCGAACCAGCGTGCAGTATATATGTATATGTAGAGTTTTTCATTCTTCGTTTGTAGAACCACCTTCAAAAATTTGTTGGAGCATTTTAGAGACACTCGGTACAGGGCGCACAATGGGCCAAAGTAATCCCAACTCCCTAGTCGGCCCTTGAAGAAGAAATTCAATCAAAGCCAAATTTTTGTAGGCCTCTTTTCTCCTACAATATGACAGTGTATGAATTTTTAGGTACATTTCCACTCGAAGCAGTGGAAGGTTCCATTGTAGGATATTAAAAAATGCGTGTCGGTAAAATAGCATAAGTACAACTTAGCGTGACTCATCATTTCTGAATTGTAAGTACTTGTTTGCGTTTCTGACAAGTCTTTCTTATGTGGTCATTCTCTCTGTTTAACGTTGCGTGTTGTGTGCATTATTTTCACGGTCAATGTCAAGTGGTATGCAATTGCTGTTCGCTCCGGAAACAGGAAATGCATGAGAGTCAACGTAGCAATTCATGAACAGCTTACACATTAGATACCCTACAATTACAGAGAAAGCAAAAAGAAAATCCTGTAAGCAACAATGAAATGCTTAGTAAATACAACATGACGTAACATACCGGTGATGGAGGTATTTCTTACGCAGTTTCCGCGAAGAAAACATTAATGAATTTTATTTCTTTTAGTATTAAGTACAGTAGCGTCATCTACCATGGAGATCAAATTTTTTGTTATTACTGCTCATTCACTTAGAGTTGGGAAGAATTAGGGAAAGACTGTAAAATATGAGGACGATTCAGCTGAAATATTAAACTTTATTCCATTTTGTATCCCTCTAGTTAGATCTAGAAGAAATTTGTTATTGAATATCCTAAGGTCGAGAAACATATTTCATATGAAGTCACAGTTAAATAAAACGTTCAACAACTTTAATTCATTGGCGAGGAAATTGATATATCATCCGGTAAAGACAAGTTATTCAGAAACCAAATTTATGAAATTTATCTATGTCGTTCATGTCATAGCATATTCAGCTTTTTTTTTTCTGAAATAAGTTTTCCCTTTTTTTTTTGTTCTATCTCCTACAATTTTATATATTACTGATTTATTAAATTTACGATTTTTGTCATTCAATACGTTGAAATTTTTAGCAATGAGTGAGTTTGGAAGGATTGTAGACACTTATTGATACACACGTATTTTATTATTGATTTATTAATTTATGATTTTTTATCATCCAATACATTGAAATTTTTAGCGATGAGTGACTTTGAGGGGATTCTAGACAAATTATTGATACACACGAATTTTATTTATTACTGATTTATTAAATTTATGATTTGTCATTCATTACGTTGAAATTTTTAGCGATGAGTGAGTCTGAGAGGATTCTATACAAATTATTGATACACACGAACTTTATTTATTATTGATTTATTAAATTTATGATTTGTCATTCATTACGTTGAAATTTTTTAGCGATGAGTGAGTTTGAGAGGATTCTATACAAATTATTGATATACACGTGTTTTATTTATTACCGATTTATTAAATTTATGATTTTTGTCATCCAATACGTTGAAATTTTTAGCGATGAGTGAGTTTGAGACGATTCTTTACAAATTATTGATAAACACGTGTTTTATTTATTATTGATTTATTAAATTTATGATTTTTGTCATCCAATACGTTGAAATTTTTAGCGATGAGTGAATATGAGACGATTCTTTACAAATTATTGATAAACACGTGTTTTATTTATTATTGATTTATTAAATTTATGATTTTTGTCATTCATTACGTTTTGAAATTTTTAGCGATGAGTGAGTTTGAGACGATTCTATACAAATTATTGATACACACGAACTTTATTTATTATTGATTTATTAAATTTATGATTTTTGTCATTCATTACGTTGAAATTTTTAGCGATGAGTGAGTTTGAGAGGATTCTATACAAATTATTGATATACACGTGTTTTATTTATTACCGATTTAATAAATTTATGATTTTTGTCATCCAATACGTTGAAATTTTTAGCGATGAGTGAGTTTGAGACGATTCTTGACAAATTATTGATAAACACGTGTTTTATTTATTATTGATTTATTAAATTTATGATTTTTGTCATTCATTACGTTGAAATTTTTAGCGATGAGTGAGTTTGAGACGATTCTATACAAATTATTGATACACACGTGTTTTATTTATTACCGATTTATTAAATTTATTATTTTTGTCATCCAATACGTTGACATTTTTAGCAATGAGTGAGTCTGCGAGGATTCTAGACAAATTATTATTGATACACACGTATTTGATTTATTGTTGATTTATTAAATTTATGATTTCTTGTCATTCAATACGTTGAAATTTTTAGCGATGAGCGAGTCTGAGAGGATTCTAGACAAATTATTGATACACACGTATTTGATTTATTATTGATTTATTAAATTTATGTTTTTTGTCATTCAATACGCTGAAATTTTTTAGCGATGAGTGAGTTTGAGAGGATTCTAGACAAATTATTGATACACACATATTTGATTTATTATTGATTTATTAAATTTATGATTTTTTGTCATTAAACGGGTTGAAATTTTTAGCAATGAGTGAGTCTGAGAGAATTCTAGACAAATTTATTATAGATTTATTAAATTCATGATTTTTTTTCATCCAATACGTTGAAATTTTTAGCGATGAGTGAGTTTGAGAGTATTCTATACAAATTATTGATATCCACGTATACATACAAGAATAAAATAACAGTATAACTGGAAATATTAGGCCTCAGCCATACATGCGCAGAGGAAAGGCACTTCTTCCCCTCTGCTGGCTATGAAACCACCAGTGCAATAATAAATTAATGAATATGAGAAGGACTTTTCGGACCCAGAAAAATATGAAGTAATGAGGAAGTACTTGGTAAATGAATATATTAACACAAAAGGGTGGTATGTGGGTATTTATTATAGTGATGATGGATCGAAAAGCAGAAATGTAAAGGTCCACCATACTACATATGAATATATTGTAAATTTGACTCAGAAATATATAGGGTGTTTCCGAAGTAGTGTTACAAACTTTCAGGGATGATGGCGAAGGGCACATGTATCAATTTGAGATAAGGAACTATGGTCCGGAAATGACTGAGTCAAGAGTTACAAGCAAAAATAGTTGTGTGGAAATGGAATTGTAATTTGGCACCACGTGTCCTCCTTCCCTTAACTTTTGGAACAGTCGTGGAAAAATGGTATGGGCCGGATGTCTCCTACGTGGGTACTCGGCCGATACAATCTGTGATCTTGTCTACTGTTCCGTTTCACTAGTACAAGTTGCAGTGTCCAGTCTATCAGTCCTAGTGAAATGGAGGAGTACACGAGAGCGGAATAAGCAGACCTGATTTTCGAATACGGATGAGCCAATGGGAACAGTAGACAAGCTCACAGATTGTATCGGGGCAAGTACCCACGTAGGAGACATCCGGCCCATACAATATTTCCACGACTGTTCCAAAAGTTAAGGGAAGGAGGGCACGTGGTGCCAAATTACAATTCCATTTCCACACAACTATTTTTGCTTATAACTTTCGACTCAGTCATTTCCGGACCATGGTTCCTTATCTCAAATTGATACATGTGTTCTTCGCCATCATCCCTGAAAGTTAGTAACACCACCTCGGAAACATTCTGTATATCAATATCAATAAAATGTACAGAGTATTTAAAAAGTATTTGAAGCTGTCCACTTGTTCTACTGGGTTATTTCGAATCCACAAGTTTACATATTATCTAAGCATATGTATAAAAATTTGTTTATGTTTTCAATGTTTTTTGGATTGTTTAAAACTAGAATTTTATTCTTGATTGATTTATGATTAATTTATTAATAATGATGACTGACTGAATTGGTTGCTCTGTTTATCGATGGGTTGATTGATTGATTGGTTGAGTGATTGATTGATTCATTCATTCATTATCTTTCATAGATCTTACATGAGCAATGAAGCTTTAAGATGTGGAACAAGTCAAAATTTTACAATATTACAATTACAATTTTTACAATATTTTACAATTTTTACAGTTTTACAATGTAGTAATTTTCTACAATGATGAGGTGAGGTCCGCGGATTATTAGGCTACTCCTATCTAGGGTAATGTGTAGATTAATAAATTCATGCTTAGCCTATTTTAATTGCTGCGAAAATTGTTTAATGTTAATGGAAATGTTATCGATCACTTTACTGCAAACTTAGTAATCTCCAGCCTTTCTCAAAGGCAGAGCTGTACGCATTATCTGTGTATTGTCACCACCTTAAACTTGCTGCTGGAAGGACTAACATGGGAAATCCAAGGCCGGAAGTAAGCAATTGGCATAATTAAGTTAGATTTGCACTGACCCAGATTCGTAGTTGACCATAACGAAGGTTTTCCCCTCATCTCGGAATCCCGGCAAGAAATATGTACGAGTCATTAACATGTCGGTTACATAATAACAGTGAGGTGCAACCTTCAGTTTCCTGCGAGAGAGCAGACACCGCCTATCGACAGCGCGTTGGATTGCGAGATAGCACGCTTCACTGAGTCTTCAAGAACGCACATTTTGCTTTCTAAGACTCTTCTCTTTCTGTCTTCACACCTTTTCTTCTCGCCAGGCTTGCGATTGCTTTTTGTCATTTCGATAAAGATACTTTCTACATTTCCGATGATTTTGCATGTATAGTTTCAGTCAAAATGATTCTCATCAGATAAAGTTTCGAATGAATCTTGCGCCAAGTGCAGTGCGCTGGTATATTTTCCCAGTACAGTTACAGGCAATCATGCGTTAAGCACGGAACTAGCATTCGGAAGGTCCGCGGTTCAAATCCTCGGACCGACCAATCTGACTGTGTTTTTTCGTGGTTTTCCACAGTTATTTAGGTAAATGCAGGGTTGTAAATTACATTGCCACGGTCCATTTCCCTTCCTCTTCTCTTCTCTAAGGATGTAGGGGGCCCATTGGATGAGTGGGTGAGGGGTCTCAACTTCAATTATGATTTATTTAACGACGGTTGCAACAGCCGAGGTTATATCAGCAAATATCAACAAATCCTGCATCTATCCATAGTTGTGTGTTCAGCCGCTCTCTCTCTCTCCCTGTTAACTTTTATTGTTTTGCCGGAGAACTACGAGTACGAGGCGCAGAGAGAGAGTAACTTGAAAATTTGCTGTCACACAGAAATGCCCCCTCCTTGTTCTGCTTGCGTTCCTATTCATCTCCTTGTCTTATTCTTGTTCTGCTTGCATTCTCCTTGCTCTCCTTGTATTCCCTTTGTTCTCCTTATGTTCCCATCGATCTTCTTATATTACCCTTGCTCTCTCTGTAAGCTTATCCTCTTTGTTCTCCTTGTATTCCCCTTGTTCTCCGCATCTTCTCCTTGTTATTTTTAGGCCTATAGTTTCCTTGTTCCCCTTGTCTTCCCTTCATTCTCTTTATATTCCCATTGTTTTCTTTGTATTCCATTTTGTTAATATTGTCTTTCCCATGTTCTCCTTGCCTTTCACTTTATCTCCTTGTCTTCTCCGTATTATTTTTGTTTTCCCCCTTTTTCTCCTTGCATTCTCATTTGTCTCTTTATCCCTTCCCTTGTTCCCTTTGTCTTCCCCGTGTTCTCCTTGACTTCCCCGTGTTCTCCTTGTCTTCCCGTGTTCTCCTTGTCTTCCCCGTATTCTCCTTGTCTTAGCCGTGTTCTCCTTGTCTTCCCCGTGTCCTCCTTGTCTTCCCCGTGTTCTCCTTGTCTTCTCCGTGTCCTCCTTGTCTTCCCCTTGTTCTCCTTGTCTTTCCCGTGTTCTCTTGTCTTTCCCGTGTTCTCTTTGTATTTCCCGTGTTCTCTTTGTCTTTCCCGTGTTCTCTTGTCTTTCCCATGTTCTCCTTGTCTTTCCCGTGTTCTCCTTGTCTTTCCCGTGTTCTCTTTGTCTTTCCCGTGTTCTCTTGTGTTTCCCGTGTTCTCCTTGTCTTTCCCGTGTTCTCTTTTCTTCCCCTTGTTCTCCTTGTCTTTCCCGTGTTCTCCTTGTCTTTCCCCTGTTCTCCTTGTCTTATCCGTGTCCTCCTTGTCTTCCCCTTGTTCTCCTTGTCTTTCCCTTGTTCTCCTTGTCTTTCTCCTGTTCTCCTTGTTTCCCCTTGTTCTCCTTGTCTTTCCCGTGTTCTCCTTGTCTTTCCCCTGTTCTCCTTGTCTTCTCCGTGTCCTCCTTGTCTTCCCCTTGTTCTCCTTGTCTTTCCCTTGTTCTCCTTGTCTTTCCCCTGTTGTCCTTGTCTTCCCCTTGTTCTCCTTGTCTTTCCCGTGTTCTCCTTGTCTTTCCCCTGTTCTCCTTGTCTTCTCCGTGTCCTCCTTGTCTTCCCCTTGCTCTCCTTGTCTTTCCCCTGTTCTCCTTGTCTTCCCCTTGTTCTCTTTGTCTTCCCCGTATTCTCCTTGTCTTTCCCCTGTTCTCCTTGTCTTCTCCGTGTCCTCCTTGTCTTCCCCTTGTTCTCCTTGTCTTTCCCTTGTTCTCCTTGTCTTTCCCCCGTTCTACTTGTCTTCTCCGTGTCGTCCTTGTCTTCCCCTTGTTCTCCTTGTCTTTCCCCTGTTCTCCTTGTCTTTCCCCTGTTCTCCTTGTCTTCCCCTTGTTCTCTTTGTCTTCCCCGTGTTCTCCTTGTCTTTCCCCTGTTCTCCTTATCTTTCCCATGTTCTCCTTGTCTTTCCCCGTTCTCCTTGCCTTTCCCTCGTTTTTCTTGTCTTTTCCATGTTCTCCTCGTCTTCCCCTGTTCTCCTCGCCTTCTCCTTCTCCTCCTTATACCTTCACTTGTTCTCTTTGTCTTCCACATGTTCTCCTTGTCATTCATTTGTTCTCCTTGTCTTCACCTGTTCTTCTAGTCTTCTCCCTGTTATCCTTACCTTCTCCATGTTCTCCTTGTCTTCTCCTTGCATTCTCATTCGTCTCCTTGTCCCTTGCCTTATTCTCTTTGTCTTCCACTTCGTCTACTTGTATTCCCATATCTTCTTGTCTTCCCCTTGTTCTCCTTGATATTTTCTTGTTCGCCATACAGCTTCCTCGTTCTCCTTCTATTCCCCTTGTTCTGGTTGTTTTCCCCTGGCTAGCGACACATTCTGCGCGCTGTTCGTCAACATATCGTTGACAAAAATGCAAAACCTCGTAAGTTCAGAGAACAATCTCAGGACTTATGAGGTTTTGCACTTTTGACAACGATATGCAGTATAGTAAAGCTGTACATCTCTCGACAGGTGATCGCATCCAAGTAAAGATGTGCAGTATAGCAAGTTAAGCATCTATCAACAGATGATCGCACACACACGTATTTCGACGTAAAGATCTTCAATTCAGTAAAGCTATGCGCCTGTCGATTTTTAACGACACTTTCCACTGCAGTTATGAAGCATCGAAATTCAGCTTAGGCGAGAAATAGGCAAGGAATTTTTAAATCTGTTTAACTTTCTAACTCCCTGTCCATTGCGCAAATGTGGCTTTCAGGTATAGCTCCCAGTGAAGCTGACTTGAATAATTTCAAGGTAAAAATTTGTTAGGGACCGGGTAACGAACCCGGAATCTTTGGCTGAGCGCGTCAACGCTCTACAGACTGAGCTACGCAGGAAATGTGCCAGACGCCGGCTCAGTTTTTCCCTTTATATCCACATACCTCAAGTGGGCTGACGCCAAAGACCAAACATTGAGTGCACACAAACTCAATGTGACTTGAGTATTTTTCCCTTTCTTTGTGTCACACAGAGTTCGGTGCACTCAATATTGGGTCTTTGACGTTTCGTCAGCCCACTTGAGGTATGTGGATATAAAGAGAAAAATTGAGCTGGCATCTGGTATAGTTACTGGGTAACTCACCGGTACAGCGTTGGCGCGCTCAGCCAATGGTCCCGGATTCGATACTCAGCCCCTGAACAATTTGTACCTGTTCATTTCTCTCCCTACATATTCATCTGCCTCACTCTCTGTTCTTATGTATAGCTCTTTAGCTAACTCTATTTCTATATATGTATGCATATATCTCCCTATTAATTTAATTTAATAGAATGTAAAGCTATCCCCCTAAAGGCAAGTGATGAAATGGCTCATGATATCTAATTGGCTTGCACTGGGAATTCCCCTGCAGTCAGCGATTTCTGCTTCAAGTACAATGATAACAATTTTATGACAAAACCTCCATATGGTCAGTTTATAGCTTGTAAGTTGTGTACAGAATTTTTCATCCGTGCGTTTATTGTTTTGCGCTAAGGTAACTCCATTTGTGGCATCGACATTTGCGAAGTTAAGGGGAATAACCAAGAGCCATACGCTTCATGGAAGCGCGGTTTTACAGAATTATTACGATCCAACAAAACAGAACTTTACGCAGCGAAGTTTAAGATTAAAACAATACTGCACTTCACGATTAATTTGCGGAATTTATATAAAAAGTAACAGGGTATTTGAGGAAATCCCTGTGAGTGAGTGTAATGCCTGTACATGAATTAAAGTAATGGAACTTGAATTAATTTAATTTACTAAACTCACCACCAGAGTGGCCTGCCTAACGCGACAAAGTACACACAATAAAATGTAATAATTTTATATAATAAAACAAGAACATAAACACAGAGTACATAATGAGGAGCATCGTTTCAAAAAGTGTTTTCTCCTTTCTTAAAAAGGTGAATATGTGGAGATTTTTTCTACCACTTCGAAAATCCAGTGAAAGCTATGGATCTCTCTCTAGAAAAATGTAAAAGAAAACGTGAGAAAGAATTTTAGATACACTTCTGTTTCTTACGTTGAAATAATATAGTGAATAAAAATGTTAATTTTTATGTGACTTTCACGGACCATCTGAAGCCCATCCACGAACCTCCAAGATGTCCATGGACCCCAGGTTAAGAATCCCTACATTAGGAGATATTGACTGAGTGGCCGCCACTGACTCCTCTTACCTCATGTTAAGAGCAACGCCTGCCCAGTACTTGCCCACCCAGCCCAGGGCACGACCGAGTCCTTACCCGCCTGGCCATCTATAGCAGTTCTTTCCAAACTTTTTTATATGGCGACACCCTAGCAAACTAAAAATGTAGTGCGTCACCTTATCCCTCTTGTACACCTTTCATAAAATGAATAGCATATTACCAGTATTGTTAACATATTATACGACGCGAAAGAAACATTTACATGGAGTTCTTAGATGAGGAAAACAATCACACTTATTTTCACCCTTGGTTTAGTTTTTCAGTGGCTTACATGTGCTTGGCGAATCTTACAAATGTATTTTATGTTTGGACGAATATGGGATAAATTCACACGCATTTCTTCATTCAGCATTTTTAAACTGCCACGTTTCACGGTTTTGATATTGGTCATCACATAAAAACCTGCTTCGCAATAATATGTGGTTCAAAACTGCAACAAAACAACAATAGCCCGCTTAGCAATATGCGGAAAATCTTGAAGTGAAATCCAGAATCTGTTCAAATCATCTCCTCGGTGTTTTAATTTCAAGCTCCTATTATTTTTAATCTCTGGCAATTCTTCTTCTTCTGCTAAGGAAAGTCCACTAACTTCTTACTTACTTACTGGCTTTTAAGGAACCCGGAGGTTCATTGTCGCCCTCACATAAGCCCGCCATTGGTCCCTATCCTGAGCAAGATTAATCCGGTCCCTATCCTGAGCAAGATTAATCCAGTCCCTATCATCATATCCTACCTCCCTCAAATCCATTTTAATATTATTTTCCCATCTACGTCTCGGCCTCCCCAAAGGTATTTTTCCCTCCGGCCTCACAACTAACACTCTATATGTATTTCTGGATTCGCCCATACGTGCTACATGCCCTGATCATCTCAAGCGTCTGGATTTTATGTTTCTAATTATGTCAGGTGAAGAATACAATGCGTGCAGTTCTGTGTTGTGTAACTTTCTCCGTTCTCCTGTAGCTTCATCCCTCTCAGCCCCAAATATTTTCCTAAGCACCTTATTCTCAAACACCCTTAACCAATGTTCCTCTCTCAAAGTCAGAGTCCAAGTTTCACAATCATAAAGAACAACCGGCAATATAACTGTTTTATAAATCCTAACTTTCAGATTTTTTTGACAACAGACTGTATGATAAAAGCTTCTCAACCGAATAATAACAGGCATTTCTCATATTTATTCTGTGTTTAATTTCCTCCCCAGAGCCCTTCGCCCAACCCCCAAGCTGGAGGACCACCCCTCATCGGCTGTCCGCGACTGCTTATTCAATATATTGAAAGCTACCTTCCATATCTTGAGGCCGTCTCCTCGATCCGCAACCTGAGGACGCGCCATGCCGTGGTGATAGGGACCCACAATACATGGAGTCTACTAACTTAAGATGACAAAAATGGATTTCTTATCCAGTCATAAGCTTTTATGTTCAGATCTGGAAAGTAACTTCGAGTTTATCTGTGAGTAATGTCAGATAATTGTAAATTGAATCTTTTATTTCTTTCTTCGAATCACAGTGAGATGTGTTTGGGAACATTGCATAGCTGCCCTCTTTCACTTTTCGACACCAAATTCCTAACTTGTCTCGTAAGACAGATATTTTATCTCATCCTTACCTTGCAGACTAGACTTAGGCTATACTTGTATACTACAACCATACGCACATCTATACGTCTGTCAAGGACACGTATCTACAAGGAAGCTAGGTAAGCAAGGGGTGATCAGCGATTTTCTTACTTCATTTCAACTATCATGATTTAATAGCTCAAAATAATGAAATATACCAGAAAGTTCGCGACATCCTATACACCTTCAGACGACACCCCAAGGTATTGTGACACCCAGTTTGGAAAGCTCTGGTCTATAGTATAGAGGGCGCGAATGCACTCATAGACAAATCCTGTAATATATATCTCATGGAAGAAGATCTGTTACTCTCCCGTCGAAAAGATGGAGTGATGTGAAACAGTAACAGATCACCTGGTGTAATATATGTTCAGAAGGTGATTATCGAAAACGAGCCTCTACCTGGTATACTTCGTGATTTTAGATGACGAGAAGAAAATTTACTTCAACGATTAGTTATCTACATTTGTAAATCCGACAACACATGTATCACAATTCTTACTTTTCTACAAGCTTAATCACAAGATTGTGTATAGCCAACAGCTTGCTTACCGTTCGGAAGTCTTCTTCTTGTGGAAACATTCCAGGCTCCTCAGCTCCTGCAAGAGCACAGAAATGAATGTTATCAATCACAAAGTAGGAATCAGAAATTTAGTATCGTTCCACACGCAACCACGCTGTGGTGCTTCTCCGTGCCACCACTTTTTGCAAAACATGGGTTTAAGTAATAGTAATAATAATAATAATAATAATAATAATAATAATAATAATAATAATCGTTTACTTACTTATGGTTTTTAAGGAACCTGGAGGTTCATTGCCGCCCTCATAAGCCCGCCATCAGTCCCTATCCTGAGCAAGACCAATCCAGTTTCCACCATCATATCCCACCTCCCTCAAATCCATTTTAATATTATTCTCCCATCTACGTCTCCGCCTCCCCAAAGATCTTATTCCCTCCGGCCTCCCAACTAACACTCTATATGCATTTCTGGATTCGCCCATACATGCTAAATGCCCTGCCCATCTCAGATGTCTGGATTTAATGTTCCTAACTACGTCAGGTGAAGAATAAAATGCATGTAGTTCTGCGTTATGTAACTTTCTCCATACCCCTGTAACATCATCCCTCTTAGCTCCAAATATTTTCCTAAGAACTTTATTCTCAAACACTCTTAATCTCTGTTTCTCTCTCAAAGTGACAGTCCAAATTTCACAACCATAAAGAACAACCGGTAATATAACTGTTTTATATATTCTAACTTTCAGATTTTTTGAGAGCAGTCTGGATGAAAAAAGCTTCTCAACCGAATAATAACAGGCATTTAACATATTTATTCTGCGTTTAATTTTTCCCCAAGTATCATTTATATTTGTTACTGTTGCTCCTAGATATTTGAATGTTTCCACCTCTTCAAAGGATAAATTTCTAATTTCTATATTTCCATTCCGTACAATATTCTGGTAATGATACATGATCATAAAATTTGTCTTTTCGAGATTTACTTCCAAACCTATCTCTTTACTTGCTTCAAGTAAAATTTCCGCGTTTTCCCTAATAGTTTGTGAATTTTTTCCTAATATGGTCACGTCATCCGCATAGACAAGCAGTTGATGTAACCCGTTCAATTTCAAATCCTCTCTGTTATCCTGGACTTTCCTAATGGCATATTCTAGAACAAAGTTAAAAAGTAAAGGTGATAGTGCATCTCCTTGCTTTACCTTGCAGTGTTAAATAATAATAATTATTGTTATTATTATTATTATTATTATTATTACTATTATTATTATCATCATCATTACTATTATAAGATAATAATAATAATAATAATAATAATAATAATAATAATAATAATAATATATTTTATTCATCCACAGACAGTAGCCTATGTCAAAACATGATGATATATGGCCCCGCCGGGAATTTCGTCCACAAATAAATAATTTGGCCCACATTATTTTACCCCATCGGACATTTCGTCCACTCACAGTTTCATCCATGTATTGTTTCTTCCCGTCGGACATTTCGTCCACAAAGTTAGGTCTACGACATTGTTTCGTCCTAACCTGAATTTTTTTCCCATAAATGATTTTGTCCACTGCAATCATACCTCTTATTGTTTTGGAGTCATAAGAAAATACAGCACGTCACTTTTTTCTACAGCTTTGAGAATTATAGTCTTCACTCTGATTCAGTATCTCTATTTTCTTCGTCACCTTCCGTGGGTACGGTATTGCATAATTTAAGCTTGTAACTTATTGCACGCAAATACTGGTCAATGTCGTTGAACATCTAGTATTAGAAATCTCTTTTCTCTAATTCCAATAAAACTGTTGCGGCCTTTGTTAACTGAATTCAAGTGCTAGCGGTAATTATTTTACACGAGAATATTTGTGCCCCTTGATGAAGTAATTAGTTGCCATGTTGAATCCACTAAAAGTTGTATGACCAGTAAAAGTTTGTACACATGTTGTAATGCCATGGATACTACTAACAATCGACAGCACACTGTTGATAGTGTATATTAAAGAAGTGTTAAATCCATGTTTGTACACAAGTGGCTATCAAAGGTTTCGTGGTTCGACGCAAAGAAACAATACTGTGAAAATTTAGGTTTTGCGAGATTCTAAAAATTAAAAACTTGAATACAAATTATAAATTCCAAACGATTCTTCAAATTCTTAAAAAAAAGTGTTAAATTAATGTTTCTGCATATATACCTATTAAAAGTTTCATGGTTCGAAGTAGAGAAACGTACGTTACATTTCTTAGTTTAGCCTACATGAAATAAAAAAATAACCGTATTAGTCTAATAAAATATGATTTTTCCTATACTATGAAAACGTTAATAAGAATCTATAAATTCTAACCGAATCTTGTAATTTTTTCAGAAAGTGTTAAATTCATGTGTCTACACAGTGTTCTATCAAAAGCCCCACGGTTCGATTCAAGGAAACAAGAATTATATTAATACAGTTTTTGCGACAACCTAAAATTTCAAAGACTGAATAGATGATGATAATGATGATGATGGTGATGGTGGTGGTGATGATGATGATGATGATGATGGTGGTGATGGTGGTGGTGATGATGATGATGATGATGATGATGATGACGACGGAGTCGGCGATAATGGGAAAACAATTGACAGTTAAAAAGGAAAGTGTCATTTAGTTTAAAATATCATACTTTTCCCTGAATATCCTTTGAAAAGGTACAAAAATTCGAATACCTTGGAGTAACAGTAACAAATATAAATGACACTCGATAGGAAGAAAACGCAGAATAATTACGGTAAAGGCCTGTTATTATTCGGTTGGAAAGCTTTTGTCATCTAGTCTCCTTTTAAAAAACTGAAAGTTAGAATATTTAAAACACTTATATTACTGGCTGTTCCGTATGTTGTGAAACAGACTGTCATTTTGAGAGAGAAACAAAAGTTAAGGGTGTTCTAGAATAAGGTGTTTAGGAAAATATTTGAGGCTAAGAGAGATGAAGTTATAGAAGAATGGAGAAAGTTAAACAACGCAAAATTGGATGCATTGTATTCTTCACGTAACAAATTAGGAACATTAAATTCAGACGTTTGAGACAGGTAGGGCATGTAGCGCGTATAGATGAATTCAGAAATGCGCATAGAGTATTAGTTGGAAGACCTGAGAGAAAAAAAAACCTTTGAAGAGACCGAGACGTAGATGGGAGGAAAATATTATAATAGATTTGAGAGAGGTGGAATATGATGGTAGAGATGGATTAATCTTGCTCAGGATTAGGTCCGACGGTGAGTTTATGTGAGGGCGACAATGAACTTGCGGGTTTTTTGAAAGCCATTTGAAAGTAAGTACTTTTCCCTCATTTCATCTATTATCTGCAATAGTTAAAATTAGACTGAAGCGAAATCTTAGGAGGTAACACTAGTTTTCGATGATGATATAGGAGCTTGAGTTTTCGGGCCCTGGGGTTATTATAATATATACTTTTTTGGGTATGGAACATAGCTCTGTGAGGGCCGAGGCAGGATGGCTCATCTGACAGCGTAGGATTCTCAAATTCCACAGTGGACCAATATGAACCTAGTTTTTTGGTATGGATCTATCCTGGGATCGACCCACGAAAAACCAGTCAACTAAGTCTATTGTGGGTTCAATGACAGTGTGTCTAAAAACGAAATATGTTACATGTGCCGTACTGATCACGTGATCAGGAAGATACGATTTAAAGAATAAGTGTGGGATGGGTAGAAATGAAGCTTTATTTACTCATAATCTATTTGCATCTCAACTGGTTGGTTAGACACGAAGTCCCTAGTAATTTAAGTTATTTAGTTACTGTCAAGGCCGGGGATTTCGGATATGCGAAACGTGTCCCACAGTGACTTGCAGCTCCGGCAGGAAGTGCGTTACTTGGACCGAGTCGGTTAAAGCAACAAACTCCCTTTTTGAAATTGTCTCGGTTACTGTCGGATTTTATGGGCCGTAGCTGTAGAAATTTTTTATCACCGAGCACACAATGTAATATAAACAAAAATTATTACGTAAAATGCGTCATCGTTGTAGGTCGTAAGGAACTTATTAAAAGCTTGCAAGAAGAAGTTGTGTAACGCTACCAAAACTTAATGTCTTTCATTTCAGAGGGTTATTCTTTGAGGTATTTCAATAATATAGTTTAATACAACTTTGTTCGTTTTTGCAACCTTTTTAAGATAAAAATTGTTTCATATTAAACACTTCATAGTGTGTCGTGGGAAAGACATTAATTTAGTTTCCAATATGCTAGGTCAGTTTAAGGAAGCAATTTATTATTATAATAAATGATCGAAAGAATTTTAGTTTTGTCCTTTAAATATGCAGAAATTTGAACCAAATTCCTTTGCAGAACGAAAAGTTACAGTTGTTCAGATTAAATGTCTACACATTTTAAAGACAAGACTAAAATTCTTTCAATCATTTATCATCATAATACACTGCTCTCTTAAACTGACTGAGTATATTGGGAATTAAATGAATGGCTTTTCCAGAACACGCTATAAAATCTATATATTTAATTTGAACTGTAGAGGAAAATTTTATGAAAACTATACATCCTGTGAGGTTGTGTGATGTCTCTATCGAAAGCTAATAATATTAATATTGCGGGAAAATCTAAATGGTTTGTAGCGAAGTTCATAAAAAGCTTTACATTTAAAAAATACGTACGTCCGTCGCAGTAAAGCGTATACCGTAGGACATCTTGCAGTTCGTTTCGTAGTGTTGTGCAGAGGGCCGTGATTCACGTAATGTACTTTATCTTCATTTGAGTTATTAATGCAAATTTTTTAGGTTCTTTGAATTTCATGAATAGTGTCAGTAATGTGGGACTTTGTGTATAGGAAGGGCTACGTTTCAAATAATGAAATTTAAAACATCGTGTTTCCCTAAAACGTTCACAAATGTAGTTATCGAAGCCTTCTGTACATGCGAGATGTTGACGTCACAATATCATGCTTTTCGAGACCTCGATACCGTAATAATGGTTTGTTCATCTTTCAACTGTCACGTATTTTTTTCGTGCTTCAATATAGTAGGCCTACATGTATTTTTTGTCTGGCATTACTAAAAAAGTAATAGTGTTGTTACGTTGTGAATTTAGTCTGTTCTTGGAACAGATGCATTATAGGATCCATCCCGAGTATTCCGTAGAATCGATTATATATTCTATATTTTTGATTATTATATCAAGCATGCCATCTTAACAAATCCAAAAACATACCACAAACATGTATAATTTAATATAACCAACAACAATGAAATTACGTTCTTCTTTATTAGTTCACTAGCCGTACCCGTGCGCTCCGCTGCACCTGTTAGAAATAAATACATACTAGGTTCAAAAAGTTCCCGGAATTTGCTAGTATCATAGAAACAACGTACCTTAAACACTATTCTACAGCATTCCCTTCAAAATAGTTGCCTTCCGCAACAACACACTTTTGCCAACGCGTGTAGAGTTCCTGGAAGCAGGCCTGGAAGCCATTTTGTGAAACCCGTCTTAGTGCTCTCGTCGCGTTTGCGATAACCTCTTCAGCATTGAATCTCCGTCCTTTCAGATGACTTTTCAGACGGGGAAACAGAAAGTAATCAGGTGGTGAGAGATCACTGCGTCCCGGAGGCGACGGAGGATTTCTACGTACAATTCTTTCGTTACAATACTACCTTCTGGAATGAACTCATGGTGGATGAGACCCTGAAAGTCGAAGAAAACTTCCTTTGGAAGTGTCCCTAGGAAATTTTTGCTTCCGAGGAGATGTTTTCGATTTCCACTCAGATGACTGTCGTTTAGGGACTGGGTCGTACAAGTAGCACCAAGTTTCATCTCCAGCAATAATTTTGTTTAAGAAATCACCATCTTCATCAGCCATACTGATCATGTCTCCAGCAAGAGCAAGAGGAGTAGAAATACTATTCTACTCCTCTTGAGCAAGAGTCATTCTTGTTTCTTTCTGTTCTGCCGACAACATTTTCGGAACCAACTTCTGAGACACGTAATGCATGTTGAGATGCTTGTGAAGAACATTGTGTAATCTTAATGTCTCTGCAGGAGTTTTGTGTTTGTACGTTGCTCTGTGGACGTTAATTACAAAATGCGACGAACAAACAAAACACTATGATAAACAATTGCCTACAACTCAAAACCAACAATCGCCATTATCAACAAACTTTAAGGAAATGACATCATGAATGTTACCAACAAAACAAATGTATAACATCCCTTGTTATATATTAATACGAAAAATGGTAGTAAAATTCCGGGAACTTTTTGAACTAAGTAGTATAAAGTAATTACATAATTAAAATAGGACATTTGATCCAGGGAACAACTTTTACAACAGCGCAAGATAATCTGCTTCGCTCATTACCCAATTTTTTTACATTGCATTTATTACATATA
Source organism: Periplaneta americana (assembly GCF_040183065.1). Classification (NCBI taxonomy): domain Eukaryota; kingdom Metazoa; phylum Arthropoda; class Insecta; order Blattodea; family Blattidae; genus Periplaneta; species Periplaneta americana. The sequence continues at coordinate 40,219,470 of NC_091131.1, forward strand.
TATTTTATGTATTTTAACACGATTCAATTGAGCATAGTTAAAATCTGAATTATAAAATAATGGATTGCTAAGCTAACGTACTATTACTGCATACTAAATCAATACACTCTTGTTGTACGTTAATCCTCTGAGATTAAAATGAGTGTACATAAATATTATTTTAAGAAATATAGAAAACGAATGTACAAAATAGCCTATCATATTTTCTGTGCATAAGAAGCTAGTTTAATCTTACCTGTCCTCGTTTACTCAGACGTTACTGTAATAACATTACAGCAATATGTCCCTCTAGAGAAACTACACTTTCCAATGGTGAAATAATAATTAATTATACATATCGGTTAATTTAGCTTCTGATACTACTTCATACAAACACAGAAACATTCTCTGTAGGCTATGTTTAATAGCTTTCGATTGTTGATGTCCAAGGCCCCTGTTTCGATTGTTGTTGTCCAAGGCCCCTTATAGACGAAGTCATTTGTTCTTAATTCATTGCACCGTCTTAGATGGTGTTATTTCAATTTTAAAACTCATTTATCTCATGAAATATCAGTCCTGTCAAACTTTTGTAAAGAATAAAACTTATCGGAAATCATTTTTAAAGAAACGTTTGTTATGTAACATTTTTCACAAAAATCAATAATAAGCGAGATATTTCGATTTATTTAATTCAGGCCCCCTTATAACCCCCCTTTTAAATAAAGTATTTTGAATGCCATATAGCCTAAAATCAAAGTTACAACGAACTTAATTTATATTCCAATTTTCATATAAATCGGTTCAGCCATTATCGCGTGAAAAGGTAACAAACATACAGACAGACATACAAACAAAAATTTCAGAAAAGCGATTTTCGGTTTCAGGGTGGTTAATTATATATGTTAGGACCAATTATTTTTGGAAAATTGAAAATTACCAGAAAAATTTCGGCTACAGATTTATTATTAGTATAGATTATTATGAGTGTAGCTGGTCGACCAAGAAGATGTGGTAGAACGTTTGGAAATGTAGTGCATTAAGAACTCATAAACGACTATGTAGAAAATGATGTTTGTAACAACGTTTCAAGAAGTGGAATTATGCATGAAGACAGCATTACATATTACGATGTAAAAATGTAAATATATATATATATATATATATATATATATATATATATATCTGTGTGTGTGTGCGTCCATCGCAGCAAAAACGTATATCGTAGGACATCATGCAGTTCATTTCGTAGTGTTGTCCAATGGGCCGTGGTTCACGTAATGTACCGTACTTCATCTTCATTTGAGTTACTAATACAGCTGTGTTAGGTTTTTTCAATCTTCGTAATGTATCCAGCTGTTTGCTGACAACATAAAGTCCACTATAGTCCACTGTACTCTATTCAGTTGTTGTTTTTCACGAGAAATGAGGGGTATTTTGATCGGTGTTCATTATAGATGCCTGTTGCTAGTAGCCATAGTTGGGGTGTGGTCAATATATACTGCAGGACTGTGTCTTCTGCAACTGGTACCGATGATTTTAATTTACTTCTTTTGTGGTTCATGGATGGACAGTATAGAAGAATGTGTTCCAGATCTTCATCATGATTATTACACCACAGACAAGTAGGATTATCAGAAATGTGAAATCGGTGTAGGTACAATTGAGTGACAATGTGACCCGTTCTGGCTCTTATTAAAAATGTTTGAACATGTCTGGGTAAGTTTTTGTACATTTCTAGGTCTTTTGGTTTCTTTTCATAATGATGGGACATCAGGAGCAGGGTATTATATTCCAAACTATCAAGAAAGTTACTTCATACCATGTTCATCCTCCTCCAGTCTTGACACTGAATTGCTAGCTATTGATGCTGCTCTTCAGTGTGTTACTCAAATTTCTGAAAAATCTATTTGCATACTTACCGACTCCAAGGGGGCTATACTTAATATAATTAAATATGTACCAAACCTATACGCACATAGAATTATTCCACTTCAGAAACAACTAAGTAAACTAAAAGAACTCCAAAAGGAAATAACATTTCAATGGATATCTAGTCATTATGGTATACCTGGAAACGAGAAAGTCGATAATATTGCAAAACAGGCAACATATTTGCAACCAAGACCTCTTCAAGTGATATCTCTATCCAATGCTTTTGCTTCAGTAAAGTGTTAGGTTTTTTGAAGGTCATGAATAGTATCAGTAATGTGGGACTTTGTGTATAGGAATTTTATTGTGGTTGTCAATCTCTATCAAGCAGCAGTTGCTGCTACAAGCCACTAGTATTTCATAGAAAACAATTTTATCTCGAAAAGGAAGCAACAACCGAGAAAATTGTATGAAACTTTTTGATCAAAATATCTCAAAGAATAACCCCCTGAAATTATTGACATTACAGTTCATTTTGTATATAAATATATTTAAAATTTGAATATTAATTTCTAGCTTATAGTAGAGTACATAACCACCACTCTATGTTATTTTAGTAGTCAAAAGAACTCTATTCAACACAAAACATTAAACAACTCTACGATCACTAGGACCAAATCTATGAAAATCTGACTTTTGGCAGTATTTTTTCCTAATTTTTTTATATACCACAAGAGTCATCTTCCCTTAAAGCTTAAAGATATACGCAAACGGTTGCAAATGACTGTAGCGCTCACTTTTCCGGAATCACTTAAGCTTCCTTGTGGGTTACTAAATTGTATTAAACTTTTGATCAAAATATCTCAAAGAGTAACCCCCTGAAATTATTGAAATTACAGTTTATTTTGTATAGAAATATATTTAAAATTTGAATATTAATTTCTAGCTTATAGTAGAGTATATAACAACCACTCTATATTATTTTAGTAGTCAAGAGAACTGTATTCAACACAAAACATTAAACAACTCTACGATCACTAGGACCAAATCTATGAAAATCTGACTTTTGGCAGTATTTTTTCCTAATTTTTTTATATACCACAAGAGTCATCTTCCCTTAAAGCTTAAAGATATACGCAAACGGTTGCAAATGACTGTAGCGCTCACTTTTCCTGAATCACTTAAGCTTCCTTGTGGGTTACTAAATTGTATTACATTTTTTGATCAAAATCTCTCAAAGAATAACCCCCTGAAATTATTGACATTACAGTTCATTTTGTATATAAATATATTTAAAATCTGAATATTAATTTCTAGCTTATAGTAACATAACAACCAATCCATGTTATTTTAGTAGTCAAAGGACTCTATTCAACACAAAACATTAAACAACTCTACGATCACTAGGACCAAATCTATGAAAATCTAACTTTTGGCAGTATTTTTTCCAATTTTTTATATACCACAAGAGTCATCTTCCCTTAAAGCTTAAAGATATACGCAAACGGTTGCAAATGACTGTAGCTCTCACTTTTCTGGAATCACTTAAGGGTATATGTACGTAAACGACCACAAATATTATCAGAAAATGCATGCTCTAAATTTATAAAATTTTATAAGGAAATGAAGTCACAATTGGACAAAAATTACAAGGTACCACAACAAGACTTATTAGAACTTAAATATCCGATAAAATTATAAAAAATATTACTAACAATATTTTTCAAACCAGTTTTATCAGGGTATGAAAAAAGAAACAAAACAAAAAATTTCTGCAGTTAAGTTATTTGGTAACCATAACAGTGTTATGGTCTCGCTGACATCTTTAATATTTCTCCTGCATATAATAAACACTTCTTTCTGAAAAGTAGACTACTCTCAGACATGTAGGGTTGTTTATTTTAATACAATTAATTTTTAATTTGTGCTACATAAAATATATTAAAATTTACATAATGTTTTGTGGCGTAATTTTTCTATTTTCAAAGAAATGAGCATTATTGTAGTCTACCTTTTGCACAAATGCATGTTAAATCAGTGTGCAAAATTTCAGAATTCTATCTCTAATGGTTGTGGAGTTATGTGTGAAAATTTTCAAATTTTGGAAAATTTAAGTTAAAATAAAGAGTGAATTCTTAAATATATTATTAGTAACCTTTTTATACTTCTATGAGATATTTAAGTTCTAATAAGTCTTGTTGTGGTACCTTGTAATTTTTGTCCAATTGTGAGGTCATTTCCTTATAAAATTTTAGAAATTTAGAACCTGCATTTTTTGATAATATTTCTGGTCATTCACGTACATATACCCTTAAGTTTCCTTGTGGGTTACTACATTGTATTAAACTTTTAGATAAAAATATCTCAAAGAATAACCCCCTGAAATTATTGACATTACAGTTCATTTTGTATATAAATATATTTAAAATTTGAATATTAATTTCTAGCTTATAGTAGAGTACATAACAATCACTCTATGTTATTTTAGTAGTCAAAAGAATCCTATTCAACACAAAACATTAAACAACTCTACGATCACTAAGACCAAATCTATGAAATTTTGACTTTTGGCAGTATTTTTTTCCTAATTTTTTATATACCAAAGAGTTATCTTCCCTTAAAGCTTAAAGATATAGCAAACGGTTGCAATGACTGTAGCTCTCACTTTTCCGGAATCACTTAAGCTTCCTTGTGGGTTGCTAAATGAGGATTACAGTGGATGTGTTCAAGCAATGGAGTTCGTCCGCACGTGACAAGGCGGTGAAAGACAGATGCGACCGACTCCCACAACCCAGAAGACAGATTACAGCACCGGAAGACGGAGCCTTGTGATACGTGCAGCGGCTTTGACATTGACCGGCGCAGTCGCGACCTCAACCCCGGAGTCACGGCGTAATGACCAGCCACGTTAGCGCGCTCACGTGGAGCAGCACTCGGCGTAAGCAGTGCAGACTCCACACGCATTCACCAACATTATTAAAACGTTTGAAAGGAAGGGAATGGTTCTATACTCTCGTTAGTAATAGGTTTTCTTTCGTGGGGTAACTTGGGATTCATCATCACATAAAATGAAACCCCATTCTTGTTTTCCTTGTATTTTCTTTGTTCTCTCTCTGCTCCCCACGTATTATTTCTCTTCTCGCTGTTCTCCTTGCGATCCCTTTTTTTCCCCTATGAATTTATCCCGTTCTCATGGTATTCTCCTTGTTCTCCCCTTGTTCTTCTTGTACAGGGACATCACTTTATTTTTACCAACATTTTTAACATTAACTTGGCTATACTCGGAAACACTGTTGCCCCCTTCCATTACAGGAGTTTGATGTTGCTAGTGCAATATGTAAACAAATCATTTTACTAGCTATAGGAGGAGGGAAAAGTAGTGTATCCATTTATGTTGTAGGGAAATACGATATTACGATTTTCAATTTGATCATCACTTTAATGCAATTTATCAAAATACAGTGGAGTAGTAACATTTTTTTAAAAAAAACTCAACTTTTCAGGCGGCTATGTTCGTTATGTAATGCCTACTTTATTTAGCATATTAATTATTGGTGTTAACATACAATATAGAGAGTGCATTTAAATTGAGGGCTCATAAGTAAAGGGCTGTAAGTGCACTTAAGTTACTTTTGAGAAAATGGGGTTTAAATATTTAAGCTTTCGTAAAATCGGTGAAATTTTTATATAAATTTTAATGTGTGATGAGATTAAAATATCCCTTTGCCACTAAAATTTTAGATACTTTAGCTTACACTGGATGCACTTAACTCATGTTATTACAAATGTCACTAGCATTCCTTTGCTTCTAGCCACCTCAATTCAAAATAAGCTAATCTGAAATTTTAAACAAGTTGCTGAAAATGGTTGCCGTTCATTACAATGCAGGCTTCACTTCTTTACGCATATTATTAAAAACATTTTGAAGCATATTCTCTGAAATTGAATTTATCGTTTCTTGAATATAATTTTTTAGTACGATATTATTAATATAGGTTCTTTCTTCTATAGAAAACGCAACGATATTTCTGAAACACACTATACACTGCAGTGTTTACTTCACTGCTTGAAGACTTCGAATGCAACAGCGGCCGTAAGTTTGTGTGTCTGACGGGAGCAAGGACATTAGTGAAGGGGTGAGAGTGAAGTACATTCAGAAATGCAGGTACAATAAAAATGCAAGTAAAAATAAAATGATGTCCCTGTACATATTCCCTTTATTCTCCTTGCATTTCTCTTATTTTTCTGGTATTCTTCTGGTACTCACTGCATTTCCCTTGTTCTTGTATTCCCATCGCTTTCTCTCTATTCCCCATTCCGTAACGCCAGTCCAGGACTGATGTCTTAGACAACGACGCTACGACGCGGGACGTGAAAATTATAGTTAATGTAAATATTCTCGATCCGCGCTTGGTAAATAGACTCCTACAGAAGTTTATGAAGCGAACCAGTACCTACACAGATTTAAATGACAGAGGCAGATGGTATTATTACAATTCACTTGTCTCATATATTTTATTTTATTTTATTTATTTATTATTTTTTTAATAATTGTAACATAAAATATAATATATACAGAAAAATTTTAGCTCGCTCCTGAAAGAGTAGAACTCGTGCTCAGGGGCGGATTCCTGAATTGAAATTAATAATTATACAATACAATTTGTCTTATGTCTACTATGCAATTATAGTATATAAATTTAAATTTACAATTTTTCAATTTTTATAAAATCCAAACATAACTTTTTAAATTTAATACTAGAACTATTCGAATTGACAAGATTAGGATATTTAAATATAAATTTGTTGTATATTCTTGGCCTAAATTACTACTATGATTAAATACTGTAACAGTGTTGCATTTTAGTTCAAACAATCTTAAAGAATTCATACCTTTTGTTTCATAACTATGAGAATACAATTCAAAATTATTTCGATTTTTATGTATGAATTTTATTACTACAATATAATAAATCTGTCTTACGTTAAGTACATTAAAGTCTAAAAACAAATGTTGAGATGGAAAATCAATAGGTTTATGAAGACACGTTTTAATTATTTTCTTCTGTAATAAATAAAGTGGATTAAAATTGGATTTAAATGAGCTACCCCATCCTATAATTCCATATATAATTACCGATTGAAATAAAGTTAAATATATTGTACGTAATAAACTTATTGACAAATAATTCCTCAATAAAACAAAATAACATACTATTTTACGTAATTTATTACAAAGGTAATTAATGTATTGGTTCCATTTTAAATGATTATCGAAAATTATGCCTAAATACTTAACTTCAGAGGACTCTTTAATAATAGGACATTTACACTGTATAAGGCAACAATCAGAATTATGTAATTTAATACTTAATACAGATGTAGGAGGTTTGTTACAAGGTGGGCTAAAAGAAACGGGAGGCTTATTTTAGTAGGCTTAGATTCATTGTCATTGTTTAGCCTCGTTACAATTTATTAAACTTGGAGCATTGGATTGGTGAGCAACGAAGATTTGCTGTAAAATCTTATTATCTAAATGGTCAAAGCGCAGAAGTTTCTCGTAGAGAGTTTCGCCTCCACTTTCAACTCCTTCGTCATGATCCTGTGCTCTCTTCACATGCGATTAAAAACCTGAGTTCGCAATTTAGAAGAAACAGGCTCATCACTAAAGAAGGAACCTTCAGGTAAAGAAAAACTGTTCATACTTCTGAAAATATTGAGACTGTTAGAGTTGCTTTAGTGAGTAATCCGAGGCGTTCAGTCCGGAGACATGCTTAGCCACTTACGGGGTTAAGTACAGCTTACAGCAGTAACATTTTGGAAATATTCAACATTTTTTCCTCCATTACTATGTCTTGTACAATAATGAAAATTGGTATGTGTAAAACACTGGCCTTCTGCTACATGAAAAAAATATTTTTACCATTAAAAAAAAATATATATATATATATATATTTTTTTTTTTTTCAAAATTAATTTCACTGTGCAGTGATGAAGCATTTCCCACATAACTCAAAAACTCTCCAACATTCTGTGATGAAATTTTTTGTGTGTATTTATGCATGTTATATCTACAATATGATGCAAGATCACTTCTCTATCTTTGATAGATTGTCTGATAAAAAAATTAATTTAAAAATGGTCAAATATCAGTACTTTCTTCTAACAAAAAATAAAAAAAAAAAAATATTATTTATTAAGGAAAGTAGCTGAAAGAGCATGATATTGTAAACATAAATTTCAGGAATACCTAAAATAAAAGAGACAGAATATGAAAAAGTTAACAAGTTTATGAATTATGAGGGAAACGCTTCATCACTGCACAGTGAACTGCCACTATTCTGAATTTGTAAAAAAAAAAAATATATATAAATAATTTTTTTAAATCGTAAAAATATATATTTTTTTTCATATAGCAGAAGGACAGTGTTTTACACATACTAATTTTCATTATTGTACAAGATACAGTAATGGAAGGAAAACATGTTGAATATTTCCAAAAATGTTACTGCTGTAAGCTGTACCTAACCTCTTAACATGAGCCGCTTTAGTGTACGAAGAATACAGAATAGATACTTAAAATTTTACCCATACGAATTGAAAAATGTGCATAAGTTCTCAGGACTTAAATAATCGTCATTTTTTGTGAAAGACATTCCCTGGCCTGCACGATCCCCCGATTTAAGTGCATATGACTTCTCTTTAAAAAACAAGTTATACGCAAACAAACAGCGAAAGATTGAACAACTGAAGAAATTTCAAACATCAAAGTCAAAATGTTGCAAAGTGTAATGAGAAACCTCAAACAGCGATTACAAGAATGTATGCACGTTGGTGGAAGGCATTTGGAGGATGTCATTTTCAAGAAGTAATGGTCAGTGTTGCCATATTTAGCGATAAGTCGCTAAATCTAGGGAATTTTGAATCAGTCTCGGCGACAAATTTTGTCAAATACGATTAGCGACTTTTCTGCTGATTTTTATATCCTTCTACTTTTTCCTTTCTTATAAGTTAAAACATTCAACTGAAGTCATGTACTTTTTAGTTTTTTGAAGAGGCACGGGTGCATGACTGAGTAGTATAATGATTCACATGTGAAAGCACTGATCTTATATATTCGTGATCAGTGATGAAAGATGCTGATTCAATGATTCTTGCGGGTTAGGTCTCTCTCTCAATGCTACTGCTTCAACACCCATAAACGGTGGCAATTTTGATTGACACGTGACGAGTCGTGAGCTCCAGCTAATTCTTGGTTCTTCCCCGCAACGCGGAGATTTTCCACTACGTACCGACCAGAGACAATTGAGTTTTGGAATTTTGTGCCTACAGTTCGTATGAAGCAAATGAGACTGTAGTTTTTGCTGGCTTTAATAAATTTTAATATATAAGATTTACTACTAAGATTTAAAATCATCCGTCCTCAAGTGAGGTTGACCACTGGGATCGGGAATTAACAAACATAAAAGATAAAGGGAAATGAAACGGGCAAAATATGGATTAGATTTGTACATTAAAACAAAAATTTACGTGTTAATATATAGATGATAGTGTAAAATTTGAAGAGAGGCCTTCAGAAGTTCCATTACAATGTTCTGAACCTCATTAAAGGGAATTTTAAAGGACTTAAGAATATTACATGAAAATTTTGGTAAACAACCCCTCGCTCCAAATAGTAAGCCTTATGATAAGAGCTGAACTACTCGTTATCAAACTCGAATTCAGGTAATAGGTGAAGCAATATTTACATGAAATGCAGAAGATCTCGTCGACGAGAGCTTGTCGAGAACATTCTGTGACGTTCAGGCATTGCATGGAAAGAGTGTGTGCGTCTGAAAGATTACATTACATCTCAGCGTGATGTGCTTTTGTTCTGGAATCGCATTAACCGCTATAAGAACGGCATCGGGGTTCTTTGTTGCCGTCCAGATTAGAGGGGTATCGGTGCTGATCTCCAGCGAACAAAAAAGTTGCGTGTCGAAGTGTTAAATTTCACAAAAAAATTTTGGCCAAACGCTTGGGCGAAAATTTCCACACATACAATTTGCCTGACAGTGTAGTGTCAATGATTGGATCAAGTATAGTGTATTCATAATCACTTGTTCCCACACCTTCCACCTCAACATCACAGCCGTCAACAACACAACCAGACTCGGCACAAGAGGGTGATGACGAGGAACTGATGTTTTTCTCCGCATATGTATGTTTTTCTTATATTTATTTAGTGATATTTATTATTAATTTTTAGCGACATTTCTGGGGATTTTTTAACAAATTTTGGAGAGATTTATCTTCTTTTTGTTGAAAAGTTAGCGACATTGTAGGGCGATATTTTGGCAACAATGGTAATGGTTGCACGCAAATGGCATACTATATTCTATATTTTGATATAATGAACGTTAATTTAATACAATATCTAAAGTTTCATTTCACCATTTAAAAATCTCCCGTTTCTTTGGCTCACTCTGTATTTTCCTGCAAAATCTCGCAATCATTGTCAAGCAATGCACAGAGAGATCAAACGAGCTGCAATTCTTCTTCAGCTGTCGCGCCCCCGGAAGCAATTCCCGAAGGTCTTTGTCGCAATCCAGTTAAGAATGATTGTCGTCCACAAAGACAGTTAATCTGCTGGAGAATGTGCAACAATTTACGTCAATTTGCTGGCAGTAACGCTGCAAACATTTCACTCATTTTTACAATTCTTCAACGTCAAATGTTCTCGCCACATTCTTCGAGGATATTAGGCACCTGTGGTTTTGTGTTCAGTAGGAAATCCATTGTGTTGGGACAAGCATTGCATGCACTTCTACCAAGGCTGAAACCATTTGCGCTGCATGTGGCCCGCATGACACATCCTTCTTGAAATCCAGATAAGAATGCGTGTATATGCAATGCAGTGATAGGATAGCTGCTATTTCTGGTATACATACTCCGATAATTTGATCGTATTATAAAGGTATGTATAGGTTGTATTCTTCCACGGACTGAATGACGTACAGACAATTAACTGATGGCTGTGTGGATTTAATACCTGACAGATTCTGAGAGATTTGTAGTCGTCAAACCGTCTGCAAGACAGGCTTTCTCTGTGAATATTAGTTGTCCGTTTTATTCTCAATTATAGTCTTGTAGTTCCTCTCCAGCTTAGTCATCAGGCATTTTCTCTTTAACCCTCCTACTACGAGAATTCTTTTGTTACACTGGATACCAGTTGGGTCATTGGAAACTCCAAGTGAATTAAGCAAAATTATTGCTTCACTGTGTTCAGCCAATTCTTTGAAGTGCATGGTACTCAGCAATGTTACTAGCTTATCCTTTTTTTGGACTGTAAGGAACTATAGTAATAATTTATTCTTGGAATGCAAAGAGAGAGAAAGGAGAAGCTCTCCCCTTTGTTAAGATAACTAATTTTGCTGGTAGTTCTGGGCGATTTTTTCATAATTTCCCAAGTAGTATCAACTGTTTTCTTTCTAATTCTCTTGCTACATCCAAACTTGTAAAGAAATTATCAGTTGTGACACATTCGCTATGGCCTAAGAACACCTTGGGGAACGCACAATTGAAGAGTGACTTTCCAAATGGTGCAAAGTCAAAGATGTTACTTTTTCAGGAAACATGATTTTTTATAAATGGAAATATCTTAAAGGTACTGAAAGGAGATTTTGGTAGTTAAAACATTATGGGAAGTGACTTTTAGTGATAGAATTTAATTTTTGGAAATTGATATTGTGCTAGGTAACAATTTTGTTAAAATTTTTAATATGTTCCAAAATGTGCTGTCACTTGACTTAACATGCCTTGGAAAAAATGTTGTGAAACTGTTTAGTAATTACGTAGGTATATTTGAACATTTTGCATGACATGTAAAACTGAAAGTAGGTAATTTCTTAATAATAATCATCACATCACAATGACTTAGTACAGTTTGGAACATTCATACTACTGATTTAGCACACTTCGGAAAAAGCTGTGAGGTTATAATGGAAACATAACACCGTTTGGAAAGTTTCAAGTGTATTCCGTTAACCTATAAAATAAAAAATCGTTTATAAAGGACTTCGCACCGTTTGGAAAATCACTCTACAACTTTTCTTGAAACTTATTTTCCTTATCCTTCGCATTCACTTAACCTTACACTACCCGATGCCTACGTATAGGATATGTTAAAGGAGTCCATCTTCATGGGGAATCCACTGGCAAAAATGAAACTGTAGATTTTAACTGATTTATTTTACGACGTTTTATCAACTGCTATGGTTATCTAGCGTCTGAATGAAATGAAGGTGATAATTCCAACGAAATGAGTCCAGGTTCCAGCCCCGGAAGTTACCCAGAATTTGATCTTAATTAGTTGAGGAAGACCCCGGAAAAAATCTGAATAGGGTAGCCTAAGTTCTTCCGACCAGGATTTGAACCCGGACTCGCTCTTTTATGGTCGAACTTGTTAACTTTTGCTCCAGAGCGGTGAACTAAAATTGTAGAATTACGGGGAAAGATAGGCCTAATGGTTTTCTTTCACCAACTACAGGAACCTCTATTTGCAAACGTTTTAGAATCTACGTGAACGTTATGAATGCTGCATAGAAAATAATGGAAAGCATTGTGAAAATGTGTTATTAAAAGAAAGGTGCCAGTGAATATTAAATTTTCTTTTACAAAGATACGTCTATGCTCCAGTTCTTTAAAACAATTTATGCTCGACCATGCCGAAATGTAGTAATTATACCCCTGGTAGCAGCCCTTTAATGGACCCCATTAAAGTACATCTATTCATTAAAGTTCAGGTGTTCCACCAATCAGAAAATACCATTGTAGCAATATGAAAGCGCAAGTATCGATTATTCTCGGATATGCAATCGAAAGATAACTAGCGCGAGATTAGACAATATTAAACTCAGTCGAAAAAAAAAAAACACACAAATTAACATCAATTCACCGTCATCTTCCAGCCTATCACAAAGCACATTCCCGCAAATTCATTTCACTCGCTTGCGTTCGTTTCATAAACATACTCGCGTCTTAATTACTACCATTATAGGCTCGTTGCATAATGTACTATTACTTAACTGCAGTCTATACGTTGATAGTTACATAAAATCACAGTATCAATTTTCAATACTGTTTGTTCTGGTGTATACTGTATATTACTTGTCAGCCTACCCACAACACTAAGGGAGCTAGGCTACGTCTTTGTGAGAAAATATTTCATGGACAAACCCTATATATTACAAAGATGTCTTCACAAATGACTACAAAAACATGTAATTACGGTATTTATTAACTTACAAGTAGCTAGCCATTCCATTAGCTGTCCGCTTTTTCTTGTCTCTTAATTACACTGTGTCCGTAAAGTCATGGTTTTAAATGGTTATATAATTAAAACGAAGCACGGTAGAGATGTGAAATAGGCTCCACATTTCTTGTCCTAATATTGTTACTATGGTTATCTACCGATAGATTGTCGAGTGTTATTGTTATAGTGGAAAAATATTGGAGTCTAACTGTAGACAGTCATGCAATGCTTTCCATTGTTACCGGTCAAGAACCAACTAGATGAACGTAAGAAGAAAATTGCGTTTTATGCTTTGAAAAATTTGAATAAATTACTCTTCATCTACATGAATACCGTCATGTGTTTAATATGTTCCGCCCGTTCCAGACTTAACGTATATTTCACCAAGTACAAATATAGTACTACAAGCAATAGTTTTATTTCCACATCTTATAAATTTTATAACTCTTTACCATTGCATATAAGAAACACGTCATATTTTACTTTCAGAAGGATGGTGAGAAGGACATTGATGGCAAATCCAATCTACAGTGTCAATGATTTTTAGCAATATTACGTTTTAGATACTATTTGTTTTAACCTCATGTACTTGACAAATCTGTACATTTTAACCTGATTTTATACTATTTCTTTTAAAACTTTTAACCTGTTTTTATGATTATCTGGTGATTGTATATTTATTTTTTTATTTTATTTTTACATTTATTCATATTGTAGTAGCCATGTATTATATATATCTACTCTGACATCTAAGGCTGTAAATCGCTGAATGACATTAAATTCATCTATCTATCTATCTATCTATCTATCTATCTATCTATCTATCTATCTATCTATCTATCTATCTATCTATCTATCTATCTATCTATCTATCTATCTATCTATCTATCTATCTATCTATCTATCGCCTTGTTTTTTTTTTAATATTAACTCTTCGTATTGCCATAGCGAACTGTTCAGTATATAAAAACAGAAGGGGGAAATGATAGGTAAAAAATGAACAACGTCGTCACCAACGTGACTATTTTTTATAGGATCACTGACTGTTTAAGAAATATAGTCTGGATCAGCTTACTTAATACCCTAAGGATGAAACCTAACTATTTCCCCTCTATTACTTCATATCTTAGTGGATTATAGTGATTTTCTAGATGTCAGGTTGAATTTTCTTTTACCAACTTCGTTTCGAATTTCGAGTACTGACAGATACAACTGGCAGTTATTTTATAACTTTTATGTTGGCAGCAATAATTTTAGCTTGCAGTGAAGGAAACTGATGAAATGGAAGTACAATTAGGCTCATGAAATTTGAACTTAATTAGTAATTAATTAGTAATACCGGTGTTAATACATAATTCAGTTGTGCTGCGTTGTGATTTCAATTCGAACTATATTCAGATAAGCGAATTAAATAAGATATAAAAGTATATGATTATGTCTCGTGACGAGAATATTGTACGAAATGGAAACATAAAAATTGGAAATTTATCTTTTGAAGAGGTGAAGAAGTTCAAATATCTTTGGAGCAACAGTAACAAATATAAATGATACTCGAGAGGAAATTAAACACAGAATAAATATGGGAAATGCCTGTTATTATTCGGTTGAGAAGCTTTTATCATCCAGTCTACTGTCAAAAAATCTGAAAGTTAGAATTTATAAAACAGTTATATTACCGGTTGTTCTTTATGGTTGTGAAACTTGGACTCTCACTTTGAGAGAGGAACATAGGTTAAGGGTGTTTGAGAATAATGCGCTTAGGAAAATATTTGGGACTAAGAGGGATGAAGTTACAGGAGAATGGAGAAGTTACACAACACGGACCTGCACGCATTGTATTCTTCACCTGACATAATTAGGAACATTAAATCCAGACGTTCGAGATGGGCAGGGCATGTAGCACGTATGGGTGAATCCAGAAATACATATAGAGTGTTAGTTGGGAGGCCGCAGGGAAAAAAACCTTTAGGGAGGCCGAGACGTAGATGGGAAGATAATATTAAAATGGATTTGAGGGAGGTGGGATATGATGATAGAGAATGGATTAATTTTGCTCAGGATAGGGATCAATGACGGGCTTATGTGAGGGCGGCAATGAATCTCCGGGTTCCTTAAAAGCCAGTAAGTATAACTTATAGACCTACTTGGCATGAAACATGTGTACGTGCCGAATGGACAGATTTTTATAAAAATGTCCAAGAGAGGAAAGAGCATGGTAACGACATAGGAGTATGTATTTTAATTTAATATACATACCGTACTTAAAATTTTTAAGTAGAATATACATTTCAAAGTAGTATTCTGCTTTTGCAATTCGTATTGCAATGTGTACGTGGCGAATGGACAGATTTTTATAAAAATGTCCAAGAGTGGAAAGAGCATGGTAACGACATAGGAGTATGTATTTTAATTTAATATACATACCGTACTTAAAATTTTTAAGTAGAATATACATTTCAAAGTAGTATTCTGCTTTTGCAATTCGTATTGCAATGTGTACGTGGCGAATGGACAGATTTTTATAAAAATGTCCAAGAGTGGAAAGAGCATGGTAACGACATAGGAGTATGTATTTTAATTTAATATACATACCGTACTTAAAATTTTTAAGTAGAATATACATTTCAAAGTAGTATTCTGCTTTTGCAATTCGTACTAATCATTGCAAGTGATGAAGTACATTTTTAGGTTAGGTCTCGTGAATCTTAAAATGTTTAGTCAAAGCAATGAATTTTATGTTGTCAGACAAAATACATTTTAGTGTTAGACCATACTAATGTACTAATTACGAACATAATGTGCGAGAAGTCCAGGAGGAAAACAGACTTCTTCAGGAAAGGAAAGGGAATTCAAAATAATAACCAAACGCAAACAAAATATCTTGCAATTAGTGACACAAAGCATGTGAATTGTACTTGAAGAACTGTTAAAACTATTGTAATATGACCAAAAAATATGCTCTTGTACTATTTTCGGTAAAATATGTAGTAAAATATACATTTATAAGACTAATAAAAACAGTGCCATCGTGTTCATAAAAGCTAGAGATGTGTTTAATTTAACTCAAGTTTGAAAAAAGAAATGAGGATAAAATTATGACATGTCATAGAAATTCTAGCCGTATTATCACAGTCTAGTATATACAGTCACGAAGCTCAATACGTAGTAAATATGCAAACATTAGATAGTTGCTCACCACTAGGATCGCTACTATCGCCTCATTACAGGCAATGCAAAATAGTACCGGCACAGTCTATTGTTTCTAGCACCCTCAAAACTCAAGCTTCGTGACTGTATATAGTAGACTGTGGTATTATTACATATCCCATCTGATAGAACTAATGTGTTGTATCTGGATTTTAGAAATGAGTCTGACTAATGTAAAATAGGAACCACCCACTTCCAGTATAATGATCGCTATCTCTCGAGCTATACCGCGAGGTGTGTATACTCCTTCTGATAGTAAAGACGTCCAAAAGACGCGTGCATAACTGAAAGATCGGATGTGGACAATCCACGGTTTGTATTGGTAAATATTCGAGACATAAAGGCACCGTTTCCCACGAAAAGTGATTCGTTCTGGAAGAATGGCCAACCAACGACGGTGACCGGAGAAAGCTGCACAAAAAAGTGTCTCATTGTTTTAAACTTTCGGAGTTCAAACAGGAAGTTTCATAAATCCTTTGTGTAAAATTAGATCACACTTTTATGAATCAATAAACATTATTGCACCAACGCTAATTCAAGTCTGATCTAAGACTTGGTTTCATTTTCTTGCAAATGAACAAGAAAAACCCTAGGTTTGTTAATTACGCTTAGAAGATTCAAATAATCATAAGTAAATTGGGCTCCAAAAGAAATGCCGAATCGAAGTCAGAGCCGTTGTTGTTCGCACTTGTTCATCGTTAAAAGATGTCCAGCTATCAGCCATTAGTAAATTCCTACTACCTGCATTTGGCCAATAGCAATTAAGGTACCATTCCCGCAGATGTTGTAATCCTATTTCACTAGATGTTGATGCATTACTACACGAGCAAGTGCAAACAACAACAGTTCCGCTGGGAAGTCAGTGGAAGTTCTACAGGGACATCATTTTATTTTTACTAACATTTCGATATTAACCTGGCTATACCTTCGGATCAACGGTTGCTATCCCCTTCCACGACTGGAGTTCAATGGCGTAATATACAAACAAATCACTTTACTAGGTATAGGAGGGAAGAAAAGTAGTTCATCCATTTACGTAAACTAGGAAATATCGCGCTTTTGAGTTTGATAATTTTCATTAGGTTTTTGTTTAATCAGAATACAGTACAGTATTAACAATGAGTGTTTTTACTCACGAACTGAGCTGTCCATACGGATATATTTATTATGCAGTGTATATTATACTGTCTATAGCACATTAGCGTACACTATAGAGAATGAAGTTAAATTGAAAATAATCATAATATGGATATTTAAACACATTTTTGAAAATGGTGGCGGTTCATTTCGATACAGGCTTCAGTTCTAATGTGTGTAATTCCAATTACCAGTTTCGCCCTTTGTACTAGTAACTCATGTTGAAATAATTCTGTACCTACTCTGTAAAGAGTACCTTACGTATTGTACATTCAATCTTCACTTCTGCTCGATCCGAAAAGATAAAATTACTGAGACATGCTATCTACTGTCCGTCCAAGTGGTTAGGTCGCAGGATCGTAGAAAGGAGGGAAATCATGTGACAGTTAATTACTTAACGAGGCCCTTTTATTTAAGTTATTTTAAACAGTTGCATGGGTATAATATTACGTAGATGTCCAATTCCTAACATAAATTAATGTTCTCAGAAAAGAGCTAAGACAGCCCAGTCACTAGCCTTTACAGAGAGGCGAATAGCAGCTGGTGGGAAAAACCGGAATGCGACGTAGGCAAATGGACGACAGTACCTTTGCGAAAATGATGCAATATTGGAAGCTCTTTCGTCATTGGAAAACGCGAACATATTTTTGGAACGTACTGTGACGGTAAGGCTACTATGACTGAATACGCGGTCTTCGATCTGTATGAAGGACGGTTGAACTTCATTAGTAGAAGGGGTGAGAGTGAAGTACATTAAAAAACTGAGGTACAATAAAAATTGAAGTAAAAATAAAATGATGTCCCTGTATAAATTCCAAAAGGAACTACAGGTATGATTCAACCGTTGGACGTATTCCTTGTCAGACAATATAAAACATAATAATAATAATAATAATAATAATTATTATTATTATTATTTATTTATTTAATCTGGCAGAGCTAAGGCCAGTAGGCCTTCTCTTCCGCCCAGCCAGACTCTAATTCTAATTGAATACAATTGCTTACAACAAACATATTGGAGGACTATATCGGATTATGCAGTCAAGAACGACAATTTTCATCCAAAACTTCATGACAGAGATACCATTGTCACTCTGCATTCATTTCTCTAAAATCAATTACAGTCAAGCGATTCAAAGATATGATTCGATATACATTTTATAAATCACGTTATATGACCAAGTTTTTTTTCTCCTCTCTCTTCATCTTCTTTTTTTCTCTTCTCTTTTTTTATTATCTTCATATATTACTTAATCATTTGTGTTTGTATGCCATTTAGTAGGACTTTGCTAATCAACATTTTATGTCTTGTCACCCATATGTATTCTCCAATTAGTATATTAATAATATATTTCAAGTAAATTAATAGTTCAATTTGTCTCGGGCATTTTAGGTCTTATAAATTGTGTGTGTGTGTGTGTGTGTGTGTGTGTGTGTGTGTGTGTGTGTGTGTGTGTCTATTCCCCTTATGTTATGTAACTGATTTTGATTATGTGTAATTTTCTACTTTATTTTATATATTATGTAACTGATCTTGACTAATTGTAATTTTATATTATGTAACTGATCTTGTCTATTGTAATTTCCTACTATATTTTATGT
Organism: Periplaneta americana; assembly: GCF_040183065.1. Lineage (NCBI taxonomy): Eukaryota > Metazoa > Arthropoda > Insecta > Blattodea > Blattidae > Periplaneta > Periplaneta americana. The sequence goes on from NC_091131.1 coordinate 40,238,557, forward strand.
AATTTCTAAGGTATTTTCTTTTGTGTTGTTTTATAATCAAATTTTGTATCTCATGTATATTATTGAAACCTGGTTGAGTGGAAGAGAAGGCCTCATGGGCTTAACTCTGCCAGGCAAAATAAACCTACTACTACTACTACTACTACTACTACTATTAATGATCACATTGAATGGTTTGAAGTCCCGAAACAGTACGCTTTTCACATACCAGGAATTAACTTTTGCAATAGTTGTGGAGGTTCTTGTGGAGTGCTTCAAAGTTCTATTTTGATCACTTTATGAATGCTGGTTACTTGCACTTTACCCACTACCGCATTTTTCTCCATTGAGACTGAAAAATCAGCAAATATGTTAATATTATATTGATGTCTGAAGTTTAAACTTCGAATTTGTACTTAAATTTCCCATGACCATTAGCAGCTAGAAGGTTTATCAATAAACTCGTCGGCCGGGTTGACGCAGTTGGTATAGCGCTAGCCTTCTATGCCTGACGTTGCGGATTCGATCCTGGGTCAGGTCGATAGCATTTAAGAACTCCTGCGGGACAAAATTTCGGCACACCGGCGACGCTGATATAACCTCGGCAGTTGCGAGCGTCGTTAAATAAAACATAAAATTTTAAAAAACATTTTTTCAATAAACTCTACCAATGCATACTTTGTGTCACTATATGTTTCATTCTGAAAACGCACAGGCGAACTGCAGACGTCTACTTATAAGAAGAAACTATGTACAGAAGGATGCACTGGAAGGAATGGTGAACGGAAGAAAAGTTCGGAGCAGAAGATATCAGATGATAGACAACATTAAGATATGGATCGTATGCGGAGGATAAGAGGAAGGCGGAAAAGAGTGAAAATTGGAGAATGCTGGGATTGCAGTGAAGAACCTTCTCTTGGGGCAGAAAACTATGAATGAATGAATGAATATTTCATGTAAATCGTTCTCCGATAAATTGTCGGTTAGGTACTGAATATGAATAAAATTCAGCCAATCGTTCAGGAGAAAGCGCTGTACACATACAGACGGCTAGTGCAGAACCACTTTTTGGATTAACCTACATATCACTGATGCTGAAAACGTGCATTTCCGTAAAAAAAAATCCCGAAATCAATTAAATTATTTCTCTCCTGAGAATGTAAAAAGTAAATAAAGTTTTTTTTTTAATTCCTAATTTCAGGAGTCGAATTCTGCACTTTTGGAATACAAAGCTAGCAAGAAGAACAGTGCTTTGGAAGTAGACAAAATAGCGAATACAGACAGTAAAGCGACAAACAAGAAAATTCCCCTCGTGAGTTTCCTGACCATAACTGCTTTTACGACCGCTCAGGCTGCGTGATTTGGCAGTATCAGTGGACAGTAACTCATATCTTCTAAAATGTTATTTTTATACTTGTTTCACCATCTTGTTACAAGACTGATAGCCCCGATAGCCTCTTTCCTAGAGAAAGTAACAGAGAAGGTTCTAGGAATAGAGTATTTACAGAATAGATTTCTAGCTTAATATTAGCAACACGAGTAGGAAGTGGTCTTTATCTGATTTCCAGAAACTGTTTGAGCACTGTATTCAAACTGTTATTGTTGTAAGACTATTTCCGTTGCTGTAAATAAGTCACTTACGGAAAGTATTTCAATGGTTGATTCTATAAAATCGTTTATGCTCGACCATGCCGAAATGTAGTAATTATACACCTGGTAGCAGACCTTTAATGCATGTCATTAAAGTACAACTACTCATTAAAGGTCAGGTCTTTCAGCCAATGACGACTAAGGTTACAACAGTTCAGCCAATGACAGGTCAGCTTTCTACCGTTATAAAACCGCAAGTATCGATTATTCTCGGATATGCAATCGAAAGAGAATTAGAGAAAAGTCACGGAGGCTGGAAATTCAATACTGTCGCAGAAGGTTATGTTCTGTTACTATAATAATTAGCGTTAATTGTAAATAATATTCAAATAAATTCAATTTGTCATCTCGTTTTTCAATGTCTAATTTAATTTCAATGTTATCTCTGTATGTTCTTATGGACTACCAAGGTCAATGTGGACATCTGTTCCTCGGAAAAAATCAATACTTTCGCGTCTGCGCACATCTCACAACATACGGGACATTGCTAAAAAATTAATAATATCAAGTTAGAAATATGGTCGAGCATAAAAAGTCGTATGAAACTCGCCTATAATGGTAATTAAGAAGCTCGTATGAAAATTATGGAACATACTCACTTCTTAATTACCTTCATTATAGGCTCGTTGCACAATGTACTATAGTATCATCAAACTTGTCTATTAAATATGACTGGTTGGCACAGATGAATAAGTACTATCATTTCGCCTAATGACGTACTATACGTAGGTCCTATATTCAAAACGTCGCTTTGTGTTTCAGATATGTCTGCACAGAAAGTGAACTAAATAAGACTATTGTATCAAAAAATTGTTCACTAATTAACCTTACAATTTCTTTAATATGTTAACTTTTTAAGGAAATTACCTACATACTACGTAGTTTCGAAGTGGTGTTCTTCACTGTCCAAAGCCTAGTAAAAGTCCCGCGCTAGCCTCTGGTTTCCAAACTACACAACAATTCAATCTACGCAGAAGACATCTCAAACTCCAATCAAAAATACAGCAACATAGACACCGACATGAAAATACTACACATCAAGCCAAAAAACCAGAAACCTGACACTCTTCAACAATATGAAATTTACAAACGTATAAAAACGTATGATCACGTGACACCATCCCTCGAAATGTTGTCCTGGCTCCGTCTAGAAGATCATATGAAAATCCACTATCTTTCCCTGCTCTTCCATATATTGCATTTCTCCACTGCTCTCTCGCGTCTCGTTTTCAAAATTTATCCACCCATCATAACCTAGACACACGATCACAACACTCCTCAATATTATCCATTCCCTCCCACCGAACATCCTCATATTCATCTTCTTTCACTATGGCTGTTCCTCGACTTCGGAATTCCCTACCGAGTAATGTCAGAGACTGTCAGACTTCTAACCAATTTAAGAATAGAATAAGGAAATATTTTTCAAACAATTCTCGCTAACAATAAGCCTAATAGTTTTTTTTTCAAGTTTCTCAATGTTCAGTGGTTATTATTACAGGATAAATATTTAAATTCTCATAATTACTATTATTATTATTATTATTATTATTATTATTATTATCAACATCATCATCATTATTATTATTACTATTACTATTTCTAACCAATGTTTATTATTGTCTCACTAACATTACTTATCTAACTTCCATTATTTAGGCCTACTTTTACTTTCATTATTCACTTTCATATTGTTTTATTATCGGAATATTAATATAAAATCATTACTGTAAGCCTGTTATATTCAGTCAAAATTAGAGTTTGCCCGGGCGGAAGAAGAAGGCGAACTTACCCCATTCGAAAAATACAAATCACTGTAAAATCTAAAACTGTAACTTTACTCAAAATCAGCGCATACCACCCACTTCTAATGTACCAATACCTGCAAGGCGAGAAATCGGAATACTTAAACATATTTTTCAATTCTCTTTTGCTTCCTATGCTGACCTTTGCTGATACAGTTATTTTTCGAATACTTAAACACTTTGGATAGTAGTTTGCGAGGTCAATGTGTTAACACACAGAAACATTTAGAGATAAAATCGATATAGATAGTAAGGAAACTCGATTTCTGGTCGACATCACTCGACAAAAAGAAATTTTGTTCATTACAGTGTATTAAAAAACTCGTGAAAAATTTAGTTACGTACAGTAGATCATGATACGACAAAATAGACCCCTGCTGAGTTTCTTTTTGTGGACATGCAATTAAGTTTTAACAAATTGTTAACAACAGCTTTCTGAGTATTTTCGGGAAAAATCTCAAACTAATTATTACAGTGAGACATGAAAGAACATAATGAAACATCTGTTAGATATTGTCAGCTTGGTAGCAAGTGTTGTAACTTTAATCATTTCAGAAACTCATAACAAATGTTCAAAATGTACACAAATGACAAATGACTGTAGTAAACAAGTCTCCTTAGCAACACATAGCCATCTAGGATAAGATGGGTGCATCAACAGACTTGTATCGATAACATCATTCGATTATCTAACAAAATTCATATTATTATAGATTACAAACGTAATTTACCTCAAAACGCGTTGAACGTAAACTTTTATTGTTATGAGTTTCTGAATTGATTGAAGTTGCAATACTTGCTACCAACCTGACAATATCTAACATGTTTCATTATGTTTTTTTTATTAACTTAAAAACTAAGGATTTTCGGACATATGTTTATATGAACTTTTTTTCTTGTTTTGTTGTGAGAAACATGCCCCCAAGGTTTGTCAAAGTATTTCTGAAACATATTAGGGAAAGTCTCGTTGAAATATGTACCTATTGATGAAATGCTAAAACTATATACTTTTTTCGCAGTACGTGGAGTAGTTTTGCATCAAAAGAATGCAGTAATATTTCGAGCTTCCAAGACAGCCCTTTAATTTTTTTATAGCATTTGCAACTCCGTATTTATGAAAAACAAATTCCTGATCTAGGATTGCCATCAAAACAGAAGCACGGAATCTATTTGAATTTGCAAATGACATAACTGTGTGTGTATCGAATACAGAGTGCGGATTTGAGAAGATATTTTCTAAAAAAAAAACTGGCACATTTGTCGCATTAATTTTTTTTTACTTTATTTATTACTGAAACATTTTTCACTTTTATGTTCTTCGTTGTTTAAGAATGTTAATAAGGCTTTTTTTGTAAATCATTTGCGACCCACACTTTCAGAATCATACGAATTAAGCGATTGTCAAATTGTTTTGTATTGCGCTAAGTTTAATTTAATTAGTTTTAGTAGTAGGCCTATTAAAATACAAAGGTTTAAAATGTTATAATTTACAAGTACTGTAAGCAGCCATCTAACCATCCAGTGAGTGTCCTCAAAACGTAGGTGGATTCAGTTACAGAAGTTTGATATCTTTAATTTAAGCCAGTCGTCGGCAAAACGTCAACGTAGGTGACGTCATATGAAACGCAGCCCGCCTTGCAAGACGAGGGGCGGTAGAGAGCAGTAGGCTGGGGGAGGGGAGGGGAGGACTGAACTTCGCCCGTATAGTCTGGAAATATAATATGTCTTCGCATTCTTCTGATGGATTTGAAATTACTCATCAGCCTATCCCTATGTTTTAATTAGTGAAGTGAAATCTGGTTCACTATCATAAGTTGCAATTTGTAAGTGCTCAAATGAATGTTGATCCGTCAATCGAGAGCGCGCTTTACATTTAACGTGTTTCATTTTTTGAAAAAAAAAAAAAAAAAAAAAAAATTGCTCAGATATACAGGGTGATTCACGAGAATTTACCGTCCCTTATGGAGCTTATTTCCGAATACATTCTGAGCAAAAAATGTCATATAAACATTTGTCCTATTCCCAATATTTTCAGAATTACATTAATTTCAAGTTTGTCAAACACCATTATTCTTGAGTTTTAAGGGTAAAAGAATATTACACATAAAAAATGAACCATTCAGGAGTATAATTTCTTTAATTAGCTAATATTCTGAAGCTAGAAATGTGTTGTGAATTGCATAGTTGTTTCGTACAGATTTTTTTTTTCGATTTTTAACTACAAAATTACATTTTCTTACGCATTTATCACAAAAATTGTTACAAATCACGCCATTTTTGTAAATTCTTTATGCTCGACCATGCCGAAATGTAGTAATTATACACCTGGTAGCAGTTCTTTAATGCATGTCATTAAAGTACACCTACTCATTAAAGTACAGGCGTTCAGCCAATGACAAGTCAGCTTACAGGTGTTCAGCCAATGACAAGTCAGCTTTGTACCGTTATAAAACCGCAAGTATCGATTATTCTCAGATATGCAACCGAAAGACAATTAGCGAAAAGTCACGGAGGCTGGAAATCCAATACTGTCGCAGAAGGTTATGTTCTGTTATTATAATAATTAGCGTTAATTGTAAATAATATTCAAATAAATTCAATTTGTCATCTCGTTTTTCAATTCTAAATCATTTTCCAGGTTATATCAGACTAATGTTCATTCTTATTCTGTGCCAAGGTCAATGACATTCGGCCTCGGAAAAAAATCAATACTTTCGCGTCTGCGCACATCTCACAATTCAGGTCAGTTCGCACATAACCATAAGAAGACCTAATTTTCAATACTTTCAAGTTAGAAATATGGTCGAGCATAAAAAGTCGTATGAAACTTGCCTATAATGGTAATTAAGACGCTCATATGAAAATTATGAAACTCGCTTGCGCTCGTTTCATAAACAATCATACTTGCGTCTTAATTACTACCATTATAGGCTCGTTGCATAATGTACTATTAAGACTGTACATTAGGATGCATAATTAAACTGTAAAGAATCAAGTTCCCAAAGTCGTATGATTTGTAACAATTTTTGTGATAAGTGCGTAAGAATGATGTAATTTTTAGTTAAAAATTGAAAAACAGACTCTCTGTAAAAAGCAATTAACAACACATTTTTAGCTTCAGAACACTAGCCAATTAAAGAAATGACACTTCTGAATAGTTCATTCTCTATATTTTCACCCTTAAAACTAAAGAAAAAGGTATTTTACTAACAACTTTAAATTAGTGTTACTCTGAAAATATTGAGATTTGGACACATGTTCATATGAATTCGTTCGATGATCGCCGAACAGTTTAGATCAATAAATTTTCAAGTGTTCGAAGAAGTTCACGGACTGGCAGACAATGGCAGTACAAGAAGAATAGACATGATTGCCATCCCGCCAAATAACAACAATGGCTACATCATCGATCCCCCGTTAGATTTGAAAAACAAAAGAGCCAACCTGAAGATGTAAATAGGGAAAAAAACGACATCTATGTACGTACCGTTCCATATTTCATGGACAAATACGGTCTACAACAAATTGAAGTAATAGGCCTTATGGTTGGAGCGCGCGGAACTATTCCCGGTTTCTTCTTCCAGACCTGGCAACGTTTCGGCCTACAGAGGAAGGCAATTGATGACGTCGTTCTTGCAGCTCTGAGAGGATCAATATTTATACTCCGCAACCATCTCTACGGTCAACAATGATCTTCAACTAATTAATTAGTAGCTACTTATTTATTCAGTCATTTCTTGTCATTTTTGTAAGACTCCCTTCAACTTAAACATACTGTATGTATGTTATTTATATTTCCAACTGCCTATTGCACAATATGCTCTGTCTCTGTGGCAGCCTGTTAATACAGGGAGCTGTTATCGTTTAGATAAATAAATAAAATTTGCTCAGAATGTCTTCAGAAATAAGCTCCGTAAGAGACGGTAAATCCTCGTGAATCACCCTGTATATGTCGAGCCAACATTGAAATGAACGTATTACAAAATGACTGAATGAATAAGTGAATATTTTGAATTGTAGTGAATTTTCGGGAAATTTTAAAATCTGAGAAATTCTCCCTCATTTAGGCTTCTTTGCAAAGTTTCAAAATTTTATACGTAATATCAGAAAATTATATTCGGCAACACTTTTTCCTTAATCAGTATTAATATTATAGCAAAGTACACGTGGCAATGGAGTTCTGTATAATGCCTCTTTATGACGGTAATATGAAACCCTTCAAGTAATTTAGAACGTAACAAACATATTACATTTTCTTTCTGTGCACAACAAAAGAATTTCTCTTCCCACTCGTCTACAAATATTCGTTCTGCTGAACTCTTTACGATTAATGGATTGGAACGAGACATGTTGATCGCTAGTTACAACTATTAAAATTTGTCTACGCAATCTCCCTCTGGAACTGCTCCTGCAATAGTATGACGTAAGCAGCCGCTTATCACATGAAATGCCGACCGCTGATTTAAGTTGACTATTACACTTTTACTACGTCACACTACTTTTGACCAATAAAACGGTACGAAAGGACGTCTTTCAACCAATCATGGCTGCTTGTCGCACAATTTTATCGCGTCCCTAGCATTTGTTTATTTTTATCACTACCCTAGCATTTGTTTCTTTGTTTGCCAACATTTCATACTGCACTGGTCTGGAAGTCAAAAAACAGAAAATTACAAACCACTCCAGTCGATGCACAGCACTTTCAAATATAAGTCGCATTGGCATTCAAAAACAAGAATTAATAAAGATCACTGGTCATAGCTATGCATTTTCCCTGAAATCCTATTTACAAATAAATGAAGAGCACAATTCGGAAATCCTGAATAAGTTGAGAGATACACCATATACATCAACGAGTTCACTTCTTTTACGCACACGTCCAATATAACATCGACTGAACCACCAACCACTAAAACATTCAAATTAAAAAATAGTACTTTCAATAATTGTTTCTTTTAAAATTATTCATGTTAATTTTTTGTTTCATCATCGTTAATTAATAAGTTTCTTCTTTATTTCATCATCCCCAATTAAAACTTTTCTAACACTTCTTTATATTATTTAGGTTATGTTTGTTATAGCTTCTGCTATATGATATTATGGATAGTCACGTATCAGAGATTGTTTAATACTAAGATTTATTGAAAATCATCTGTCAAGTGACTTTGATTACTGGGATCCGGATGATTGTAGTGAAATGCAAATGTTTTAATAAAAATGAAACTGAATCAACAAAGCCTTCTTTACCAGTAACCGTCCACAGAGTTCAATGAAGATTCCATAGTTGTCACAACTGATAACAAGAAGTCAGCTAATCATAACACACTACTGTCATCTGGCGTAATGTTGAGATGGTACAATAATACATTTGAAGACAGTTATATTTTCGTAAGTCAATTAATATTTTATTGTATTGGAGTACTTTGTTACTTCTAATCTTTATATACTTTCTTGTAATCGTGTAATAGTCAATTAAATCCCACTCGAGTTTTGATTTTCTCTATATAAATCAAATGATAAAGAGTGTAGAATTGAGAAAGTATACAATAATCCAACTTCTTCGAGAGGTCAATTTAGTCTAATATTTCTGAATTTTCTAGAAGTAACAGAGAACAAAATTGCAGACTATTAGTGAACTACGGAAGGAAGAGGAGAAACTTGTCACAGAGTCGAGAGATGGGCGATTAGATGTGCTGAAGCGGTGAATTGTTGTGTCACCCCCGCCCGGCCGCTGTCACTTTCACCAACTAAAAGTAGACTGTATGCTTGGCATTGCATCTATTAGCTCACTTACAGCTTTTGTTTCTAACCAGGAGGGAGGCAACAGCGGTGAGTCGTGCAATCTATCTCCATGGTGACGGGATATAATTCCTCTGGTAATTAGAGAGAAGACTTCCTACAAATAGTTTGATCAACACAAGGTAGGATAATTAAATAATATTAATCTCTTTTAACCTAGAAAAAAATCATAAGTCTATAGGAAGATTAGCGACAGGGAAAACGGTTGTATTCGGGGAGTTAAAGAATTCATTTTGCCTGGGATTGAACACCAATCCGCTTTGGCGAAGAGCTGTAGATGACTAACAAGCAAACCTTCTCATGGGGGGCAGATAAAAATGTTTTTTTTTCTTCCACCATGTCAATAATGTAAAAACAAGTGCTTATACAAATTTTGGCAATGTTTATATGAAATTTTTTTGCTCAAAATGTCTTCGGAAATAAGCTCTTACAAGTTGCAGCCTGTATAAATGCCTATATAAATAAATCAATAAATGCAACCATATTTTAAAATATTTTATCGGACAAGAAATGATGGAGAGTTTTTACAACTTCAAATTAGTGTAACTCTGAAAATATTGAAGATAGGACCATGTTTATATGACACTTTAAATGTCTTCCGAAATAAGCTCTGCAAGTTGCGGTAACTCCTCTTGAATCACCCTGTATAAACGCCTACATAAATAAACTAATCGCTTCACTTACCTTTCTTCCCACCACAGTCTGAACACACGCTCTCGCCATGAAACAATACTAACAATACCATCCTATCGCACCTCCTCATACTCATCCTCTTTCACAATAGCCCTGCCAAGACTCTGGAATTCCTTACCTGCTAGCATCAGGGACTGTCGAAATAAAATTCAATTCAAACGCAAACTTACTAGGCACTTGGTCAGTAATTGAAACTCGCTCAGACATGGTTTCTTGTAAATAGTTCTCTTAATCTATCACAAAATATTTCAATATCCGGTAATTTCATCACTATAGAATTTTGTTATTGTAGGTTTAATTGGTAATTCAGTAAATACAAAAATATTCTTTGTTCTTAACTTCTATGATAAAATGTCTAGCTTTCATTAATCAGGTATTCTTGTCGTACTTTAATTTTTATTGTAATTGTAAATTTAATATTAATTGTAATCTTATTGTTCATGTTATAGCTGTAATCCCCTGGTAGAGGGGCAGAACGGCCTTATCTCTACCAGGTTAAATAAATAAATACTAAATACTAAAATACTAATAAATGAAACCATATTTTAAAATATTTTACCGAGCAGGAAATTATGGAGAGTTTTTATAACTTGAAATTAGTGCAACTGTGAAAATATTGAGAATAGGACCCATGTTTATATGACACTTTTTCTGAAAATGTTTTCGGAAATAAGCTCTTACATGTTGCAGTAACTCGTCCTGAATCACCCTGTATAAGCGCCTACATAAATAAACTAATAAATGCAACCATATTTTAAAATATTTTATGCTCGACCATGCCGAAATGTAGTAACACCTGGTAGTAGCCCTTTAATGCACGTCATTAAAGTACACCTATTCATTATAATTCAGTTGTTCAGCCAATGAGAAATCACCATTGTACCATTATAAAACCGCAAGTATCGATTATTCTCGGATATACAATCGAAAGACAATTAGCGAAAAGTCATGGAGGCTGGAAATCCAATACTGTCGCAGAAGGTTATGTTCTGTTACTATAATAATTAGCGTTAATTGTAAATAATATTGAAATAAATTCAATTTGTCATCTCGTTTTTCAATTCTAAATCAATTTCCAGGTTATATCAAGCCTAATGTTCATGTTTTTCTCTAGATTATATCAAGGTCAATGACATTCATTCCTCGGAAAAAATCAATACTTTCGCGTCTGCGCACATCTCACAATTTAGGTCAGTTCCGCTCTTCACTTAGATAACCATAACATGAATACTTATGAATAATTTCAAGTTAGAAATATGGTCCAGCATAAAAAGTCGTATGAAACTTGCCTATAATGGTAATTAAGACGCTCGTATGAAAATTATGAAACTCGCTTGCGCTCGTTTCATAAACAAGCATACTCTCGTCTTAATTACTACCATTATAGGCTCGTTGCATAATGTACTATTACCGAGCAAGAAATGATGAAGAGTTTTTACAACTTTAAATTAGTTCAACTTTGAAAATACTGAGAATAGGATCCATGTTTATATGACAATTTTTGCTGAAAATGTCTTCGGAAATAAGCTCTGCAAGTTGCGGTAACTCCTCCTGAATCACCCTGTATAAACGCCTACATAAATAAACTAATAAATGAAACCATATTTTAAAATATTTTACCGAGCAAGAAATGTTGGAGAGTTTTTACAACTTCAAATTAGTGCAACTCTGAAAATATTGAGAATAAGGCCCATGTTTATATGACACTTTTTGTTGAAAATGTTTTTGGAAATAAGCTCTTACATGTTGCAGTAACTCGTCCTGAATCACCCTGTATAAACGCCTACATAAATAAACTAATAAATGCAATCATATTTCTTCCCAATGTTTATTATTGTCACACTAACAGTACTTATCCAACTTTCATTATTCACTTTTATGTTGTTTTATGGTCTAGATATTAATGTAATAACTATGTAACCACTGTATTCAATTAGAATTAGAGTGTGGCTGGGCGGAAGAGAAGACCTACTGGCCTTATTATTATTATTATTATTATTATTATTATTATTATTATTATTATTATTATATTTTAAAATATTTTACCCAGCAAGAAATAGTGGAGAGTTTTTACAACTTCAAATCAATGCAACTCTGAAAATATTGAGAATAGGACCCATGTTTATATGACAGTTGTTGCTAAAAATGGATTTCCGAAATAAGCTCTGAAAGTTGCGGTAACTCCTTCTGAATCTAAACTTTTTCATTTCAAATATCTTAAAAAATAACCTCCAAAATTGAAGTCATTACGATTTATCCTATATATTTTAAATATATATATATATATATATATATATATATATATATATATATATATATATATATATATATGCAATTTGTAATTTCTATAAACTGAAGTATAAATGTTTACATAAATAAACCAATAAACGCAATCATATTTTAAAACATTTTACCGGAGAAGAAATGGAGAGTTTTTACATCTGGCGATAATTTCTAAGTCATGAGTAGGGACCGGATTTTTATGTAATTACATATTATATTTCTTTCAACCTAACCGTATATAAATAACAAATCTTTGCGAATCTTGTAATTACCATTAAAATCTTAAAATCTGATACTACATATTTTTACATATTTACCCCCACATTACATATCATGGCTTGGTATTACATAAATCTACATTTTTAGGGGTTTTATTCATTTTTACTTCTCTAAAAGGGGGAAAAAAAAAACTTGTGCTGGGGAAGTTTACAATATGAAATATACAGATATAAAAAACCTTTTTACCTACCCAAGAAAGAATGTATTTCGGGACGAAACATAACGTCCTTAGTACCAGGAAGTAATAGAGGCACTCACCCCATACCGTCCACTGTAAATATGAGTGAATAAAAGGCACCTTTCTCACACAACTACCTTGTATTATAAAAATCCAACTAGTAACTCGTTGTGAAAATCACTCAGAAAGTAGCGTTGCCTTCATGCGATGGAGTGGGACGAGGACAACATGATTTGTCTCGAACTATAATTGTTCTGCACATGTCTTAACAAGCCGTTCCCATGCAATTTCCAACCTTGCCCATCCTCGGAAAACCCGTGTCAAGTCTGACACGAACGCAATAAAGTAGCCGACTTTTGGAAAGAAGCTGGAGTAAAGGAACAAACTGGAAAATGTTGAAACATTAAAATAAATAGCTTTTCAGATTATTGCTTGACCTCTTTACTTTAAATTTAGTAGACATATACGGAAATGGGATTTTCCGAGCAATTAGAAAGTATGGTTCTCGGCTGGAATAATCCTCCCCTTCTGAATGAGACAGGAATGTCACTTTTCAAACAGTTTGAAAATGCCTACAGTTTGAGGTATTAGTACTGTAGGTACTTTGTTCTTACAGGGAGCAGCTAAAATGCATGTGTCCCACATCTCCTCTTATTTTCTCCTAATCCAGTAAAGCTAAACAGTGCTTACAGTACTGTTGTGTCATTCATTTCACTCAATTCTCTTTTTTAGTACTTAGGGTAAACATTGGTAATTTCGTGATAATTTCATGAAAACTAATTTAAAATGCAAATGTGTAAATATATCCTTATTCCGATTTTTTTATCTAAAAGACGATAACTTGCTGTACAAATCTGGAGACATAAAAGACTGGACACGTTCTTGAATATGTGCCAAAAATCACTTTTACAACTTAAGCTGAAAGGTTGGTTATTTCGTGATAACCTTGGTAATTTCGTGATATTGCATTGATAATTTCGTGAGAGGTAGAAGAATTGTGGAAGAATTCATTAAAGTCAAATGAAACATAGTAATTCCGTCTAATATTCATAGCAAGAAAACATAGAAATACATACCAACACATAATAAGAATGAAATCAAAGTAAAAATTGAAATTGAAAAGGGATCTTCTTTGCCCTGAAAGGGTGAACACTTTTATTACGGACTTTACTATAGCTTATATTAGTAGAGTAACTCCAAAAGTAATGCATAACGTTTGTTTAAAAATAAATTTTATCCTACATCTTTGCTATTTTCACAGAATGTACGGGTAGATGCATCCTTAAGGAATAAAATGTCACTTTTCCACATAATCCCCGTCCCTTTTAACTGCCTTACGTAACCTAGGAACGAGGGCCAACACGTCTGAGCCACTCTTTAGCAGCGTGCACAAGGGAGTCATCTTCTAACCTCGTTCCGCGAAGGGATCCTTCAGTTTACCAAAGAGATGGTAATCGCACGGTGCCAGTTCAGGACTGTAAGGCGGATGTTTCAGTGTTTTCTATCCGAATTTCCTGATCTGGTCTGTGGTCTTGTGACTGACATATGGCTGTGCGTTGTCGTGCAATAGCAGAACATCCTGCTTCTCGCGATGTCGTCGAACACGACTCAGTCGAACTAGAAGTTTCTTGAGATTTGCAACATACCCATCAGAATTAATGGTGGTTCCGTATGGCATGATGTCCACAAGCAAGAGTCCTTCTGAATCGAAAAACACAGTAGCCATAACGTTTCCTGCCGAAGGTGTACTTTTGAATTTCTATTTCTTTGGTGAATTTGCATGATGCCACTCCATTGTCTGCCTCTGTCTCCGGTCCAAAATGATGGAGCCATGTTCCATCTTCTGTCACAATTCTTGCAAGTCATCCAGCACTTATCATTGACACTTAGCATGATAACAGATCAAACAGAAGCTACACTGAACCCATTGCGTCTCCGTTTTCTTTTTTGTTATCACATCTTGTCTTCATATTTCTAAAATTCCTATTGTAATACAATTTTTAAAATAGTATAAAATGTAACACTTAATGCTCAACAAAATTTCGTCTCAAACAGCTAAGATTTCTATCAGTAAAGCTAAGCCTATATGGCGACTACAGATGTATCTAAAATTCCAAAAACACTTCCTAAAATTTCATGAAGATACGATAAATCTTTGTACCAAATATCATATGCTTACCTTTCGTAATAAGCCTGTAGTGTTATTACAAACATCCACAAAATTTGTATGCCTGAGAAGTCGACGCAAACTTGCTCTCTCCAAACATAAAAGCTCACTGAAGCAACTACAATAGTCACACAAAGCTTAGCTGTATTTTTCTGGAAACTGGACAACATATGCAATCCCTTGGAGGAAATTTGGATCTCGTAACACCATTGGTTAGTTCACAAAAGAGCAAAGAAAAAGTATCACGAAATAACCACTGCCACGAAATTACCAATGTTTACCCTACTTACAGTACAAAGTGCAAGTGAGTTTATCTACCGCTTTTAACTGTCTTCAACCCTAAAGACAAAAATTAAATCATGGATCGCGATGAACGAAGCTTTCACTACAGATGGAAAAATAGTAATGTGTCAAGTGTGCGGTAAAAATGTCACAACTGAGGAGTCTTACCTATCCTATACCTGCCAGATATTGATATTAAATATTTTCATGATTTTACATATTTTGGTACATATTCAGCTTATTTTTCTTACATAAATATGTACATATTTCACACCTTGATATTACATAAAAATCCGGTTCCTAGTCATGACGTATGTCGAACATCGGTTACTGTAACTGCATTTATATCTAAAAGCTTAGCCTATTTATGGTTGCAATGATGTGTCAAATTGTTCCAACAAATTGCTTTTCAACACGTGAAGTGCATGCATAGTCTAAATAGTTGCGGCCGACTAACACTACAAGTGTTCAAAGATACTGTTAAATTCCACGCGTAAAATCAGCAGGTGAGAAGTGTGGGGAAAGGGGAGGGGTCAGCAGATAGCAGGCGGAATGTACTAAGGAAACCTAGTGAGTCCGCGAGTAGAACTGGACGGTGTTGAACTTGAATATATTCCGCGAGCAGAACTGGACAGTGCCTCTAAGTGCTAGATGGGGTACCTGAGATATTCGTAAGTACAAAACTACTACTTTATACACAATAATATTCAGAAGTCAAGAAAGATTTCAAAGCTAAAAAGTAAGTTTATAGAAAAACAATCATACGGAGTCGTTCATAAAATATTGGGGTTTATTCATTCATAAGCCACTTTCAAAACGTTCATATATTTATGGTCAACGGCCAAGAAGTGTACACACAGAGGAACAAACTTTCACCTAGATGCTCCATTGTGCAAGCTGAATTATTAGCTATTAATGAGGCACTGATATGGACTAAACTTAATAATTACAATTGTTGCATCTACAGCGATTCACAAACAGCCCTCAAATCAATAGCTAATAAGTTTAACTTAAATCCTCTGGCAGTGGAAATTAGAAGAAATGTAATACATTGCGGCAAACACATTTGTTTCTCATGGGTGCGAGGACACAGTGGAACAGAAGGAAATGAAAGGGCTGATGAACTGGCAAAGAGTGCTGCAGTTTCGAACTTAAATTTGAGCTATAGTCTATGTCCTTATTCATATGCAAAAAGAAAAATAAATGAGCACATAATAAATAGGTGGAACAATCAGTGGCTGTGCAGTACAAAGGGTTCAGTCACGAGAGAAATCTTCTTTCCTAGCGTCGACACCCGCTTAAATAGAAACCAAATTATATCAGATTTTATATTAACACAATTTTCATCGGGTCATGGGAAATTTGGGGCTTACCTAGAACGATTTAAATTGCATAAGGACAATGGCTATTTATGTATCTGTGAGGAAGAGCAGACTGTGGATCACCTTCTGTTTCATTGTCCAGTGTTCGAAAACAAAAGATTTATTTTGATCGGACATTTACATTTTTGTAATATAATATATGACAAACCATTATTCAATTTGTTCACAAAAACGTGCTGCTATAAAGAGTTTTGTAACTTTATATGTAATATATTTAAGAACTTGTAAATAATTCAAATTATTGTAGTATATATAATTGTTAATTGTAAGTAGCAAGACTGGGTTACCCACGTCACTGTAAGTCTATATGTAATATATTTAAGAACTTGTAAATAATTCAAATTATTGTTGTATATATAAGTGTTAATTTTAAGTAGCAAGACTGGGTTACCCACGTCAATGTAATTTTATATGTAATTAATTTAAGAACCTGTAAATAATTCAAATTATTGTAGTAGATATGTGTTAATTTTAAGTAGCAAGACTGGGTTACCCACGTCAAATGAATTCTCATTATAATAATATAAACTCAGGCTATAACTATAAGCCTAATGTAAAAATAGGGTTCAAGAAAATGTATATTCTAATAATAATAATATCTATATTTATGGTCGCCAATTTTCTCCTCTCTAATCGGTAGTCTCTCATCTTACTTACTTAGGGGAGACTGTTGTACCGTACCTTTAAACACTTCTCAGATTTTATTATTTTTAATTTTGGGAAATTATATTTTTTAAATTAAAAAACACTTTAAATAATTATTGAAGATTCCTTTACAACTTCGTGTATATATTTTCCTGTTCTGCACATCTATTAAGGATGGGAAAAATAAAATGTAATGCGTTCAAAGGTACAACAGGTTCATGTACCTTAGAACATACCCTCTTGTAAGTTGGAACGCATGTAATATAGGTGGGAATATAGTTGTAAGAACTGACAACCATATTCACAATGTGTTTTCAATCATAAACCATAGCAGGCTTCTCTGACTTAGATTTTATTTCCTGGAGGAGCAAGAATTGCTTCAACAGCTTTCTTCAAGGCATCCGGATCAACTGGGGGACCTCTTAATTTCAGACTTACTTCGTGACATGATCTTAAAATAAAAGAAAGACAAAAACCAATAGTATTATGCACCTTGGAACATGTTCCATGGTACAAGATGTTCTGTGTTCAAATGTACAAGAGGGCGTACGTTTAAACGAATATGGCTACCAAAACTAGAGATTCGAATAAATCATGGAAATTAAAATATGTTATTACCAAAGCTCGGAACTTGGGGACTTCTGTCTTTGAACGTGGCTAAGCGACCGGAATTCAATGTCAACAAACTCCCGCTTCCAGCACAGAGGTACTGTCAGGTCTGCTATAAAAGTGGTTCCTGGCTGGAACAACATAATGATAATATTATGGTAGGTTGAAACACGTAATTTTATAGCATATATATAAGTAAACATGCAAAATACATCAAATTTACAGTTCTGCTCTGTACATTTCATTACAGTGTATGACTACATACATTCGAAGATTTTTCGAACCCATACCTTCTTCGTCTGTTAGTTAAACATGATTTGAAACGAAAGAAACTTATTTCCACGTCACATGAAGTGACGGGAGCAAAATTAATTTTTTTATTTTAATTAGCTACCTACTGAATACAAATTATATTTATAAAACAAAAATGTTTCTAGCCACTACCGTAAGAGCCAGGCTCGTGTACGGTGTGGTCTTAGTCAATAATCTAACATAAAATTTACAAGGACAGTTTACTAAATACAGTAAGTAACTTAATTCAAACCAATAAATACAACACAAGAGCAAGAATAAAGAAGAAAGAGAAAAAGAGAGAAAAATACACATTTAATATAAATTAACAATTCGAAAGAAGCCAGTGATATTCAATAAAAACAAGAATATAGTAGACAGAAATAAAAGGTAAAAAATACATTTGTTAATATTATATTATATCGTGGATAATTTTACAGATTTATTTTTTAAAAGCTTCAATTTTAAAAAATTTCAAATTTGGAAAATGGTTTGTAATTGTATTATAAAGTCTTAGGCCGAAATAAAGTATTGAATGTTTTCACTGTCACAGTTTCCTGTTCGATTTTCAGTAGTTACTAGTTGATCTCGTATCTGAGAAAGATAAGTATCCTAAATTTGTCTCGAAAATAGTGTTCAATTTCTATGTCACTACTAGGGAAGGTTCCACTACGACTTGATCCATGGCTATGGACAAATTTTCCACCGATTTAAGGGACTGCAATGTATTTCAATGAATG
Source organism: Periplaneta americana (assembly GCF_040183065.1). NCBI lineage: Eukaryota > Metazoa > Arthropoda > Insecta > Blattodea > Blattidae > Periplaneta > Periplaneta americana. Next base: position 40,257,339 of record NC_091131.1, read on the forward strand.
CCCGTTTCCAATCTTTAGTTTGTGTTTGACACAAGTTACAAAATATAAACTCTCCATTCGAAGAAAATAATGTATCTCCTCAGAATTCCTCCACGAAATTCTGTACCTAAATTTTAAGAAATATATTTTCAAACGTATACAATACCCATTCGAATAATACGTATTTTCTTATTTTCAAACAGACCGTTTACCTCTAATTAATTATCTGAATGTCATTGGCTTCGACACGATACAGTTTCCTCGTCCGTCTTCCTGTCATTCGATGTGACCACTTTCTTAGTACACACGACTGTCCCTGAGCACTTGCAGGGTGAGCTTTGTGTACGTTGTACCTGTAACCTTACTCATGCACACGACACACAAGTCTCCAAGTTCCGAGCTCTGGTTATTACTCACCAGATAACACGGAACACATTGTACTTAATGTATGGTAACAAATACAATCTGGTTTTATGTTAAATAACATATATCAATGAACGAAATGTTTACTTTTGGGACCAAAAAAGAGTCTTTCGTTCACAGAACTCACATTTTGCAATAAATCAAACCAAAACTACGACCAGCGCTACTTAGCGGCTTTCCCTACAATCTACTTCAGTTTGAGTCCTCTAGGTAGCAGCAATAATTAAAAAACAAAAAATGTTCAAAGGTACACTATGCTAAAGGTACAACAGTCTCCCCTACTTACTTACTTACTTACTTACTTACTTACTTACTTACTTACTTACTTACTGGCTTTTAAGGAACCAGGAGGTTCATTGCCGCCCTCACATAAGCCCGCCATTGGTCCCTATCCTGAGCAACATTAATCCAGTCTCCATCATCATATCCCACCTCCCTCAAATCCATTTTAATATTATCTTCCCATCTACGCCTCGGCCTCCCCAAAGGTCTTTTTCCCTCCGGCCTCCCAACTAACACTCTATATGCATTTCTGGATTCGCCCATACATGCTACATGCCCTGCCCATCTCAAACGTCTGGATTTAATGTTCCTAATTATGTCAGGTGAAGAATACAATGCGTGCTGCTCTGCATTGTGTAACTTTCTCCATTCTCCTGTAACTTCATCCCTCGTAGCCTCTCATCTAGGAAATGAAAAACATTAAGTAGAAAATCTTACGGAATATTTTCAAATTTTTAACGTGCAACGTTTGTACGTTTGACATTCGAGAAATCTTGTCAAGTTTTCTGTTAATAAGATAACATTATTAATTGCAGTAGGTCTTAAAGACTGAAATTATGTGTTCAAAACAAAGAAGTTTCGTATCCTGCAATCCACGATAAAACATAAAGATAAAAATTAATTTGACATCATAATGAATTCATTATTACTCGTACATAAATGGTGTGATTAATAAATTCGGGAAGTATAAATACAGAAGTATAGTTGATTTAATATAGTCTACTTCTAACTGTGATATATGTTCTTACTGTGTATTTATAGAAGTACAAGGTAGGTAGCCCGGAATACATACAAATGGTGCACTGTACCCTCTTTACTTGATATAACTCTGTAAGTGAGGTCCGGAGAATGTGGTGGCCACAGTTCCCATACGCCTGTACCGATCCATCTTTGTGGAAATGTTGGCTTCACTTTTTCTTCAGGTGAACAAAATAAGGATGAACCAGAAGGGTTTCTTATTCACTGGTATGGTGACAAAGGACTAGAAACACTCAACTAACTCGAAAAAAAGTCCCTTCTATGTTGTTTCACTTGATAAAATATGAGTGTATACAAGTTTTAGGTAATTTGGTCATGTCTTGACCCCCGCCCAACATGTCTGATTAACAAGACATTCTTTTCTTATAGTAAAATAATGAGAAAATATATTAAATGGTTCTCTTTTAATGCAGTTCATTATACAATACTATAAATCCAAATATATGGTAATTAACAAATTTTGTAATTAAATCTTGCCCTCAGCTATATAATATTCACATCAAATGACTATATTTACTGAATTTAAGATTTGTTAGAAGCTGCAGTTAACATCTTTAATGTCTCTCTCTTTATAGTTAGGAATTTGTTTGCGATGATATTCAACCACTTGCAATAAGTATTGTTTTCGAGTTTCGTCATTGGTAACCCCAGTTAAGAAGTCTTGTTTTGAATTTAAAGTTTTTTTTTTTGCGAAAATCGTTATTAAAAGTTATATAAATTTGTAATTGCAATAAAATAAATATATAAAGTAGCTATTATTTTATAAATGGAAGCATACACACTCTTCTCGTACTATTTATTCTTTGAAATTCGATGTGGAGTCCTCTGGTAGCCCGGCAGACATTTAAGCTGTATTCAAATTTCTGTCGCACTCAACAAAGGACATCAGGAATGACTGATAGGATAGCTTTTCTGATTAACTTTAAAAAGTTAGTGACGTTTTAATACTTGCTTTTCCAAATAATTTATTGATACGTTTGAACTCATCAATACAGCTAAATAATTTTGCATTTCTTTTAACTAAAACAGGTTTGATATCGGTTCACACTACTTCCTTATAACGTTCTTTCACTATCGTACACCAGACAAACACTTCACGGTCATTTGATAACATGAAAGACTTACCGTATTTTAACCGAACCTGTTTTCCTACCTTTGATCTTCCTTCAGATCATTTATTCCTCTCATTCTAGGTACAATGAGCAACGTAAAAACGTGTTGAAACCAACTGACATAAGAAACTGTCATTAAGTTGTCACATTTTGACAGAGAACTACGTCATTTCCCCGAGTGTCAGTCAGGGGATACGAACTGAGTTTCTTATGCTCAAAAAAGTGCAACGCTTAGTTCAGGGAATTACAAGAGCTACGTTAATGATCTCGATACAGAGCAGATGACGCTTTCTAATCTACAGGTTGTAAGGGGTATAAGCGCCGTCCTTTTCACAGTCGTCGGAGCTTATATCGTTCGTAAAATTACGAAAACAATTGCATCAGTAGGTATATCTAGCAAAGAGTTAATATTAGTTTAAATAAGTATTTGTGTGTTCTATTACGTTTTCGTGGAAAAAAATATAAATGCATGCTTGAATTTGTTAATATTCTGACGTGAGAGACGTGGCAACGTTCAGTACACAGTACTCTGCACAGACATAAGTACGAGTCAGCTGAGTTCAAGCTCCCTGTCCATAGCTCTACTGCCGAGCGCATGGCAGTTCAGTACAGGGTATTCGGTAAACAACACCCTATGAAGATCATAAGTAACGTCCCTGATCAAAATACGAGTACAAGAAATAATAAGTTATGAAATTGAATTTTGTTAATTACTTCACTCACATTAGAGTCATAGGTAAGATAAATAAAAAAAATAACAACATTGCACACTTTTTACAGTAATAATCTTCATTATGACACTTTTGACGGGCAATTTATTCTCCTATAACCAATAAATATTGAAGCCAAAATTTCTCGCCGTTTGTAATGCTTCAATACTCGCAGATACATTATAAACCAATCAGAGAAAGTCGGCGATTAAGATCGCCATAGATAATTGGCATTAAATCGAAGTCTCATTGTATTTTTCTTCTATGGACAGATGAAATAAGCAAAGCAGTAATCTATCTAGGAATGGTCTACGAGACAATTTGTATAAAGGGTTGATTGCATAGAGTACAAAATAATAAAAATAAACTATGTTTGAATGACATTAAATTTGAGATAGACTTAAAATCGGTATGGCATAGTTGCGCCCCGAGGTCAATTGGGAGACCTAGGCATGGCATAATTGCGCCCCGAAGAAATCAGGTAGCAGAAGGGACATGGCATAGTTGCGCCTCGATGGGCATAATACACACGAAAGTGATTGTCATAAAATAAATAAATTACTTAAAAATATTACAGTGATAGCTGCATTAAAATCAGGTAGGCCTAGCATATGATCACTTTTGCTATTTAAAATAACACTTTTTTATTGATCACATACAATAAATGAACTGCATTTTTTGTTACTACATCGATATCTTAACCCTACGGTACAGGATTTCGAAAACTTAGAACCATTGTGAATTATTAACTCTTTACCCTTTTTACCAAAATTAAAATCATTTTAAATTAACTTCATTATATGCCACAGACGGTGTGAAAATCACTAAAAAAATGTCAAGACTGCTAAAGTCCCATATTCCAACGGCTCACTTATTTGAATAATTATGTCAGTTAATAAAGAACTGCCAACTTCATGGTGTTCATTTTAACGGTAGACTATTGATAATCACTGCATAAACCATAGAAAAACAGTTAATAAAGTACTGCCAACTTCATTGTGTTCATTTTAATAAATATTAAATCGAATAAGAAATCAATAAGGTTGGTTGATTATGAGACTCGAGTTTCCGTAATGTCTTTTTCTCTACCAATTTCATCGGGGCGCAACTATGCCATGCCCCTTTCTCTACCTGATGGGAACGGAGCGCAACTATGCCCACAAAACAGGAACCCTTTTTATCTGCTGCATCTTATCTGACCGTGGGGCGCAACTATGCCCTCCCCCTTAAAATACATTTGATTCAGTGTATATTAAAAAAAATAATAACCGGTCATCCGGTTATTGAGGAAAATAACCGTTTTTAGGTTAAACCGACCGGTATGGCATAGTTGCGCCCCGCGGTCAATTGGGAGGCCTAGGCATGGAATAGTTGCGCCCCGAAGAAATCAGGTAGCAGAATGGACATGGCATAGTTGCGCCCCGAAGAAATCAGGTAGCAGAATGGACATGGCATAGTTGCGCCCCGAAGAAATCAGGTAGCAGAATGGACATGGCATAGTTGCGGCCCGATGAGCATAGTACACACGAAAGTGACTGTCATAAAATAAATAAATTACTTAAAAATATTATAGGCTAGTGGTAGGTTGCAATTTTTTAGAACATGTATCTGTTTATTTTACCGCTTCTGAATTCCTCGATCACGTGGTTTAAAAAACGGAGTCTTTCACGGCATTTCTTATTATTGCAGTTCTTTTTTCAAATTTAAGCGGTTCAAAGTTAGGCCTACATATGTTTTAAATCAACCTTAATATATGCCACAGGCGATGTGAAAATCATTAATAAAATGTCAAAATTGCTAAGGTCCCATATTCCAACGACTTTCATTTGAATATGTCAGTTACTAAAGTACTGCCAACTTCATGGTGTTCATGTTTACGGTAGGATATCGATTATCACTGCATAAACAGTAGAAAAACAGTTAATAAAGTGCTGCCAACTTCATGGTGTTCATTTTTACGGTAGGATATCGATAATCACTGCATAAACAGTAGAAAAACAGTTAATAAAGTGCTGCCAACTTCATGGTGTTCATTTTTACGGTAGGATATCGATAATCACTGCATAAACAGTAGAAAAACAGTTAATAAAGTACTGCCAACTTCATGGTGTTCATTTTTACGGTAGGATATCGATAATCACTGCATAAACAGTGGAAAAACAGTTAATAAAGTACTGCCAACTTCATGGTGTTCATTTCTACGGTAGGATATCGATAATCACTGCATAAACAGTAGAAAAACAGTTAATAAAGTACTGCCAACTTCATGGTGTTAATTTTAACGATATCGATAATGAATATTAAATCGAATAAGAAATCAATAAGGTTGGTTGATTACGAGGCTCGCGTTCTCGTAATGTCTTTTTTTCGTATTATCGCTACGCTCCCATCATTCGGCAGGTCTTTGAAATTTAATTGCATTATTGTTTTCAAATTCTTATGTAGCCGTTCCAATCACTCGCCTCAATTTCAATATTGCAACCAATAAGCTGCTTCCATTATTAAATGACACCTACTTGTCTAATCCACGTGGACTAAAACCGAGGTTGCAATGTCTTGTGCTGAGGACGAACATTAAGGCATGTGATTAAAAATTATTATTAAAGAGTTATTATTAAGAGTTAAGAATGTCAACGTACTCGTATATGAAATAATAATAATAATAATAATAATAATAATAATAATAATAATAATAATAATTATTATTATTATTATTATTATTATTATTATTATAATAGCCATTTAACAATATAACAAACTAGTGCTTATTCTTATCGAGGAAGTAGACGTGACAACGTGACGATTAGAGTGAAACCTACAGAGCAACAATCGGTCGGCAAAATTGTTTTAAAAGCACACCGCACGTTATTGTATGAGCTGACATGTTAACCATGAAAGCGCGGCGATAATACCTATTTCATCGGGGCGCAACTATGCTCACAAAACAGGGACCCTTTTTTATTTGCTGTATCCTTACCTGATCGTGGGGCGCAATCATGCCCGCCCAAACCGTCAAGCAAAAAAATCGGTAATTAACCGGTTAACCGTGTGAAAATAACCGGTTATTTTTGCCCAGACAAAATGGTATCCCATCCGTAGTAAAGTCGTGATATGACCATTGCAGTTACAGCGACTACAAATAAAATTTAAAAATGTCTGCAGTACATTGCACAGTGGGCCAGAATTCAAATCTAGCAGGAAAATATTGAATTTTTTAATGTTTTAAATAACGCTTCCTCTCGAAGTACTAAAACTGATCTTCACAAATCTGTATGCCATCAATTTATACCGAGCGAAATGCCAACAGGGCTGGCTGCTAAAAGTCGCCAAGTGTTAAGAACCCGAGCGACGAGCGCCAGACGGTTTATGGCGGTAGTGATGTGAGGGTGATCTGTGTGTTGTTGATGTGGAGAAAAGTGTCTTTCTGTGATGGAAGTTTTAATAGAAGGTTCGTACTTTCTATTTCCATTATTCATACTTTAATTGTATACGTGAAATGTTACCAGGGATGCGTTAAACATAGCTTTAAAATATTGCGGAATTATGTCTTTACTTCATTTTTAATTAGAGATCTAAAAAATGTTGCACCAGGTGTCACCTTAAAATCTACATCAGATTATAAAGCAATCCTTACAGTTTATTACAGAAGTTAAGATTTGCTTGCGTTTGCTTGCCTTTTTCTTATATTTCCGTTTTTATTTCAGATGTAGATCCCCATATCCAGTCCACTGTGACTCGGCTGGACTTAAACGAGGTGTTGACTACTAAAAAAGAGTCTACTCAAACGCTTACTGATTTCGTAGTGACAAAATTAGAAATACAACATTGTTCCAAGGATATTATACGGTGTGTCGAAAAAGTTGTGCGCACATTTAGAAGTAATTTAGAAAAACGCTTGAAACAGTGCTCCAGGAAAAAGGAGAGGTTTTTGCGTAAAGATTCGGAATGGTTAGTGAAATCAATGGACCACGGACATCCTCCTCCCTTCCCTCTACTTTTCCCACATATCTGGCCGATTACTCCAGACTCTTTCTTCTCTCCATTAACAAATTATTGTCAATATTTTAGTAAAACCTGAAAATTTTAAAAGGAGAATTAAATACACTGTAAATTCACAGGGCTAACGGCTTCAAAGCTGGGTACCTGGTTCAAATAAAGTGCACTGGTACAAAATTTAATATGGAGGCATGAGATAATTACTCTGCTTGCCATTAAAATTTCACTTCAATTTATGTGTCCCCAATTTAAAAAAAGGACATCAAATTTCCCCAAAGAGTTCTACAATAAATAAAAACCCGCCAAATGTCCAAGGATTTAATTCCATCCGTTTCAGGAGTAGGTAGACCTCAAAAATTGTTTGAAAAAAGTGGCATGAAAACAAGAATTAAACATGTAGGGTACTGTCTCTGAAAGATCAGCGTTCTTAAAGTGAATTAGTTCTGGCTACTCAAATGTCTTTGCGGGGTTCAGAGAAAAGAGATGTAAAATACGTTCTACAACAAATCACCACAAATTACTCCAAAAAGAGCATCAAAGTATACGATAGCCTATAACAAATCTCCAATTTTACCAAGACCATATGCACCAGAGAAAGCATTACAATTTTTAATAGATAACGTCACCAAACATAAATACAATGTGCAGTGTTGCCTGTAGGTTTGCCCAAGAAGCCCAAGAAGCTAGACATTAGAGCATTAGAAAGTACTGTGAAGATTATTGAAGAAAATTTTCACGAATTCAAACAATGTAGAATATCTTAAATCATCTTGTAACTCCTGATCCTATCATATCAAGTATTTATCCGTTTTAAGAAAATAAGAAGAATTCCTGTCCCGCTGAAGTGCGACAAATGTTGAAGGAACTCCATACTTACAGTGCAAGTGAAGACGTGCGTGTGACAAGAGGGAAGGCTGATGAAGCGGACGAAGAGCAGCTGCAGTTGGAAGAGGAGGAGGAGGAGAATTAAGAGAAAGAGGAAGGAAGATAAGGAGGACGATGATGCAGACGATGACTCCTCATATTAGAGAATATTGGAAACTATAAGTTCACGAAAAGAACAAGTGATATAATTAAGTACCTAGCAGGCTCCATGAAAATAGTTATTCAAACTCGCACTCATAGCTCATTACTACGGATAACAATTCCATACTGGCTTATTATTATTCCATAAGCTCTTAGAAATCATTATTTAGTAAAACAGAATCATTTAAAATTATATTCCATACTTATTTAATTTTTTCCCGCTAGATTTGAATTCTGGCTCACTGTGCATTAGAAGCAGAGTAGCTCTTTAAGATGGAGATGACAATGTGGGATATAAGATGCTAGTTGTAGATAAGGTTTATTGAATCATTTCCAATTATACGTCTGGCTATGAACACTGAATGATAAGAGGTTCGATTCATAATTTATTACATTTCCCTATAAATAGATATTACTAACATTTGAAACAAACAAATATTAAACATTAAGAATATTACATCTACCACTTCCAGAGTAAAATATATTTGAATTCGTAAAGATGGTCGGACAAGACTAAATCTCGCTTGTAACATTTCAGACTCCAAAGCAGCTATTCTATCAATAGTTTCTAAACACACACCATCTCAAACAGCAGAAATAACTAAAATGCTCTCTCAATTAATATCACTCAATAAAATAATTGTATTCCAATGGATACCGTCCCATTGTGGAATCCTGGGAAACGAGAATGCGGATGCTTTAGCAAAGAAGGGCAGCACTGCTACTTACAGACCTGTTACTAAATCTACGTATTACTCTGTGAAAAGATGTATTAAATCTACATACTTAGACTTCAACAAACAAAATTTGATAACACACTCTCAAGGGAAAAAATGAAACTCTCTGCATCATAATCCACAGTTAATTCCCGATTTACCGTACCACGAAAATCGTCTGTAGCTGCATTTAGATTGGCAACAGGCCATAATTGTTTGGCCAAACACCTGCATAGAATTGGAAATATATCAGTCCCCTAACTGCCCATTGTGCAACTGAAACCAAGAAATGAATTCGGAACATCTCAAAATCTGTGCTTCAGTGGCTGACCATGATAATACTGTATCTTCGAAAAATATTGGAGTGCAGGAGGTCAAATGACTTTATTGTCAAACGCCACAACAACATTTCACATAACGATCGCACGGTGTAAATATTAACAGTGTTGAAATTTATTTGCGATAGATCGTGACATAACAACGATCAGGATCAGTAAATATCATGAAATCAACCGCGAACCTGGCACTGGCTGGCACTCAGAGGCAGTAAATTTTACGTTCAGAGAGATTTCACAATTCATAAAATATATCCGAAAGTGACATTAAAACACGTTGTGAAAGCGTTTGCTAATAAATACACTTCAGCAACTTCGAGTTTGATTAGTCACTATTAAAATTAATAAATGAATGGGCGAAGTCAAAAACTGACTAAGTTAACTTTTTGTATGAAATGAGTTATGGTCACCCAAACATTTCCTGGTATCACACGCGTTTATCTAAAGTGGAAAACTGACCAAGTCAGCGTTCTTATCATAAGAAATATACTATACAAGTTTTGTCTGAAGGCAAGAAATGCCCACGTCAGTAATATGTGCATGGACATGAGTAGTTCTCGACTTGAGACACTTTCAAGGCATTCGGTTGGCAACAGTACTAATTAGCTGTTCACTTGCAAGCAAACTGATAGCACATCGTATTGCAGCATTGTTCTTATCTGGTGTTGAAATAGTAAAGAAGTTGTTTAATAACATTACCCAACATGAAATTTATCTCCGTGAAGATAATACATGTTTTAGTCCATTTTCACACGCATATTCTGAAAACAATGCTTAAAATGCCACATCACGTCAGAGTGGGGACGTAACTTACTTTGTGCGAGATCGTGCGTATTTGCTTGCTTTCCGCACACAACCAATACGCGGTAAGTGTGAAATACCACATTCAGTATTCCCAACGTAACACACATAACAATTTCCCTCTTCTTACCGCTTAAGCGTCATATTCATTTTACTGCTTTAGGCTTTTAACATATTATTTTTAAAGACGTTCAATATAGTAATAATTATAAATTGGAAACTTACCACTGCAATTTCACCTAAATTGCACTGTTAATTATTGTTTTTAAATATTTGCAAGAATTAAGTAAACTCTACAACACCACAAAAGTTACTGCATTTGTAATGCAAGTATCATTAAGGAAGCCGTGAAAAAATCAACAAGATTCTAGACTCATCATAGACTGGGGGAAAAAAAAAGACAGACGTATATCACGGCCTGCTGGAGTATAGTAAAAACAGAAAACATTTTATAGGAACAATGTTGAAGATAGATATATTTGTTTTCCAAAGTTGCCGTCATTGAAGAGAAACCAAAATGGAGATTTCATTGCAACTAATTAGAAATTCGTCTTTCAGGTATGTAATAAACGATCTTCGCACAAAATAATGTACGATATACGAGCGGTATGTTTGTTTTCATGTTCTCGGAAATTAAAATTAAAAAGCTCAACTACGTTTCGCTTTTTCAATCTTTTCCTCGAACATGAAAACGTCAACACACCGCTCTTGTAATGCATATTATTACATACCAATTTTCATAGAAATCGGTTTAGTCATTATCGCGTGAAAATGTAACAGACATACTTTACAAACAAAAATTTTTAAAATTCGATTTTGGTCTCAGGATAGTTAATTATACATGTTAACACCAATTATTCTCGAGAAAAAAAAAAAGAAAGAAAATTACCAGATAAAATTTTGGTTAACTTTTATTATTAGTACAGATTATTAATTACTACTTTAAATGTTACACAGTGTATACAAAACCTCTTTTCCTATTCTGCGAAATCAACAAAATAAAATTTACTTTTAGGTCCTTATTTTAGTTTTTAGGGTATTTTTGATGGAAAGTATTTTGAATGCCATATAGCATAAATTCTAAGTGGGGACATAAATTACTTTACATACCAATTTTCATAGAAATCGGTTTAATCATTATCGCGTGATAACAGACCAACATACAGACAGACATACTGTACATACAAAAATTTTAAAAATTCGATTTTTGGTTTCAGGATAGTTAATTATACATGTTAACACCAATTATTCTCGAAAAAAAAAAAACGAAAATTACCAGATAAAATTTATTTTGGTTACACTTTTATTAGTAGTACAGATTATTAATTACTACTTTAAATGTTACACAGTGTATACAAAACCTATTTTCCTATTCTGCGAAATCAACAAAATAAAATTTACTTTTAGGTCCTTATTTTAGTTTTTAGGGTATTTTTGAAGGAAAGTATTTTGAATGCTATATAGCATAAATTCTAAGTGGGAACATAACTTACTTTACATACCAATTTTCATAGAAATCGGTTTAGTCATTATCGCGTGAAAATGTAACAGACAAACATACAGACAGACATACTGTACAGACAAAAATTTAAAAAATTCGATTTTTGATTTCAGGATAGTTAATTATACATGTTAACACCAATTAATCTCAAAAAAAAAAAAAACGAAAATTACTAGATAAAATTTTGGTTACACTTTTATTATTAGTACAGATTATTAATTACTACTTTAAATGTTATACATTGTAAATAAAACCTCTTTTCCTATTATGCGAAATAAAAAAAAAAATAAAAAATAAAATTTACTTTTAGGTCCTTATTTTAGTTTTCAGGGTATTTTTGAATGATTTTTTTATGTTAAAATGCTCTGTTTTAGGACAATTTAAAAATTATTTATAGGTTATCAAATCCTAGCCTTAGTTATGACGCATCGCTCCGAAAATTAAGTTTCCATTACCTCATTATACAAGTAACATTACATGCAAGAGGTGGTTGTGACACCTTTTTCCTGAAATAATTTCAGATATCAATTTGCGTGTTCAAATATATCCGTATTGGAAAGGTATTTTCCCGTAACAGCATGCCTAATATGACGGAAATTTTTAAACTGTTATAAGAGGTACAAGACATACAAGCAACCAGCTCATAGGCCCACTGACATTTTCCGATATGAATTTCAGATATCACCTTTCGTACTTGAATATATCCACTATTCAGAAAATTTTAAAGCTGTCTCATGAATATTTGGAAGCCCGCGTCAATTGTTTTGAAAATTCTGTTTGGAAATAGTAATATGCGTTACAAGAGCGATATGTTGACGTTTTCATGTTCGAAGAAAAGATTGAAAAAGCGAAACGTACTTCAGCTTTTTTAATTTCCGAGAACATGAAAACAAACATATCGCTCGTGTATCGTACATTATTTTGTGCGAAGATCGTTTATTACATACCTGAAAGACGAATTTCTAATTAGTTGCAATGAAATCTCCATGTTGGTTTCTGTTTAATAACGGCAACTTCGGAAAACCAAAATATCTTTCTTCAACATTGTTGCTATAGAATGTTTTCTGTGTTTACTATACTCCAGCAGGCCGTGATATACGTCTGTCTTTTTTCCCCCCCAGTCTATAACTGCGAACTTAAAACAAACGGTAAGGTTATGTAACGATTTATTTTTCATTTTAATATTTTAACAATATTATTTATATAACATATTGCAGTAATAACATCGGCATCTGGAATCTTGTTAATTTTTTCACGGCTTTCTTAATGTTACTTGCATTACAAATGCAATAGCTTTTGTGGTGTTGTAGAGTTTACTTAATTTTGCAAATATTTAAAAACAATAATTAACATTGCAATTTAGGTGAAATTGCAGTGGTAAGTTTCCAATTTATAATTATTACTATGTTAAACGTCTCTAAAAATAATACGTTAAAAGCCTAAAGCAGTAAAATGAATATGGCGCTTAAGCGGTAAGAAGAGGGAAATTGTTATGTGTGTTACGTTGGGAATACTGAATGTGGTATTTCACACTTACCGGGTGTTGGTTTTGTGAGGAGAGCAAGCAAACACGCACGATCTCGCACAAAAATATTTTTCCGTAATAGTAAGTTATGTATACATAGATATACCGGTACCGCGGAATTTTAAACTAACACATAATGAAAGATACATCTTGCCGAGTGTTTTAAATACAAATTAATGCATTTTGAGTATTTTAAATACAGTTTTTTGGTGATGTTTTAAAATGTATTTTGTATTTCTATTTAAAATACTGACATGTCACTATTTTGCCCATCCCTGAAAGTTTGACCATATTTACTATGGCTACAATTTTAAACTCTCAGTAAGCGTTTTTCGGTGTCCGCCGCATATATTTAGAATATCCACTCTTAAGAAGGTTTATTTTCCCGTGACAGTATGTATAAATATCACAAGTACAACCGTCACCCATTAGCGATAGAGGCAAGGGAATTACTTCAAAAGTACGCACAGCACATATGCTTCACTTGAGTCCGTGGACACAATGGTGTAAGAGGAAATGAAAGAGCTGATGAGCCAGCGAAAGCAGCAGCCTCCAGCTGCGAAACTCCGACATACACTTTACAACCAATATCAAACGAATGTTGTACTGCAAGGGGATCCTCTGAGTCCCATAATGTTCAATCTGGTTACGCACGATGTGGTTCAGAAGGTAGCAACCCAAGACGTGAAAATGTATCTGCATGCAGATGATATGGTTGTGCTAAGCAACAACAGGACCTCACTCCAAGAGGCAATCAACAACCTAGTCGTATGGTCCCAGGACAACGACATGCAGATAAACCAAAACAAGACGAAAATAATGAAGTTTCGAAAAGGAGGAAAATTATCCTCAAAGGACAAGTTTATCTGCGAAACTCAAACCCTCGAAGTAGTAAAATATTTCAAATATCTAGGGGTAACCCTGCAAGTAACCGGATTCACGTTCACCAGGCATATTGAGGATAGAACAATCGCGGCAATCAAGGCCACAATGGGGATACGAAACCACAAGTCCCTATCACTCGGAACCTCAATTGCATTGTTCAAACTCAAAGTCGCACCAGTAGCATCATATGCCATTGAGATAATATGGACGTACCTGAGCTACCAAAACCTGAAAACTTTGGACAGGGCTAAGTCCAGATAAATAAAAAGAACACTCTGCATCTCCAAGTTCGCTCCAACCCGACTCGTGTACCAGCTGGCAGGAACAACGTCCTTCATAGAAGATTTAATGGCCACCTACAACCTGACACCAACCCCAGCCAGTACGAAGTTTTTTGACGAACGACGACAGAAAGCCGCAGAAATTGACCCTGCATTTTTCCGCACCCCAGCGATGAACAAAGAGGAATGGAAAGCAGCCAACTTTGAGCTACGTCACCATTACACAACGGGAGCAATCCATGGTTTTCACTACCGCATCTGTACTAGAAAAGGTTTTCACCAGGTGATCAGTGATTGTGCATGTATAATCTGTGGACTGCATTGCCCGCTATATCACCTCTTTGAGTGCTCACTAAGAACATTGCCGCTGTCATATTACGCTAAAGATGAATGACAAAGAACTGTGTACGACATACTCACAATGCTCGATATATATAATGTGTTTATTAAATCTATTATTACAACCAATATCATATATCAAGAAACAAATACGACAACAGACTCATCACAACTGGAATACTATAATTCCGTCGCTCTAATTTCCGGCAGCCAATCGCGTTGCAGGTCGGCTACATTTAAATATGTGCGTCTTGTGATTCGCTTATGAAGACGTTATTCATTTCTTAAGGCTCGATAAATACTTAATATAATCGCCCGCCACTTTGGCTCTATCGTTGGCGTTCGCAGAAAGCACACGAAGACGTTATTTGCCGCTCAATTATTTGCTGAATTACAGTGCGTTTGATTTATTATCATAGGAGCTACGACATGATAATGTTTAACGGTGTGGAAAATAGATCCCTCGTATGGTAGCTCGGCAACGAAAGAACAAAAATGGCAAACGATACTACCTACCTAGACTTTATAGAGCCTTAACTTCCTAAGACGTAAGCAAAGAGGCGGAGTCACGCCGGAAATAACAGCGTCGCGACTATAGATGGACGCCATGCACAACAGGCTCACTAGCAAGAGATACCTACTTCCCAACAATACACGACCGACTCAAAAGCCAGCACTTCAAACCTACTTTCGTAACAACGCAGTTTCTTTCTGGACATGGGAAATTTGGTACTTACTTCGACAGATTCAACATTCCAGCAGACATCGACTCTACATGCTCCTGCCGCAAAAACCTTCATAGTGTGAAACACCTTCTATTTGACTGTCCTGTTATTGAAGCAAAGAGATTTCAAATAAAGACACACCTTGTGGACTGCAACAGCGAATACAGGACTCCACTATGTGAAGTAATCAAAAAACCTTATTGCTACAGAAAATTTATAGACTTGTTAAACTTTATCTTTAAAAGACTGTAGATATAATATATTTCACCATTATCTGTGTAAAAAATAAGTAGTATACCGTATAACATAGATGGGCATCGTGCCTCACTTGAGAATTTGTGTCTCACTGACCTACACAGAGCTTATCGCTCTGACTGACATCATCTTCACAGTCCCCGTTCCACCCTCACGTAGCTCCTAGGCGTGGGCAGGTTCTATATCAGTTTCATAAGCAATATCATTGGTGGCATAATGGCATTATCAAAGCAGTGTGTACGCGCTAGAAAACGATTATTTCATGAGAAATGGCAGGAAGATTTTTTTGCTGTTTGCTGCATTAATAAATTTAATATAAGACATTACTCCTTATGTCATAAAGAACATGCTGAATTAGAAGGTAAGACAAATTAAATGTTATTTTTCGTACTATTCCGAAGAAAATTTATGCTCTTAACATTTGCATAATATACTAAATACGACATTATACCTTAAACACGCTGCATTAAAAGGTACGAGGAATTAAATGTTGTTTGTACGTATTATTTCCTAAAGAAATTTGTAAAAAAAAAATCAAATGTGCGTCGAAAACGAAATATCATTTTCTGAAATTATTTTAGGTCGAGAACGTGCAAATCTATTAAGTAATCTTGAGAAACGCCAGAATATTAAAGAAAATAAACGTAGACAACGTGATGGAATTTTATTGGCTAGTTACGCAATTTTTCGCCTGTAATTTAAATCAATTCAACGATGGAGAAATAGTAAAGAGGTTTAGGACTAAAGCTGCCGAATTAATTTGCCAAATTGAATAACATTTTGGAGTCTCTCACGTTAACCAAGCGCTTTCCTAATAATTCGCCACTGACCGCCTTAGCGATTACGATAAGGTGACGCAGGCCACAGCAGTTTATATTTCCCATCCTACTCTGCAGTCTCCTCTCCTAGTAAACAAGCTATTTCAAATCGAGTGCCTCACGTAACCGAAAATTGTGCCCATGTATGCCGTATAACAAAACAAAAATTCTAGCATACCGCTTGGTGAATTGGAGTTCTTTTGAGCGGATATTTAATAATAATAAATATCACGAGGAAACTTCAACTATATCATTGCAAGATTTTGACGTAGAACTACACCTTTTTGCTCACTAGGTACGGGTAAGGGGGTATTTTCTGTCATAAAGCCTAAAAATGCAACAGCTCCCTTATCCTCGTTGTCTTCTCCATATACTCATGTACTTCTATTGTTCTCTTAGTCTTGCATTTATTTCCTTCAGTTCTTATTTTCCCTTGTTCTCTTTGCATTCCCTTTTGTTCTTTCATTGTTCCCTTTCTCCTTGTCTTAACGTTATCTTTGCATTCTCCTCGTTCTTCTTGTAATCCCTTTTTTTCATTTCTCGCACCACCCACAAGTGGTTCTACGTAAAGTTATGCAGCATAGTAAAGCTATGCACAGGGACATCATTTTATTTTTACTAACATTTCTAATATTAACCTGGCTATACCTTTGGATTAAAGGTTCAGAACCAGAAACACCATTTGCTACCCCTTTCTACTGGAGTTCGATGATACTGGCGTAAAACACAAAGAAATCACTTTACTGGGTATAGGAGGGAAGAAAAGTAGTTCATCCATTTACGTAAAGTTGAAAATATCGCGATTTTGAGTTTGATCATTTTCATTAGGTTTTTCTTTAATCAAAATACAGTACTGTATATTAACAATAAATGTTTTACTCACGAACTAAACTGTCCATTCGGACGTATTCATTATGCAGTGTATATTATACTGTCTACAGCACATTAGCGTACAATAGAGAGAATGAAGTTAAATTGAAAAATAATCACAATATGGATATTTAATAGCACATTATGCAACGAGCCTATAATGGTAATAATTAAGACGCGAGTATGTTTATGAAACGACCGCAAGCGAGTTTCATAATTTTCATACGAGCGTCTTAATTACCATTATAGTCAAGTTTCATACGACTATTTATGCTCGACCATATTTCTAACTTGAAATTATTCATAAGTATTCATGTTATTCTTATCTGACTGATGAGCGGAACTGACCTTGTGCAATACCTCATAAATTGTGAGTTGTGCGCAGACGCGAAAGTATTTATTTATTTTTTTTCGAGAAACAAATGTCGATATTGACCTTGATATAATCTAGAGAGTAAAATAAACGTTAATCTTGATATAGTCTTGAAATTGAATTAGACATTGAAAAACGAGATGACAAATTGAATTTATTTGAATATTATTTATAATTAACTCTAATTATTATAGTAACAGAACTGACTTTATTTCAAATATAGGTGATTTATTGATTTATTGTTGTCTTTCGATTGCATATCCGAGAATAATCGATACTTGCGCTTTCATATTGCTACAATGGTAATTTCTGATTGGTGGAACACCTGAACTTTAATGAATATGTGTATTTTAATGAGGTCCATTAAAGGGCTGCTAGCAGGTGAATAGTTACTACATTTCTGCACGGTCGAGCATAAACACATTTTTGAAAATGGTGGCCGTTAATTTCGATACAGGTTTAGTTATTGTTTGCATATTATCGCACTATAGACTATTGTGCCTAATTCCAATAGTGACTCATGTTAAAATAATTCTGTACCTACTCTACAAAAGCGTACCTTACGCACTGTAAATTCAATTTTCTCTTCTGCCAGATCCGAAAAGATAAAATTACTCAGACATGCTACCTACTGTCCGTCCAAGTGGTTTTGTCGCAGGGTCGTATAAAGGGGGGAAATCACGAGGCCTATTTATTTATTTTAAACAGTTGTATTATATTACGTAGACGTCCAATTCCTAACAGAAATTAATGTTTTCAGAAAAGAGCTAAGACAGCCTAGCCACTAGCTTTTACAGAGGGGCGAGTAGAAGCCGTTGGGGGAAACCGGGATGTGACATAGGCAAACGGACGACGTACCTGTGCGAGAATAGGATTCAATATATTGAAAACGAACATATTTCTGGAACGTACTATACTCACTAACTCAGTACTGTGTTATGTGTGGAGAACGGTTGGAAGTTTACTAGTAGAGAGAGTGGGAGTGAAGTACATTCAAAAACTCAGGTACAATAAAAACTGAAGTAAAAATAAAATGATGTCCCTGTACTTGTAGACAGGTGAACGAACCCACAAGTAGTTCTACGTAAAACTATACAGCATAGTAAAACTATGTACTTGCCGACAGGTGAACGCACCCACAAGTAGTTGTACGTAAAACTATACAGCATAGTAAAACCATGTACTTGCCGACAGGTGAACGCACCCACAAGTAGTTGTACGTAAAACTATACAGCATAGTAAAACCATGTACTTGCCGACAGGTGAACGCACCCACAAGTAGTTGTACGTAAAACTATACAGCATAGTAAAACTATGTACTTGCCGACAGGTGAACGCACCCACAAGTAGTTGTACGTAAAACTATACAGCATAGTAAAACTATGTACTTGCCGACAGGTGAACGCACCCACAAGTAGTTGTACGTAAAAATATGCAGCATAGTAAAACTACGTACTTGCCGTCAGGTGAACGCATCCACAAGTAGTTGTACGTAAAACTACGCAGCATAGTAAAACTATGTACTTGCCGACAGGTGAACGCACCCACAAGTAGTTGTACGTAAAACTATACAGCATAGTAAAACTACGTACTTGCCGTCAGGTGAACGCATCCACAAGTAGTTGTACGTAAAACTACGCAGCATAGTAAAACTATGTACTTGCCGACAGGTGAACGCACCCACAAGTAGTTGTACGTAAAACTATACAGCATAGTAAAACTACGTACTTGCCGTCAGGTGAACGCATCCACAAGTAGTTGTACGTAAAACTACGCAGCATAGTAAAACTATGTACTTGCCGACAGGTGAACGCACCCACAAGTAGTTGTATGTAAAACTATACAGCATAGTAAAACTACGTACTTGCCGTCAGGTGAACGCATCCACAAGTAGTTGTACGTAAAACTACGCAGCATAGTAAAACTATGTACTTGCCGACAGGTGAACGCACCCACAAGTAGTTGTACGTAAAACTATACAGCATAGTAAAACTACGTACTTGCCGTCAGGTGAACGCATCCACAAGTAGTTGTACGTAAAACTACGCAGCATAGTAAAACTATGTACTTGCCGACAGGTGAACGCACCCACAAGTAGTTGTACGTAAAACTATACAGCATAGTAAAACTACGTACTTGCCGTCAGGTGAACGCATCCACAAGTAGTTGTACGTAAAACTACGCAGCATAGTAAAACTATGTACTTGCCGACAGGTGAACGCACCCACAAGTAGTTGTACGTAAAACTATACAGCATAGTAAAACTACGTACTTGCCGTCAGGTGAACGCATCCACAAGTAGTTGTACGTAAAACTACGCAGCATAGTAAAACTATGTACTTGCCGACAGGTGAACGCACCCACAAGTAGTTGTACGTAAAAATATGCAGCATAGTAAAACTGTGTACTTGCCGACAGGTGATCGCACCCACAAGTAGTTGTACGTAAAACTATACAGCATAGTAAAACTGTGCAGTTATCGATTTTTGTTTATTTAATGGCAGGTACTTTACTGCGTCATTGATCCAAGTGTCCTCCTCTATATTGTGAAGTTCCGTAAGTGTGCTATCTACCTGATATGGCTAATATAACTATGATTAACAGGGAAAGGATTTATATGTAAATACATATTTACTTATAAAGCTAATATAATTTATATTTTGTATTATCTTTATGTTTCACAATGTGTAGGGTTGAAAAATCCTACTTTTATTTTCCATATTTTTCCATATTTTAGAGTTTAGTACATATTTTCGTTAATTTCCATATATTTTCCATATTTCATATAAAACAGTCCATATTATATTAGGTTTAACAATAAAACAAAACAAAATTCCATTAACTTTTAAAAATACATTTCAACAATAGAGATTTAAACACATGTTCAGTAATCCCTTTAACATCAGAGTTATTTGAAAATTAGCAGTCCTATCAACAATGGGAAAGTAAGTTACAAAACTGTATTAATTTAATTTAAAATTTTTAACAGACTTCAGTTGTGCAGCTCAACAGTTAAATGCCAGTCAGAGTACACATAGGTTCAGTTTTGTAAATCATACTATAAAGACGGTAAATATGCCAAAAGTACGTCATTCAGTCAATTTAAAATCAAAACTAACAAGTTACATTTCAGAATTTAAAGAAGATGGTTTATCAACTGACAATAAAATATTATTTTGTAATTTGTGTCAGTGTGCAGTATCATCTACACAAAAGTTCCTGGTGCAACAACACATTACAACTAGTAAACATCAGGCCAACAAACAACTAAATTCCAAGCAGAGACAATTGTTTTTAACACAACCAACAACATCGAATGTAAGATCTGAGTTTAACATCGACCTGTGCCGTTCTCTCATCTCTGCTGATATTCCTCTCTACAAACTAAAGAATAAGGTCTTCAGGGAATTCCTTGAAAAATATACTCAACATACAATCCCGGATGAGTCAACACTTAGGAAGACGTATGCTCCATCCATCTACGATGAGACAATACAGAAGATAAGAGATGAAATTAAAGATAGTTCAATTTGGGTTTCCATTGATGAGACTCCCGACAAAGAAGGTAGACTTGTTGGTAATGTAGTTATCGGTTTGTTAAGTGAACAATATTCTGAACGAATTCTTTTACATTGTGATGTTCTAGAAAAGTGCAATAACAAAACTATAGTTAAACTGTTCAACGAAGCTATGGGTATCCTGTGGCCAAAGGGTATTATGTACGATAATGTGTTATTCTTTATTAGCGATGCTGCCCCTTATATGGTCAAAGCTGGACAAGCATTATCTGTTGTATATCCTAAATTGACTCATTTTACTTGTGTGGCGCATGCATTTCATCGTGTGGCAGAAGTGGTCAGAGACAATTTCCCTAAAGTAGATTTGTTGATTTCATCAGTGAAAAAAGTATTTCTCAAAGCTCCCAGTAGAGTTAACGTGTTGAAAGAAATGTACCCTGAAATTCCATTGCCACCAAAGCCAATTTTAACTAGATGGGGTACATGGCTAGAAGCAGTTGAATATTATGCCGAACATATAGACTCTATTAACAATGTTCTCCTTGCATTGGACTCTGAAGATGCAGTCTCAATTGATACTGCGAAAACAGTTACCTGTGACATAAGTGTGAAGAATGACTTAGCTCACATTCAGCATACATTTTCATGCATCATAAAAACGCTCAAAAGTCTCCAAAATAGGCACCTTTCACTATCTGAAAGTTTTGAAATTATAAATAGTACTGTGGAACAACTGAATCGTGGTAGAGGTAAAGTTGCAGATGCAGTAAGAGCTAAGGTGGACACTGTACTTTCAAAAAACCCTGGATATGAAGAACTACAAAAGGTTGTTGCTGTGATGAGTGGTGAATCAACAGTGAAGATTAACTTGGACTTATCCCCAGCAGACATTGTGAAATTGAATTATGTACCAGTTACTTCTTGTGACGTCGAACGCTCTTTTAGTCAGTATAAATCTATCCTCAGAGACAATAGAAGAAGATTCACTTTTCAGCACTTGAAAGAAATGTTTGTAACCTATTGTTATGGTAACAGACAATAAAAATTGTGTTTTGTTGAAACTACATTGGAAGATAAGGTACGTCCATTATATTTTTTGTTTAGTTTGATTAAAATGTACCAATATTTAACGTACATAGTCATTTTTTTATAATTTTAAGTCCATATTTAATTCCATATTTTGGTAAAAATCCATATTTAATTCCATATTTTGGTAAAAATAACTACATATATATTTACATATTTCATATATTTTTAGTCCATATAAATCCGTTCCCTGATGATTAATGAAGCAATGGTGAGGTATCGGTTGGAAAAATAGGAGTACCTCGCGTATCTGTCAACATCGATGCACTTTTGCAACTCCTGTAGCTAGTTGCCGTGTTGCTAATTTGACCTGGATCGGATATTCAACATGATCACAAGCATTTAAAACGCGAGAAAACAATTGTGTCCCCTTGTTTCCAATTCGCGAAATCATAGCACAAAGCAACAACTTTCTTCACGAATTCCACTAGACCAGCCGGGATTCGAACCGTGTTACCAGTATGACTAAAGACGCTGCGCGCTCTAGGCATTCGGCTGACGACGCGCCTTGATCATAAGATGTACTCCTGTTGAGAGAGTCCGTTAAGTGAATTTCACTATATTCGCCTAACGAAAGGCAAATTTTATTGAAGGGTAACGTATCTACATCGACAGTTCTGGCTTGTCTAGTACGTGCAGAAACGTAAAGCGACCAGGAAGTGCTGAAAATATACATTGTGGAAGCAATTTCAGATAGCAACTTCTCGTCTGTGTTATGTGCTACGAATGCAGCGTGATTATGCACTGCACTGTTATCAGTTCACTTGCCAGGAAATTCTTTCTTAAAAACCAGTCTTACATACTGATTACTCTTCAGTACAAGTTCGCATTCATTTTTTTCCTTTTTATCACTTTTTTTCGCGAATTGTTTGCTGTTACGTTAACACATATGTTTGTAAGTTACAAGTCACTACTTATTATGCTCCCAAGTGACGAGTCTTATCCCAAAGAGGTCGCTGCTGTCGATTTCTTAGGGCCAGTTTGTGGTTACAGCACATAGTATAGTACCAGGGATGAGACGATATTAGCTCCCAATCATGGTAGAAGAACTCGACCTTGATCACGAGCGCATAGCGCATCCACTACATAGCGTCGTAACGTAGACATCAGAGATGTACATGCACATGCAGCGAATTATTACAATAACTTGCATTACTAAATTTCTGGCTATGTAATAGGGCTAATTACTCAGTTATTTAATATACATGTACATATATAAACAAATCGCAAAAGGAAGGGTTTTTTAGAAACAAAAAGAAAAATAGGGAAAGTTAATTGTATGTAAACCATTTTCTTCTTAAAAGCAATTATTTATTATGTAAATACTTCACTTCATTGGTTAGGAGAAAATAATAGGATCTAGCTGCTCGACGTGTGTGATCTCTAAGTACTTTTGAGTATTTGTTAAAAAAATAATAACGACAATATTGATTGAAATAGAGTATACTGATTGTGTGATTGTAAAATGTAGTCCTTACTCTCCAGTCGTGATTATGTAATGAGTTTTCTTAGAGCGATTTGTGAGATGCACGTAATACGAAAATAAAATTGATTAAATTAAGATATTGAGAGCCATCGTAATTTTTGGGGTCAATCATTTAAGGGGATATGTATGATTTTTAAAACTTCCGGCCAAAATTTGTGAAATTTAAACTATATAAACAGATCTATAATAATATCATCTGTACAAAATTTGGTGCAATTAGGTCTAATAGTTTTGAAATTATATTTTTAAGTATATTTTATATTGACGTTACTAAAAAAAGCTCCTTGCATCAAAGTTTTCAAAATGTTTAGTTCCTATTTGCTCAAAATCCTGAAAATAGTTATTGGAATAAAAGTGAATTAGCTTTTTTTTTGAGCTTAGTAATAGTAGGCCTATAAGTTAAAGTGAAATCAAAGATAAAATATTATTTCTAAATTAAAGAAACATGTAGTCTAATAAAAGTAAATATCCAGAAACAAGCAACAAATAAAAAATCAACAATACATTTAAAATAAAGAAGTGAAAGAAATTTAGATACAATATACTGACCCAAAAGTAAATTAATTTACCTTCGATGTCAATTCCGAAATCAATTTATTTCTCTCTTCTCCTGAATAATGCCTATTTTTTTTCATGTTGCGTCTCATAATGCCGTTTTATGTTGCTTTTTTTTGCAAATGATATATTTTTTACACAACAAACATTGGACTTCATCACCATGTTCGAAGCATAAGTATTGTATCTTCCACTCTTCCTTGAAAGCTTTAAGTGCTTCCGTTCCGTCATGATGCGCTGTGTTCTAAGATCTGTGCATCCTTTAGCAATGTTTACAGCTAAAAGAGCTCCACGCGCGCAGCGGGCATAAAAGAGCTCTCGCTCGAAAGTATTAGTCATCATCGCAAGACTGGTATATACAGTCACGAAGCTTGGGATGATTTTTTGCATTTCTCGCGATAGTTGCTAGCCGCTTGGAGCGCTGTGAGTACTGGGAACAAAAGACTGTGCCACTCCCATCGTGATCTAATACAGGCCGTAAGGCAGACCACGTGACTCGCTTAACCCGATCATGAAGTGCGGCGTTTCAACCATATAAATTAGTTGGAATGCATAAAGAGTAACATATATTCCTCTAAAATAAAATTTAAAACAACGACTATAAGACACTTCAGACATAATTCACTTGCGAGTTAAGATGTAATAATGTTTTTGGTGTGAAAATTACGTTGTTCGTATGTGTAATAGGCCTATCTGCCTTTATTTCCATTAAATATTGCGAAATTCTTGTATATTCATTTATGCACGATTCAATAATTTTCAGTTGCACAGCACGGATATTTAGATATGTTGAAATTATAGGTTATGTTCAGTGTACCAGTACTTCAATATTCGCATTCATACATTATAATTAAGCATAATGTCATGTATGATACCCCGCACATTCAATTTGTCTGTATTTTAATACTACAATTGAGTACTAAATTATTGTATTTATCTACTACCTAAGAGACGAAGTAACATAATCGTACGTACACTAATTTCATAGCAGTGGTGTGGTAAATTTTCTGTCTACAATTAAGGAAGGTAGAAAAGCACTGGTTATTATTATTATTATTATTATTATTATTATTATTATTATTATTATTATTAAAACAAATAAGTGTGTCGCGTTATTGTGGGCGTTCAATAAAGTGTGTCGTCAATCAAAAAAGGTTGGGAACCACTGATGTAACGACTTAACGGATAGGTATGTAACGACTTAACGAATGGATATGTAACGACTTAACGAATGGATATGTAACGACTTAACGAATGGATATGTAACGACTTGAAGAGTGCATTTATAACGACTTGAAGAATGGATATGTAACGACTTCAAGAATGGATATGTAACTCCTTAACGAATGGATACGTAACGACTTTAAGAATGAAATTGTAACGACTTGAAGAATGGATATGTAACGATTTAACGAATGGATATATAACCACTTAAATGGATATGTATCGATTTAACTAATAGATACTTATGTAACAATTTAAAAAATGGATATGTAACGACTTGATCAATGAATATGTAATAACTCAGCAAATGAATATGTAACGACTTAGCGAATGAATTTGTAACGACTAACGAATAGATATGTAACGACTTAACGAATGGATATGTAACGACTTAGCGAATGAATATGTAACGACTAACGAATAGATATGTAACGACTTAACGAATGGATATGTAACGACTCAACGAATGGATGTGTAATTACTTAACGAATGGATATGTAACTACTTAACCAATAGATATTTACTTAACAAATGGATATGTAACGACCTGACGAATGGATATGTAACGACTTAGCGAATGAATATGTAACGACTAACGGATAGATATGTAACGACTTCAAGAATGGATATGCAACGACTCAACGAATGGATGTGTAACTACTTAACGAATGGATATGTAACTACTTAACCAATAGATATGTAACTACTTAACCAATAGATATTTACTTAACAAATGGATATGTAACGACTAACAAATGGATATGTAACGACTTCAAGAATGGATATATAACTACTTAACTAAGAGATATATAACTACTTAACAAATGGATATGTAATGACTAACGAATGGATATGTAATGCCTTCAAGAATGGGTATGTAACGTTTTCAAGAATGAATATGTAACGACTTCAAGAATGGATCTGCAACGACTTAACGAATGGATATGTAACTACTTAACGAATGGATATGTAACGACTCAACGAATGGATGTGTAACTACTTAACGAATGGATATGTAACTACTTAACCAATAGATATGTAACTACTTAACCAATAGATATTTACTTAACAAATGTATATGTAACGACCTGACGAATGGATATGTAACGACTTAGCGAATGAATATGTAACGACTAACGGATAGATATGTAACGACTTCAAGAATGGATATGTAACGACTCAACGAATGGATGTGTAACTACTTAACGAATGGATATGTAACTACTTAACCAATAGATATGTATCTACTTAACCAATAGATATTTACTTAACAAATGGATATGTAACGACTAACAAATGGATATGTAACGACTTCAAGAATGGATATATAACTACTTAACTAAGAGATATATAACTACTTAACAAATGGATATGTAATGACTAACGAATGGATATGTAATGCCTTCAAGAATGGGTATGTAACGTTTTCAAGAATGAATATGTAACGACTTCAAGAATGGATCTGCAACGACTTAACGAATGGATATGTAACTACTTAACGAATGGATATGTAACGACTCAAGGAATGGATATGTAACTCCTTAACCAATAGATATGTAACTACTTAACAAATGGATATGTAACGACCTCACGAATGGATATGTAATAACTCAGCGAATGAATATGTAACGACTAATGAATGGATATCTAATGACTTCAAGAATGGGTATGTAACGATTTCAAGAATGGATATGAACGACGGATATGTAACAACTTAAGAAGTGGATATGTAGCTATTTAACTAATAGATAAGGATATGTAACGACCTGATGAATGGATATGTAATAACTTAGCGAATGAATATGTAATGACTTAGCCAATGATTATATAGCGACTTAACGAATGAATGTATAAACGACTTAATGAATTAATATGTAACGACTTAAACAGGAATACTTAATGAGTTCACCAAAAGTTTGTAACGAATTAACGAACGAGCTACGAAATTGTTCATTGAATGAAGTATGAGGAGTTGAACAGTTAATACGAGTATATGAAATGGATTAACGAATTAGTAACAAACTTTCTGAACAACTGACTGTATAAGTGGATTGATATGTAAATCACCTCTGAATGAGATTCTGGCTGATATGTACTGTACATGCATCTATTATTATCAATCAATACATCTCACTTGACGACATGTATCAGGGGAAGAAGAAATTATTATTATTTGTATAATTATTACATCTTAAGTCTGATTAGTGTTGTTTGTTACTAGTTAGCGATGTATGCAATGGAGGGGAAAAGGAACTGGCCACCCTAACCAATTATCTCCTGGCTTAATTTCCTCATGAGTGATGCCTTATTGGTGTCGCGAGTTTCAAATCTGTCTTCGGACAGTTGACTAAACAACAACAATATGTAAATACACGGAAGAGATGGGCGAAGGAAGGAACAGCGTATAGATATTATAGAGTACGGACACTTCGCGTCGGTACCTTTGATGTAGCAGGACTGATTTCAATGACCTTCAAGCCAGCTAGAGCGTGAGATTCTGCTTTCTCCCTAGAGCTGGCGCTGACATCACACCAGCTGGCAGTCGACACAGAGGAAATATAACACATATAATTAATATATCTAGGTACATTATGTACTCAAATAAAATAAATTGGATCCATAAAATAATAAATCTGTCATTAACTGTAATGTCTTGACTCTAGGAGTTCCTTTATAATGAGAGTTGAGACGTTGACTCCAACAACAATTAAAATATGTAATGATTTGATAGCACCGAAAATGGAAAAACAAAACTCTTATGAAAAGTAAAGCCATATACCTGTATTATATTATATACAAATATTAAACGAATTTGATACATAATTTTATAATGTATTGAAAAGCTGTTAACTTGAATTTATTTGAAGCAAAGCGTTACTGGATTGTGCAATAAGGTAGCCGATGTTTGGATCCTGTGTCTCAACTCTATACTCAATTATTATCTTAGTTTATACTCGATAACACTAACCCTAGCGCAGGGATGTCGAACAGCGCTCTCGAGCTGTGAAATGAAGAGCCTTCACTCCTCCCTTGCCGTGCAACGGTTGAACACAGATAGCAGACAGGCCGGGCGTAAACAAAAGCGAAACAGAGGCGGCTGGTACTTCGATAACTTTTATACATCTTACTGATTAGGAGCTCATTCTAGATTTGCACTTGATAAACTCTGATGAACAAAGAATGTAGGCGTACATGAGGATGAATGTTGCTGCTGATAATAATAATAATAATAATAATAATAATAATAATAATAATAACAATGGCGTTTTATCTACTGGGTCGTCGACCTGGTTGGCAAGTTGGTATAGCGCTGGCCTTCTATGCCCAAGGTTGCGGGTTCGATCCCGGGCCAGGTCGATGGCATTTAAGTGTGCTTAAATGCGACAGGCTCATGTCAGTAGATTTACTGGCAAGTAAAAGAACTCCTGCGGGACAAAATTCCGGCACATCCGGCGACGCTGATATAACCTCTGCAGTTGCGAGCGTCGTTAAATAAAACATTAAAAAAAAAAAATCTACTGGGTCATTCCATGAATGTTGTTCGTTAGTGACGGAAATAAATAATAATAATAATAATAATAATAATAATAATAATAATAATAATAATAATAGTAGTAATCATAATCATCATCGTCATCATCATCATCATAAATCATGTTTAAAATATCAACTTTGTGTGTATGTGTTTTAGCAGTGCAACTTCAAGTTCATAGACATAAAGTGTTTTGATGTATAAAATTAATTACATTTAGCGTGACTTGAAATTTGTTCATAGTTTTTGTTATAGATTCAAATATATCTTCGCCTCGAATTCGATACTTTAGCGAAATGACATCTACAAGATCTCCGTGAACATTGACAGCTGAATCGACACTCCTTATGAACATAGCTAGCTGCGCAGTATCTTTGCGGTCGGTACTTTCATCAAGAGCTGCACTAACTCTATTTTTCATTCTTGGTATCAGTTGTCCCTCCAAGTTATCTCCCATTTCTGATATGCGCTCTGCAATAATATTACGAGACAAATTTATCCTATATTTAAAATCATTAACATGTTCTGGACATATCTCTTTTGCAACAGCTATGAGGCAGTCTTTCACAAATTCTCCGTCAGTGAATAGCTTTGAAGACGTTGCAATAATTTCACAAATTTTATAGCTAGCACGAACCAAGCTTGTTCTACTAACACCCGATGATGATGATGATGATGATGATGATGATGATGATGATGATTATGGAAGGTTTTCTGAATTCAATCTTAATTTTAATTCCTTTACAGGCGTTTCACGAGTGGAACTGGGTAACTTTTCTGGTCCATAAGCTTCAGCATGTGTTGAATTAAAATGCCTTTTAATATTATGATGGCTTAGGTATCCAAATTCCTTTCTACATATTAAGTAATGTGTCTTTCCGTCCTTTAAGATAAAGAAACATATATCTATCCACTTATTATTGAATCTTCGTTCCATATCATGATGATCCATATCATCATGATGCATATAATAATTCAAATAATGGACTTAAATTATTAAAAAAAAATGTTTTGACATAAATTATCTTTCTATCAACGAAAATAAAACCATCATTATTCCATTCCCATTATCTGAAAAATGTAACAAATCTCCTACATCTATATTAAGTATTAAATTACATAATTATGATTGTTGTCTTATACAGTGTAAATGTTCAATTATTAAAGAGTCCTCTGAAGTTAAGTATTTAGGCATAATTTTCGATAATCATTTAAAATGGAACCAACACATTAATTACCTTTGTAATAAATTACGTAAAATAGTATATTATTTTGTTTTATTGAGGAATTACTTGACAATAAGTTTATTACGTACAATATATTTGACTTTATTTCAATCAGTAATTATGTATGGAATTATAGGATGGGGTAGCTCATTTAAATCCAATTTTAATCCACTTTATTTATTACAGAAGAAAATAATTAAAATATGTCTTCATAAACCTATTGATTTTCCATCTCAGAATTTGTTTATAGACTTTAATGTACTTAATAAAATTAATACATAAAAATCGAAATAATTTTGAACTGTATTCTCATAGTTATGAAACAAAAGGTATGAATTCTTTAAGATTGTTTGAACCAAAATGCAACACTGTTACAGTATTTAATCATAGTAGTAATTTAGGCCCAAGAATATATAACAAATTTATATTTAAATATCCTAATCTTGTCAATTCTAATAGTTCTAGTATTAAATTTAAAAAGTTATGTATGGATTTTATAAAAATTGAAAAATTGTAAATTTAAATTTATATACTATAATTGCAAATTGTATTGTATAATTATTAATTATAATTGTATTGTATAATTGTTAATTTCAATTCAGGAATCCGCCCCTGAGCACGAGTTCTACTCTTTCAGGGGCGAGCTAAAGTTTCTCTGTATATTTTATAATTTATGTTACAATTATTAGCAAAATAATTAATTAATTAATTAATTAATTAATTAATAAATAAATATCCATACCAGCCGCCAGAGTTGATAAACACACTACGTACAGAACACTGCTACTGCTCACTGTACTGGCTGTCGTTTGAGCTCTGCTATACCCATAGTAGGAAACAGTATTAATCGTTTCACAGTTTGAGAGCGCTGTTCGACATCCCTGCTATAGCGCTTGAAAGTGGAACTAAACGCTGGTGTACAGAGAAACATAACACAGGAAAATTCGCTCAGTGTCCTTTCTTTATAATCCCTATTCGCTGGAAGGAACGTCTGGCTATAGTATTAATGAAGTCCATAATATATGGCGGCCCAACTGATGAACATCATTAGGTAGAGAAGGACGTGCTCGCATCTTTCCGTGACCCCAGTATTGATAGAAATGCTAATATCGACCTCGATTGAAAGTAAGGTTGCTAGTTCGAATCCCGCCTAGTGCAGAATATGTTCATTTCACAATCACAATTTCATGTGCTGCCAACTACTTACCCAACTGCCTTGTTCGGAGGTCAGCAGACTCACGCCGGACCTCGGCACGAGGTGTCGCTCTGAGTCATCCAGCGGGAGAACGAGAGATGTGGTTCACAAAATTCAGGCATGAGGCAACGCTTTCTAAATCACGGCTAATTAATGAAGACAATCGGTACAGGGTCTTCTTGAGAAGGCAATCGGCAATGAAGACTAAGGATCTGTAATCGGGAAATGCATTGTCTTAAGGCAGCGGTGGCGAAAATGTAATCGTGCGCCGAGCCACTGTGTAATCTGCAACGTGCATAGCACCTATGGAGGGAGACGGACACCCGAAGGGGAAGTAAAGCAACTGTCTGACTTATTAACGGATTTTCATTTTCCTTACGTCAAGCACTTAAATATAATTTTATACAGTACGTCGTACAAAATTTTGTCCAATATTCTTTTGAGAAGATTAACTCCATATGTAGATGAAATTATTTGGGATTATCAATGTGGTTTTAGGCGTAATAGATCAACTATTGACCAGATATTTTGTATTCGACAGATAATGGAGAAAAAATGGGAGTATAAGGGTACAGTGCATCAGTTATTCATAGATTTCAAAAAGGCATATGACTCGGTTAAGAGAGAAGTTTTATATGATATTCTTATTAAATTTGGTATTCCCAAGAAACTAGTTCGATTAATTAAAATGTGTCTCAGTGAAACGTACAGCAGAGTTCGTATAGGTCAGTTTCTGTCTGATGCGTTTCCAATTCACTGTGGGCTAAAGCAAGGAGATGCACTATCACCTTTACTTTTTAACTTTGCTCTAGAGTATGCCATTATGAAAGTCCAGGATAACAGAGAGGGTTTGGAATTGAACGGGTTACATCAGCTGCTTGTCTATGCGGATGACGTGAATATGTTAGGAGAAAATCCACAAACGATTAGGGAAAACACGGGAATTTTACTCGAAGCAAGTAAAGAGATAGGTTTGGAAGTAAATCCCGAAAAGATAAAGTATATGATTATATCTCGTGACCAGAATTTTGTACGAAATGGAAATATAAAAATTGGAAATTTATCTTTTAAAGAGGTGGAGAAATTCAAATATCTTGGAGCAACAGTAACAAATATAAATGATTCTCGGGAGGAAATTAAACACAGAATAAATATGGGAAATGCGTGTTATTATTCGGTTCAGAAACTTTTATCATCCAGTCTGCTGTCCAAAAATCTGAAAGTTAGAATTTATAAAACAGTTATATTACCGGTTGTTCTGTATGGTTGTGAAACTTGGACTCTCACTTTGAGAGAGGAACAGAGACTACGGGTGTCTGAGAATAAGATTCTTAGGAAAATATTTGGGGCTAAGAGGGATGAAGTTACAGGAGAATGGAGAAAGTTACACAACACAGAACTGCACGCATTGTATTCTTCACCTGACATAATTAGGAACATTAAATCTAGACGTTTGAGATGGGCAGAGCATGTAGCACGTATGGGCGAATCCAGAAATGCATATAGAATGTTAGTTGGGAGGCCGGAGGGAAACAGACCTTTAGGGATGCCGAGACGTAGATGGGAAGATAATATTAAAATGGATTTGAGGGAGGTGGGATATGATGATAGAGAATGGATTAATTTTGCTCAGGATAGGGACCAATGGCGGGCCTATGTGAGGGCGGCAATGAACCTCCGGGTTCCTTAAAAGCAAGTAAGTAAGTAATTAAATACAAGGCTACAAACTAATGTTTATTACGTGTAACGAAGAAAGAAATGAACAATATCACAACCTAAAATTAACTGTCGTCAGAATGTCTCTGCGACAAAGTTTCAAAATCAGGAATTATGTCACTTCCTGCCAGTCGTTAGTTGATCACGAAGGCATTTGTCTGTCAGTCGTGATCTAAATTTGGTTTTTACTATTTTAATTATTTAAAATAATTTTTCACAAACGTAAGTTGTAGCGAACATGGCTTCAACAGAGCAAGCGAAAGAACGAAGCTTCGGATATTTATTTTTTGGCAAAGATTTGAAAGTTCAACATTTGTCAAGTCTTTAGATCTAACTTTCATTTAACATCACATAGTAAATCAGTGAGTTCAAATTGAAGAGCTAACCGCATTATTCGTACATCTGCTCAAAAAGGGTGGACGTACAGAGATGATGATGATGATGATGATGATAACAACAATAATACTTAACCTTTTAATGTTTCATCAGTAACATGTAGTATAATTCCGTTTTATGTTATACAACCGTTTTCCTCGTAATACTTGTGAACAAATCATACCTTTAATATTCTCATCATATTGACAGGAAAAAAATGGGTCCTCCCATCCTACTTGGAACTTTCGTGCATGGCTTCGAGAGAGACATATGCCACTCGCAGGTCAGAGAAAAATACAAATGGAACGGTATTTGACTCCAGTGAGTGAGAGGGTGAAGGTTGGCGGAGGTTAGAAGCAAGCAAAATAATACACAGCTATCACTGCGAGCCACAATGTCTCGCGAGTCACATTCTCGCCACGGCTGTCTTAAGGGGACACTTCACTAAAAGTGACAACTTTTTTCCAAATAATTTATTTTTCAACCAAATTTTGAGAGCATGTTTACTACGTAAAGGACTAACAAAATCCAAATTTTAAACTCTCAAATGTTTTAGGATTTCTTTTTTTCTATTTTTGTGGAAATATTTTCAAACTCAACTTTTTAGTAGAAGGACTCAATTTTTAAGCTTCCTTCTTTTAATTTTAAAAGCATGTTGGGTCCGATAAGTATAGTAATTATCAAATATGTGTCGGTTTATTACAGTCAAATTACTTATCAATAGTACACACGTTAAACAATTATGATTTTACATGAAATGGTATATAAAAGTTTTTGACAAACGTTTTCGCCATAATCATGGCATCCTCAGGTCGTATTAAGGGAAGACTCCACTGAAAATCATGAAAATTTTTCCAAATTTTTTTTAGCTATTTCACTTATTCAGAATTTATATTTTCTTACCCCAAATGGATTCAGCTCAATTTTGATTACAAATACTCGTATGTTTACACTTTTTAAATTAAGGCTGGAAGAGGGCGTGGAATTTAAAGAGCTGTCAAAATTATTTTTCATCGAAGAATTCTTTTTTAAAATTTCTGATTACAAATCTAGTAACTTTTTGTTGGCTCCCTGAAGTTACTAGATGAATGTAGCGTAGGAGAATATTAATTTACATAAATATTCATTTTATTTTCAAATCTATTTTTCTGTGTTCATTTTTGTTGATTCAACACCAACTTTCTTATGCCAAATATTAATCAATCTGGATGAAATTTTTACTGCAAGTATTTATGAGGTAGCTGCATATTTCTATGCATTTATTTTGTGAGAAATGCTGTTAATTTATTTTATTAATATTTTTCTTAACGCTGCTAGTTAATTTATTAATATTCTTCTTAAGAAAAATATTAATAAAATAAACTAGCAGCATTTCTCACGAAATAAATGCATAGAAACGTGCAGCAGCTAAAAATTTCATCCAGATTGATTAATATTTGGCATAAGAAAGTTGGTGTTGAATCAACAAAAATGAACACAGAAAAATAGATTTGAAAATAAAATGAATATTTATGTAAATTAATATTCTCCTCCGTTACATTCATCTAGTAACTTCAGGGAGCCAACTTAAGAAAAAAAAAGTTACTACATTTTTAATCAGAACTTTGTAAAAAAGACTTCTTTAATGAAAAAATAATTTTGACAGCGCTTCTTCCTTATATAAAAACAAATTTTAAACATATTTGTAATCAGAATTGAACTAAATCCATTTGGGGTATGAAAATATACATTCTAAATAAGTGAAATAATCGATCAAATATTTTGGAAAATTTTCATGATTTTCAGTGGAGTCTCCTCTAGAATCTGACAGCCAATGAACAGTATTCAAGTATTTCCAGTCCGGATAAAGTTCACTGTGTTTACACCATCATTATCACCACCATTCTCATTATCACTATCATTGTCCTCACATTGTTTTTATCATCATCATCATCATCATCATCATCATTCTGACAACTATTAGGCCGAGTAGCATGTTACAGTTTTGTTTTCTGTCCATCTCTTTTGATGTCTGACAATGGATCCTTTTCCTCTCGGTCGATAATTTCAAACTGCCTTTGGAAATCTGTTATTGCTCATTCTGTTGACGTCATTTTTGCACTTTTCTTGATATCGCCAATGGTATATCATCACTGGTTCAGCCTTGTGTTCCTCCATGATATATATCCTCATTTCGCTTGTGGTCGAATTTAGTGTATCCCACAGTCCTCCTCATTAATCTCATCTCATGCTGTGATTCTGCTAATATCATGGGCAGATCTCGGATTTTAGACACTTAGGGTGCTATTCATAGACATTTCGCAGCACGCGCTACGAGCGTACTAAGCTAGCCCCGGCTATCCACTGGTTACTAGTACAGAATTCAAATCATATCCTATCGCTAACACTGGTTTATGAATACGAAAAAACGCTGATCATCCACCGGAAGCCCGCGCTAAAAATGTCTATGAATACGGCCCTCAAAAACTAATTTTTAGGCACCTAAAATAGGCCCTGAATTTATAAAAAAAAAGCCACTAAAACATAGATTTAGACATCTAAAAATACAACTTCAAGTAGCTAAAAATAGTATTTTATGGAGCTAAAATGTAATTTCTATCCACAGAAACTACAACTACTATAAAAATGCAATTAATTAGTGAGTATTAAGCATTACGATATACAGTGACAAAAACAGTAAAAAATACTGCGGTTAGAAATTTTATTTTCTTAAGTCATAAACAGGGAACGGATTTATATGGACTAAAAATATATGAAATATGTAAATATATATGTAGTTATTTTTACCAAAATATGGAATTAAATATGGATTTTTACCAAAATATGGAATTAAATATGGACTTAAAATTATAAAAAAATGACTATGTACGTTAAATATTGGTACATTTTAATCAAACTAAACAAAAAATATAATGGACGTACCTTATCTTCCAATGTAGTTTCAACAAAACACAATTTTTATTGTCTGTTACCATAACAATAGGTTACAAACATTTCTTTCAAGTGCTGAAAAGTGAATCTTCTTCTATTGTCTCTGAGGATAGATTTATACTGACTAAAAGAGCGTTCGACGTCACAAGAAGTAACTGGTACATAATTCAATTTCACAATGTCTGCTGGGGATAAGTCCAAGTTAATCTTCACTGTTGATTCACCACTCATCACAGCAACAACCTTTTGTAGTTCTTCATATCCAGGGTTTTTTGAAAGTACAGTGTCCACCTTAGCTCTTACTGCATCTGCAACTTTACCTCTACCACGATTCAGTTGTTCCACAGTACTATTTATAATTTCAAAACTTTCAGATAGTGAAAGGTGCCTATTTTGGAGACTTTTGGGCGTTTTTATGATGCATGAAAATGTATGCTGAATGTGAGCTAAGTCATTCTTCACACTTATGTCACAGGTAACTGTTTTCGCAGTATCAATTGAGACTGCATCTTCAGAGTCCAATGCAAGGAGAACATTGTTAATAGAGTCTATATGTTCGGCATAATATTCAACTGCTTCTAGCCATGTACCCCATCTAGTTAAAATTGGCTTTGGTGGCAATGGAATTTCAGGGTACATTTCTTTCAACACGTTAACTCTACTGGGAGCTTTGAGAAATACTTTTTTCACTGATGAAATCAACAAATCTACTTTAGGGAAATTGTCTCTGACCACTTCTGCCACACGATGAAATGCATGCGCCACACAAGTAAAATGAGTCAATTTAGGATATACAACAGATAATGCTTGTCCAGCTTTGACCATATAAGGGGCAGCATCGCTAATAAAGAATAACACATTATCGTACATAATACCCTTTGGCCACAGGATACCCATAGCTTCGTTGAACAGTTTAACTATAGTTTTGTTATTGCACTTTTCTAGAACATCACAATGTAAAAGAATTCGTTCAGAATATTGTTCACTTAACAAACCGATAACTACATTACCAACAAGTCTACCTTCTTTGTCGGGAGTCTCATCAATGGAAACCCAAATTGAACTATCTTTAATTTCATCTCTTATCTTCTGTATTGTCTCATCGTAGATGGATGGAGCATACGTCTTCCTAAGTGTTGACTCATCCGGGATTGTATGTTGAGTATATTTTTCAAGGAATTCCCTGAAGACCTTATTCTTTAGTTTGTAGAGAGGAATATCAGCAGAGATGAGAGAACGGCACAGGTCGATGTTAAACTCAGATCTTACATTCGATGTTGTTGGTTGTGTTAAAAACAATTGTCTCTGCTTGGAATTTAGTTGTTTGTTGGCCTGATGTTTACTAGTTGTAATGTGTTGTTGCACCAGGAACTTTTGTGTAGATGATACTGCACACTGACACAAATTACAAAATAATATTTTATTGTCAGTTGATAAACCATCTTCTTTAAATTCTGAAATGTAACTTGTTAGTTTTGATTTTAAATTGACTGAATGACGTACTTTTGGCATATTTACCGTCTTTATAGTATGATTTACAAAACTGAACCTATGTGTACTCTGACTGGCATTTAACTGTTGAGCTGCACAACTGAAGTCTGTTAAAAATTTTAAATTAAATTAATACAGTTTTGTAACTTACTTTCCCATTGTTGATAGGACTGCTAATTTTCAAATAACTCTGATGTTAAAGGGATTACTGAACATGTGTTTAAATCTCTATTGTTGAAATGTATTTTTAAAAGTTAATGGAATTTTGTTTTGTTTTATTGTTAAACCTAATATAATATGGACTGTTTTATATGAAATATGGAAAATATATGGAAATTAACGAAAATATGTACTAAACTCTAAAATATGGAAAAATATGGAAAATAAAAGTAGGATTTTTCAACCCTACACATTGTGAAACATAAAGATAATGCAAAATATAAATTATATTAGCTTTATAAGTAAATATGTATTTACATATAAATCCTTTCCCTGGTCATAAAGTATGAATACCGGTACGTAATGTTTAATAAATTCATCGGCCTAATTGCTCTAAAGCTGCTAATAAATAAGTGCTCATATTACAACTAACTCAATTAATTTACCATTGAATTTAAAATTAACACATTGTTTATAATTGGCATTGCAATACATAACGTTTTTCTCTCATTTTCTATTGTGAAATTTTGTCATTTTATAGACAGAACCAGCCACCGGCGTGGCTCAGTCGGTTAAGGCGCTTGCCTGCCGGTCTGAAGTTGCGTTCGGGCGCGGGTTCGATCCCCGCTTGGGCTGATTACCTGGTTGGGTTTTTTCCGAGGTTTTCCCCAACCGTAATGTGAATGCAAGGTAATCTATGGCGAATCCTCGGCCTCATCTCGCCAAATATTATCTCGCTATCACCAATCTCATCGACGCTAAATAACCTAGTAGTTGATACAGCGTCGTTAAATAACCAACTAAAAAAAATAGACAGAACCACTTTATCAGTTCTTCCCAAAGATACCGAAGCAATGGATGCATATTTAAATCTAGCAATATTTGCTCTGCTAATTTCTTTGGGAGATCTACGAGTACATTCCCCCGATTCCTCACATTCATACTGTCTGCTCAAGTGCTCAACAAAACCTTCCAGGAATTTCTTTATTCCTACACTCAAACTATTAAAGGATATTTGAACCAAACCCATCTCATGACATTCAAAACTTTCTCTTTCACTGCTACACGACAATTTAAAAACATATACGTAACAAATGGAAATAGCCAATTTTAGACTGTAAAACTTACTAGGATTCAACAGATGATATTTTTAGCTCGTTATTTTACGAGACTTTATCAACTGCTATGGTTATCTAGCGTCTGAATGATGTGAAAGTGATAATACTAGCTAGATGAGTCCAGGGTCCAGCGCCGAAAGTTACCCAGCATTTGCTCATAATAGGTTGAGGGAAAACCCCGGAAAAACCTCAACTAGGTACAGTGGCGGCTGGTGGGTATTGAATTAAGGGGGGCTGCATACAAAAATAAACCAAGTAACTTACTTTATTTAAAGATTAGTTCCATGCGCCTTATCTTGTAAGTTGTGTTTAAATGAGACAGGCTCATGTTAGTAGATTTACTGGCATTTAAAAGAATCCTGCGGGACAAAATTCCGGCACACCGGCGACGCTGATATAATCCCTGCAGTTGCGAGTGTCGTTAAATAAACCATAATTTAATTTTTATATGCAGATTTGAACCTTAGAAATATCTAACTGGCGAAGTTTTAGTTGGTTGCATAATATATGTACATGATACATCAATAAATGAAAAAAACTGAGCCAGAAATTGAATTCAGGATCTTCAAGAGTACGCACCAGGGCGCTTGCCTCATTTATTATATTGTTAGATGTTTCAGATTCCATTATGGTTTGAAAACATTCTAGCAATGGCTCCTTCTCATGAACAACATTTACTGTTCTTATTTTAAATCCATCTTGTTGCCCCACCTGATCGAATTGTCTTTGAAACACATTAATCTAATACAGATCGAGAGAAGAAAGCAGGGATACTGGATAAATTATCAAAAAATATGCGAGCCTTTGTATTTTGTTTAGCGGCTCTTTCCATTATGAGATTCAACTGATGGGCACTTAATTTCACATTTCTCCTGAATTGTTAAGGTACTGAACTGAATAGACTGTAAATATTGTACAGAATAAAACATTGTTGCACTTGTTATACTCACAACATTAAAGAAAATGTATTTAAAACTGCGCGCTACTGACAAACTGCTGCAAATTTTGCAGCGCCTGGAAACTCTGGATTCACGGCAAGGGGCAGCAGGGAGGAGGTGTAAAACTAACGCGCAAAGCATCCGAGACGAGACTGGCAGCTCCAGGGGAGGAAGTGGCTTCACCTTATAGTCCTTGTCTCTGGTTTCGCTCTGGCAGCACCAGGGGAGGAAGTGACTTTACTAACGATTGCGTGCCATATCATTGAGAGCGAAATTTTTTTAAAAATTCGAGCCGCTAAATAGAGACTGTATAATAAATGTTTTTCACAACATAAAACGAGACAAGAGCCACAAATGTCTGGGGGTGCTGCAGCTCCGCAGCCCCTCTTCGAAAGCCGCCCCTGACTAGGTAGCTTGTCCAAACCAGGATTTGAACCCGA
This sequence comes from Periplaneta americana, assembly GCF_040183065.1. Taxonomy (NCBI): domain Eukaryota; kingdom Metazoa; phylum Arthropoda; class Insecta; order Blattodea; family Blattidae; genus Periplaneta; species Periplaneta americana. Next base: position 40,298,040 of record NC_091131.1, read on the forward strand.
CCCGCTAGAGTACACGATCAGACGTGCTAACCACAACGGTGAAATTCAGCAGATTATGGAAATAAAATCGAAACTATATAGTCAGGTACAATAACATTATTATTTAAAATACAATGAAGCTGTTATTTACTAATTTAAATAACTTAACAGTTAATCAGTATTTAAAGGGAGGGTTTATCTGATGGTGAGATGAAGATTCTTCTCTTAAGATAAATAAATTCAAATTTTGGAACAATATACGATATTAGAATTATGATCAAGAAAACTAGTTTCAGTTCCTACACTGCCTACCCAATCTACAGGCGTGATATTGGAAGTCATGCATTTAGTTCCAAGCTCCGTCACAGCACAAGTCTAGTAATAAACTATAAACATCAAATTTAATGACGGAGAAATTATTAACGAGTCGAAAACTCCCACACAGCTTCTATTTCACTCTTGTATGGACATGTCAGCTGTGCGGAAGTGCTATTTCGTACAGGACAGCCTCTTGGCTAACGATAACAATAAGGAAACGAAGAGTTTCCATGCCCTAAAGCGCCTGTACTACAATCAATTACAACCTCAAGGCCCACAGCTGAATGAAGAGAGGTAGGACTCCTGTCAATTCCTTTCTCCACTCCCGCCTGGATAATACCAAGGGAATTGCCAGATTCTAGCTGAAATGTGATAGTGACGCAGCAGATCTTGAGGGCACAGGCCAATCGTCTGATTAGATGCTTGGGACCGCCCTTGTAATTCAGAAATGTCCAGCGGTGAAACATAATATGAACATCGCTATAAAAGCGTGCTGCATATTCCGTCTTAAGAATCACGACCTTCGTAATTCTATAGTTCAAGAACAGACAATAGCCTATCATAAACAAAGAAGGTATACTTGATCTACAAATTGTGTGCGATACTCTGATCTAATGTGTTTATAGGTCGGCTACAAACATTTGTGCTTGGCTGGTTGCCTATCTTGCTTCAATCTTATTACATCGTGGACAATTAATATTTCTCCATACGCTTCCAGGTTAATTTTTAATTTTTCTTCAAACAATTTTTTTATATATATGTTTGTATCATTTGAAAGCTTGAACTTTCTAGTTTAAAAAAAATATCAATTGTCTCTAAGATTTTGAATTTTATAACCATTTTTGTTCCGATAAGTTTTGTTAATTTAACAATATTTTCTTTAAGTCCGTCACAAACTTTAATATGTTACCATTTTTAAATATGTACATTCAATAACGTTTTATCTCACATTTTATATTTTAATACAATATGTATGTATGTATGTATGTATGTATGTATTTATTTACACTGCAAGTGGGCAAGCACCCGGTGGCAGTGGTATATACAATATTAACAATACACAGTTAAAATGATAAGCAATACACAATAAAATTTACAATACATAATAAAATTTACAACACATATACAATTTTATACACAATACAATAGGAATACACAATACAATTTAACACAATAATAATAAAACATAAAATAAAACACCTAATTTTACAACACAACCTACATAATTATGTATAGGTCCTACATAATTTTCAATAGTCTTTCACTTTACTCTCATTTCATTCCCTGTAGTGGCACTATGACGCATTTCACTGACACTTTAGCACACATTTCACTGACACTCTGTAACACATTTCACTGACACTATAGAACACATTTCATTGACGCTATAAATTATCACTGATCGGAACTGTTCACTGCACTGTAAAACCATAACTTCACTGACTCACCTCGCTTCACTGATACAACAGTTCAAATAAGTCAAATAATTACACCCTTATGCATACTTATAAACAGAACTACATTTAAACTAAACATTTCTGGTCTAAGGCCCTCTTACACGCTATTTTTAAATAATTTACAATTCAAACCAAGGAAGTAAACTCGTCAGGCTAGATAAATACATGCCACCTTAAAAAATTAAATGTTGAATGTCACCTTAATTTTAATTTTCACTTTATACACAACTCTTTAAATTATTCTTGAATCTCCTTAAGGAAGGACAGCCCTCAAAGACCGCTGCAGGTAGGTCATTCCAATCATTTATAGTTCTATTTAAAAATGAGAATTTACCTACATCCGTTTTCTGTTTCCTACATTTGATTTTAAAATCATGATCGTTCCTACCATAGTACGTTGGCTTTTCTAACCGAGCCGTTATGTCTACCCATGCTTTCTGACCTAGATGTGCTCTATACAATGATGTTATTCTAGTTTTCCTACGTCTGTTTTCCAAAGTTTCCCATTTAAGTTAATTCAACTCATTGCACATCAGTATAACAGTTCAATAGCGGTAACAGTGATCTGAAGATGGTTTACAAAACCGAAAACGTTCATCAAGTAGAATGAAATAAAAATATCACATTATTATATGAGATAAGTTTATGACGGACTTAAAGAAAATATTGTTAAATCTAAGATTTTGGTTATTTAATTATCTGAGTTTTTGTTAACCGGAAGCACACTTTCTTTAAAACGGAAGTGCAGTTCTGCAAATGTCAATCCGTCACATTCTGTCAATTTTATGTATTTTTCGTGTAATAACAATTCGAATTTGGCGGTAGAGTTTGATTGTATTATTTTTCATACATCCAGGAAGCTGTGTGTTTGGTTTTACAATTTTTCATACGCTCAAGATCTATATTTGTTTTTTTTTTTTTTTAAGATGGAAATGATAGGAGCGTTGTGATCGAAAAAACAAGTTTATGTCACACAGCGTGATAGGCCTGTTGCTGTGGTAACAACGGTTGAGTTGCCAAACTTACAGTTCCCACGTGGTGAGTGCTCAATAGCTCTCTTGGCGACATTTATTGTGCACACAATGTTAGCATTGGTACGTTTCGTGTTTGATTCTCTGTCGATTTTGGTATTGTTTTCTTAGCTTCGCGTCAATTGTCAATGAATGTTTTAACGTCAGCCATCTTAACGTCAATTGCTAGCTTCCATCAGCTGGCAGCGTCGTAGTCCATATGGCAACATGGCACTGTAGTTCCATACTCGTCCGGTTAGCTGTCATGTCCCATCTTTAAAAAAAAACTAGTATAAATGATTTTTCTGCATCTTCAGTTTTACAGCATTTTACAACATTAATGTTAACAGAAAGTGCACTTAGAATTGAGATACTTTCATTGTTCTTGCACCAAAATGGACAGTATGCAAAAATTTGAGAAGCCTGACACTAAATTTTCTTTCGTGTGGATTGGTAAAAGTCACAAATGAAATTGTGAGGAGTTTCAGCTGCATTGCAATCTGAGGGAACCCATCCTGAACAAGGACACAACGATACTAGAGTTCATTGTCTTTACTGAATTCACCACAAAACAGGCACTTACTGTAAGAATAATTTTTTTCTGATTGAATTTGGGAACGCAGGAGGAGTTGAGAAGCACAACCGCGTTCGAATACCTCAACTGTCGCCATTAGAATAGGTTAGCTGTGAATGTGAATGGTCAGGAAGCAAAGTAACAGATCTTTATAGGCTATCTAGCAGATAATTAATTATTGAGCACCTCCTATGAACAAGTGTTCAGATCTCAGAAAGTATGTCTTGTAGGACCCATGTTTAATAGAAATTATTTTATTTTTTTGATGCATACTATCACCTCCTGCAATATTGGATACTTTTCTTTAACACCCTGTATATCTACATCGCATATTACAAATTAACTAGAAAGAACATAATATAATGTAACACCACTCTTCATGAATGAATGAAAAGATCAGATGTTTTATACAAAGACTGTTAAATTATTGCTCTTCATTTGTCTCCGTAAATAATCAAACAGGATAGCCAAAATGGACGCATTTTCATTTACTGTTGTTTAAACTAAACCCAGGCTAAAAGAATGTCGGGAAAACAAAGCACAGTTTAAACCAGGACTGGGCACCGGGAGCGAATCCAAACTCTAAACGGGGACGCTTGATATTCATCCGTCATGACATCAAGACTGCGCGGTGTTCGGCGGGGAAGAAAGGGGTTGAAGAGAAGTCATATGGCTCCTCGTGAGAATAGAATTCGCTCTTGGAGCCCACCCCTAGTTTAAACCATGGATCAAATTTAAACTGGTTTAATATAAACCATAATTAAAATGTATCTCAATGAAACGTATAGCAGAGTCCCTATAGGCCAGTTTCTGTCAGATGCGTTTCCAATTCACTGCGGGCTGAAGCAAGGAGATGCACTATCACTTTTACTTTTTAACTTTGCTCTAGAGTATGCCATTAGGAAAGTCCAGGATAACAGAGAAGGTTTGGAATTGAACGGGTTACATCAGCTGCTTGTCTATGCGGATGACGTGAATATGTTAGGAGAAAATCCACAAATTTTAGGGAAAACACGGGAATTTTACTGGACGCAAGTAAAGCGATAGGTTTGGAAGTAAATCCCGAAAAGACAAAGTAGGTCTATATGATTATGTCTCGTGACGAGAATATTGTACGAAATGGAAATATAAAAATTGGAAATTTATCTTTTGAAGAGGTGGAGAAGTTCAAATATCTTGGAGCAACAGTAACAAATATAAATGATACTCGGGAGGAAATTAAGCACAGAATAAAATGGGAAATGCCTGTTATTATTCGGTTGAGAAGCTTTTATCATCCAGTCTGCTGTCCAAAAATCTGAAAGTTAGAATTTATAAAACAATTACATTACTGGTTGTTATGTATGGATGTGAAACTTGGACTCTCACTTTGATAGAGGAGCATAGGTTAAGGGTGTATGAGAATAAGGTGCTTAGGAAAATATTTGGGGCTAAAAGGGACGAAGTTACAGGAGAATTGAGAAAGTTACACAACACAGAACTGCACGCATTGTATTCTTCACCTGACATAATTAGGAACATTAAATCCGGACGTTTGAGATGGGCAGGGCATGTAGTACGTATGGGCGAATCCAGAAATGCATATCGAATGTTAGTTGGGAGGCCGGAGGGAAAAAGGCCTTTAGGGAGGCGGAGACGTAAATGGGAGGATAATATTAAAATGGATTTGAGGGAGGTGGGACATGATGATAGAGACTGGATTGATCTTGCTCAGGTTAGGGATCAATGGCGGGCTTATGTGAGGGCGGCAATGAACCTCCGGGTTCCTTAAAAGCCAGTAAGTAAGTAGTAAGTAAGTTAATATAAACCAAGTTTCATTAGTTTTGGAGAAAGTTGGCCTTATAATCCAATGCTTGATTTCTCTTTAATGTCTACTATTGATTAAAAATGATCGGAAGTGAGAAGACGACTCAGAGTTTGAAGGTCAATTCTTGCATCTTTTCAGATAATATATTTTATTACTTTAAGTCTCCGGCTCAATTGTCAAAAAAGAGCTTAACACCAAATATGTAACTGTGTGACCACCCACACCTCGCATTCCGAAGTGTAAGAGGGCCTTGCAGCCTCTGTCGCCGAAATGACATTGAATGGAAGGTTGTTCACCTACACCGCACGCTGCCTTGGACGAGACGCAAGGTGATCCCCACACAAGCTCACTCCTGTCCGGGGTTCGACTCCTGCTCACAAACCGTCGAATATCAAGCATTCTTCACAAACCAATTCGTCTGTGCGTATATATGGGAATGTACATACGAATATGTAGTCCATCGCTGTGGAGTAATGGTTAGCCTGCCTGACCGTGAAACGAGAGGGCCCGGGTTCAAATCTAGGTTGGGACAAGTTAACCGGTTGAAATATTTCCCGGGATTGATAAAGCGTAGTAAAATAACGAACTAAAAATAGATGAGAATATGACATCCGCAAATCAAGCTTTCAGATATAACTCTTTGTAAAGTTGATTTGAATAATTTCGAGGGAAAAATTGTTCCGGGGCCGGGCATCGAACCGGGACCTTTGATTAAACGAACCAACGCTCTACCAATTTTTCTCCGTTCCACTCATCCTTCATCATATGATGACGCAGAATTTCTGCACTGAAATATCATATGTGCTTCGGTACATCATAATATAATATAATAAATGTCATCTAATTCTGTATTCTAATCTTCCTTTCATTAGAGGAGATTCACATTATCTTAATTTTTAATAGAATACAGACGCATGGAAAATGGTAGCATGACCTTTCATACAATTTAAATTATTTATTCATTCATTTAGTTTATTTATTTTTACTGGCAGAGTTAAGGCTCGCTATCACTTAGCGGAATCGAACGGAATCGAATCGAAACGAAAAGTCTGCTGCCGCTCACATCTAGTGGAATCGAACCGAACAGTACTTTTGTGTTTTGTCATACGAAGGAGGATAATTCTACACAAGATTTATTAATTTTTCTTCATTCATATTAAATTGTGATTTTTGTATACATACAGTGTAAGGTACTACAAATGATTTTTCCGATTACAAACTTGAATAACTATCGTTAGGAGACACTTAGAAACATGATATTGGTATCAATGGAAAGAGAAACTCAAATATTTTTTGTTATCCATTCGGTTAAATCACATGTACTACTCTTAAATCAGCAAAAATTAGAACACATGTAATTGGTATCAACAGAAACAGAAACTCCAACAATTTTTTTTTTCACTGGAAAACATGAAACAGAAAGAGAAACATTTGGTTCACAACCTTAAGTAAGTCACATGTGCTCATTGTGAGCTCCTTGTGTCACACGACACACATCAAGTCTGTAGTCAATTTCCTGCCATACACGTTGTAGCATTGGACCATCCACCAGTGCAATGGCATCTGTGATGCGGACACGAAGATCCTCAATGGGAGGTGGTAATGGTGGCTGATACACTTGTTGTTTTATAAAATCCCACAGAAAAAATCACAAGGAGTGAGGTCGGGGGAACGTGGAGGCCAATACATTAAACACTAATGATTCGATGAAATCTTCAGTTTCCATTCTGAGTTGCATCTCCTCACAAAAAGACTGTCGCTCGGCTTTGTCGTCTGGTTTCAGAGCCTGCAACAATTGCAGACGGTATGGATGGAACTTCAAACGTTTCCGTAAAATCTTGCACACAGTTTGTTGGGAAATGTTTAATTCTCTACTGGCTTTTACGGTGGATTTCTGTGGACTTCGTGTGAAACTCTCTCTCACACGTTCCACATTTGCCTCACTTACTGTTGGACGACCGGTTGACTTCCGCTTACAGATGCATCCCCTCGTTTTGAAGTCAGCGTACCACTTACGGATACTGGGCCCACTGGGTGGCTCAACACCAAATTTTCTTCTAAAATTGCGTTGTACAGTGACAACAGACTGGGATATGTAAAAATCTGGCACACAAAGTGCCCTCTTGTCTTCGTTTGCAGCCATTTTTTTGTTATATCGTCTTCTAGCAACGAAATTAATAAATATGTGACAGGTTCACCAACATAGCAAAAAATATTTGAGTTTCTCTTTCCATTTATACCCATATCATGTTTCTAATTGTCTCCTAACGATAGTTATTCAAGTTTGTAATCGGAAAGGTGATTAAATAGTAACACTGCACTATTTCAGCAATAACTTTCAGTAGTAAATGAATTAAGCCGCCAAGAATGGATATGGTTAATTTGTTTTGTTTTGTTTTTTTTTTTCCACGAAGGCTTCACGAGAACTTAAGGCCCGCTCCCATTTAGCGGAATCGAAACGAATCGAATCGAAACGAAAAGTCTGCTGCCGTTTACATCTAGTGGAATCGAACCGAACAACACTTTTATGTTTTGTGTTTTGTCGTACAAAAGAGAATAATTCTACACGAGGTTTATTAATTTTTCTTCGTTCATATTACATTGTGATTTTTGTATACGTACTATTTCAGCAATAACTTTCGATAGTAAACAAATTAATCCACCAAGAATGGATGTGGTTCATTTGTTTTTTCTCGGAGGCTTCTCGAGAACATACGATCATACCCGAAACAAGAAATTCTATTCCAGCAGTGGAATTTCTATTCCAGCAGTGGAATAAATATTCTAGCTCATGAATTCTGTCCTGTTCGATTCGACGCACCGCTTTCTGCTATCTTCCATTTAAATACATTGTGGAGATGAATTCTGTTCGATTCGATTCCGCTAAGTGGGAGCGGGCCTTTACAATCATACTCGAAACAAGAAATTCTGTTCCGGCAGAGGAATAAATATTCTAGCTCCTGAATTCTGTTCTGTTCGATTCGCTTCGATTCGATTAGACGCGCCGTTTTCTGCTATCTTCCATTTAAATATATTGTGATGATAAATTCTGTTCGATTCGATTCCGCTAAGTGGCCTTCTCTTCCACTGAAACAGTATAAAAATACATAGCAAATATAATTATTGGGGATCATCACTGTGGTTTTAGGCGTAATAGATCAACTATTGACAAGATATTTTGTATTCGACAGATAATGGAGAAAAAATGGGAGTATAAGGGTACAGTGCATCAGTTATTCATAGATTTCAAAAAGGCATATGACTCGGTTAAGAGAGAAGTTTTATATGATATTCTTATTAAATTTGGTATTCCCAGGAAACTAAGTCGATTAATTAAAATGTGTCTCAGTGAAACGTACAGCAGAGTTCGTATAGGTCAGTTTCTGTCAGATGCGTTTCCAATTCACTGCGGGCTAAAGCAAGGAGATGCACTATCACCTTTACTTTTTAACTTTGCTCTAGAGTATGCCATTAGGAAAGTCCAGGATAACAGAGAGGGTTTGGAATTGAACGGGTTACATCAGCTGCTTGTCTATGCGGATGACGTGAATATGTTATGAGAAAATCCAGAAACGATTAGGAAAAACACAGCCATTTTACTTGAAGCAAGTAAAGAGATTGGTTTGGAAGTAAATCCCGAAAAGACAAAGTATATGATTATGTCTCGTGACGAGAATATTGTACGAAATGGATATATAAAAATTGGAAATTTATCTTTTGAAGAGGTGGAGAAGTTCAAATATCTTGGAGCAACAGTAACAAATATAAATTATACTCGGGAGGAAATTAAACACAGAATAAGTATGGGAAATGCCTGTTATTATTCGGTTGAGAAGCTTTTATCATCGAGTCTGCTGCCAAAAAATCTGAAAGTTAGAATTTATAAAACAGTTATATTACCGGTTGTTCCTTATAGTTGTGAAACTTGGACTCTCACTTTGAGAGAGGAACAGAGATTAAGGGTGTTTGAGAATAAGGTGCTTAGGAAAATATTTGGAGCTAAGAGGGATGAAGTTACAGGAGAATGGAGAAAGTTACATAACATAGAACTGCACGCATTGTATTCTTCACCTGACATAATTAGGAACATTAAATCCAGACGTTTGAGATGGGCAGGGCATGTAGCACGTATGGGCGAATCCAGAAATGCATATGGAGTTTTATTTGGGAGGCCGGAGGGAAAAAGACCTTTAGGGAGGCCGAGACGTAGATGGGAAGATAATATTAAGATGGATTTGAGGGAGGTGGGATATGATGATGGAGAATGGATTGATCTTGCTCAGGATAGGGACCAATGGCGGGCTTATGTGAGGGCGGCAATGAACCTCCGGGTTCCTTAAAAGCAAGTAAGTAAGTAAGCAAATATAATAAATAACAGAAATACAGAAAACTATGGAATAATAATACATTCTATGAACAACTAAATTCCCTTGTTTTTCCTCCTAGCCTACTAGGCAAGTGGAGTGACGCACAGCTCGTGTATTCTACAAGGCCGATATAATTTTCTATTTTCTACGCTGTGCGATATCACACTATCGCAGTTTAACTAGAAGAGACCTTACGGTGCGATGCAATTTATATTCTGTGAACACCTATTCTCGGAAGAACCGTAATGCATTCACTCATGCGGAGTTGCTTTCTCAGATGTTTCACGAAACACTTGATGCGATCGTGACATAAACAATAATTACGTTCCGGCGTATGTGAAAATGATACCCTAGAGATTCATGAGCTTCATGGTCTATTGGACCTTCGTTATCACTCTGAAAACAAGCCTTACAGGTTGCTTCAACTATACTTCCACGACAAAATATTTTCTTACGAATAGATTAGGTTTATGTTTTTTTTTTATAAATGTATATTAATGTTTATTTTAATTTAATACACAGTACGAACCGTAAGTAATGTCATTAATATAAGAGGGTTATTCTTTTGAGATATTTCAAACAAAAAATTTTAATAATTTAAAGGAAAAATTGTTCCGGGACAGGGTATCGATCCCGGGACCCTTCGCTTAGCGCACGAATGCTCTCCCGACTGAGCTTTGAGTGCACTCGAAGTTTGGTTCTTTTCTTTTTAGTAGGTTATTTTACGACGCTTTGTCAACATCTAAGGTTATTTAGCGTCTGGATGTGGTGAAGGTGATAATGCCGGTGAAATGAGTCCGGGGTCCAGCACCGAAAGTTACCCAGTATTCGCTCATATTAGGTTGAGGGAAAACCCCGGGAAAAAACCTCAACCAGGTAACTTGCCCCGACCGGGAATCGAACCCGGTCCACCTGGTTTCACGGCCAGACGCACTGACCGTTACTCCACAGGTAAGAACAGTTTGGTTCTGGCGTCTTGTCTGCCCATTTTGAGTTGTATGGATATAAAGGAGAAATTGTGACGGTGTCGTGTATAGTTCCTGGGGTAGCTCAGTCGGGAGAGCATTCTTGCGCTAAGCGAAGGGTCCCGGGATAGATACTCGGCCCCGGAACAATTTTTCCTTGCAATTATTCAAATTTCCTTTACAGGGAGCTACTACCTGGAAGCCAGATTTGTATAAAAATTTTAAGATGGAAGAGTGGAACAGAGAAAAATTCACTCCGGCACCGGGATTTGAACCCGGGTATTCAGCTCTACGTGCTGACGCTCTATCCACTGACTAAGCTACACCGGATTCCCATCCCGATGTCGGATCGAATCCTCTCAGTTTAAGTTCCACCTTTTGGGTTCCCTCTAGTGGCCTACCCTCATGCACTGCGTCATAGATGTATGACAGTGGCACAATGTCCACACATGTGCAAAGGTGCACTAGTTATGAGTGACTAAGTGGCCGGGATCCGACGGAATAAGCACCATCTTAAATCACAAAGTGATTATTTTTTCGCACTGAAATATCATATGTACTTCGGTACATCATAATATAAAAAGTTGTAATTCAATTTTGCTCGTTTCTGCTTCCTTTTCGAGATAAAAATAATTTTATATGAAACATTTCATACCGTATTTTGGGAAAGCCATTCATTCCCAATATGTTTAGTAAATTTAAGAGGGCAGTGTTTTATGATAATAAGTGATCGAAAGAATTTTAATTTTGTGCTTTAAATGTGGAGAAATTTAATCTGAACAAATGTAACTTTCGTTCTGCAAAGAAAATTGACAAAGTTACATTTATTTCGATCAAATATCTGCATATTTAAAGGACAAAACTAAAATTATTTCAATCATTCATTCGCTACTGTAATCTCACTGGAGGTTTTGATTTTATCGATAAATCTGCGATGGGAACATGAATAGATTTAGGCCTACCTAGAGAAAATCGAAACTAGAGTGGAATTTAATTGATTATTACACGATTAGAAGAAAGTATATGAAGATTAGAAGAAATAAAATACTCTGAAACAATAAAATATTAATTGACTTACGAAAATACTAAACTGTCTTCAAATGTATTATTGTACTATCTCATCATTACGAATATTTCGCTAGATGGCAGTAGTGTGTTAGTGATGTGCTGTTCTCTTGTTACCAGTTTTGCCAACTATACAATCTTCATTGAGCGATTACTAGTCAAGAAGGTTTTGTTGATTCAGTTAAATTTTTATTAAAACAATTGCATTCCACTTCAATTATCAATATATGTTAGACAATCTCTGATATGTGCCTATCCATAATCTTATAGAGCAGAAGCTATAACATAACCTAAATAATTATAAACAAGATAAATGAATGAAAAGTTTTAATTAAGGATGATGAAATAAATATGAATCATTTTAAAAGGTACAATTATTGAAAGTACAATGTTGGCAAACAAAGAAACAAATACTAGGGAAGTGATAAAACAAATGCTAGTGAGGTGATAAAAGCAAATGCTAGGGACGTGATAAAAATTGTAGGATAAACAGCCGTGATTAGTTGAAACACGTCGTTCCGTACCGTTTTATTGGTCAAAAGTAGTATGACGTAGTAAAAATATAACAGTCAACAGTAATCTCACTGGAGGTTTTGATCGTATCGATAAATCTGCGAGTGGAACATGAGCAGATTTATCTAGAGAAAATCAAAACTCGAGTGGGATTTAATTGACTATTACACGATTAGAAGAAAGTATATAAAGATTAGAAGTAACAAAGTACTCCAATACAATAAAATATTAATTGGCTTACGAAAATACAACTGTCTTCAAATGTATTATTGTACCATCTCAACATTACGCTAGATGGCAGTAGTATTTATGATGATGTTTTCTTGTTACCGGTATCAGTTGTGCCAACTATAGAATCATCATTGAACTCTGTGGACTGTTACTAGTCAAGAAGGCTTTGTTGATTCAGTTTCATTTTTATTAAAACATTTGCATTCCACTTCAATCATCCGGATCCCAGTAATCAATTTCACTTGATAGATGATTTTCAATAAATCTTAGTATTAAACAATGTCTGATACATGACTATCCATAATATCATATAGCAGAAGCTATAACAACCATAAACTAAATAATATAAACAATTGTTACAAAAGTTTTGATTAGGGATGATGAAATAAACAAACGTTTTAATTAACGATTAATTTTTAAAGGAAACAATTATTGAAAGTACAATTTTCAAATTTCAATGTTTTAGTGGTAGGTGGTTCAGTTGATGTTATATAGGACGTGTGCGTAAAAGAAATGAACTCGTTGATGGTACATGATGTATCCCTCAACTTATTCAGGATTTCCGAATGTTGCTCTTCATATATGACCAGTGATCTTTATTTATTCTTGTTCTTGAATGATAATGCGAGTCACATTTGAAGTGCTGTGCATCGACTGGAGTGGTTTGTAATTTTCTGTTTTTTGACGTCCAGACCAGTGCAGTTTGAAATGTTGGCAAACAAAGAAACAAATGCTAGGGTAGTGATAAAAATAAACAAATGCTAGGGACGCGATAAAATTAAACAAATGCTAGGAACGCGATAAAATTGTGCGATAAGCAGCCATGATTGGTTGAAAGACGTCCTTTCGTACTGTTTTATTGTTCGAAAGTAGTGTGACGTATTAAAAGTGTAATAGTCAACAGTAATCTCACTAGAGGTTTTGATTTTATCGATAAATCTGCGAGTGGAACATGAGCAGATTTATCTAGAGAAAATCAAAACTCGAGTGGGATTTAATTGACTATTACACGATTAAAAGAAAGTATATAAAGATTAGAAGTAACAAAGTACTCCAATACAATAAAATATTAATTGGCTTACGAAAATACAACTGTCTTCAAATGTATTATTGTACCATCTCAACATTACGCTAGATGGCAGTAGTATTTATGATGATGTTTTCTTGTTACCGGTATCAGTTGTGCCAACTATAGAATCATCATTGAACTCTGTGGACTGTTACTAGTCAAGAAGGCTTTGTTGATTCAGTTTCATTTTTATTAAAACATTTGCATTCCACTTCAATCATCCGGATCCCAGTAATCAATTTCACTTGATAGATGATTTTCAATAAATCTTAGTATTAAACAATGTCTGATACATGACTATCCATAATATCATATAGCAGAAGCTATAACAACCATAACCTAAATAATATAAACAATTGTTACAAAAGTTTTGATTAGGGATGATGAAATAAACAAACGTTTTAATTAACGATTAATTTTTAAAGGAAACAATTATTGAAAGTACGATTTTCAAATTTCAATGTTTTAGTGGTAGGTGGTTCAGTTGATGTTATATAGGACGTGTGCGTAAGAGAAATGAACTCGTTGATGGTACATGGTGTATCCCTCAACTTATTCAGGATTTCCGAATGTTGCTCTTCATATATGACCAGTGATCTTTATTTATTCTTGTTCTTGAATGATAATGCGAGTCATATTTGAAGTGCTGTGCATCGACTGGAGTGGTTTGTAATTTTCTGTTTTTTGACGTCCAGACCAGTGCAGTTTGAAATGTTGGCAAACAAAGAAATAAATGCTAGGGTAGTGATAAAAATAAACAAATGCTAGGGACGCGATAAAATTAAACAAATGCTAGGAACGCGATAAAATTGTGCGATAAGCAGTCATGATTGGTTGAAAGACGTCCTTTCGTACTGTTTTATTGGTCGAAAGTAGTGTGACGTATTAAAAGTGTAATAGTCAACAGTAATCTCACTAGAGGTTTTGATTTTATCGATAAATCTGCGAGTGGAACACGAGCAGATTTATCTAGACTATTACACTCTTACTACGTCATACTACTTTTGACCAATAAAACGGTACGAAAGGACGTATTTCAAACAATCATGGCTGCTTATCGCACAATTTTATCGCGTCCCTAGCATTTGTTTCTTTGTTCGCCAACATTTGAAACTGCGCTGGTCTGGACGTCAAAAATATATATAAAATTACAAACCACTCCAGTCGATGCACAGCAGTTTCAAATATGACTCGCATTGGCATTCAAGAACAAGAATTAATAAAAATCACTGATCATACCTATGCATCTTCTGAAATCCGATTTACAAATAAATGAAGAGCACCATTCGGAAATCCTGAATAAGTTGAATACACCATGTAGGCCTAAATCAACGAGTTCCACTTCTATTATGTACACGTCCAATATAACATCAATTGAACCACTAACCACATTAAAATTTTAAAATTGTACATTCAATAATTATTCCTTTTAAAATTATTCATTCAGAAATTCTGAATAAGTTGAATACACCGTGTAGGCCTAAATCAACGAGTTCCACTTCTATTACGCACACGTCCAATATAACATCAATTGAACCACGAACCACATTCAGATTTTAAAATTGTACATTCAATAATTATTCCTTTTAAAATTATTCATTCGGAAATTCCGAATAAGTTGAATACACCATGTAGGCCTAAATCAACGAGTTCCACTTCTATTATGTACACGTCCAATATAACATCAATTGAACCACCAACCACATTAAAATTTGAAAATTGTACATTCAATAATTATTCCTTTTAAAATTATTCATGTTTATTTTTTATGTCATCGTCGTTAATTAAAACTTTTCTAACACTTGTATATATTAGTTAGGTTATGTTATAGCTTCTGCTCTGAGAGGATAAAAAGAACTTCTGCTATATTATATTATGGATAGTCACGTATCAGAGATTGTTTAATATTAAGATTTATTGAATAGTAATCATTACAGTGTCTGTATAAAGACACTACTGCCATCTAGCATGCATCTAGCGTAATATTTGTAATGTTGAGATGGTACAATAATACAGTTGAAGACAGTTGTATTTTCGTAAGTCAATTAACATTTTATTGTATTGGAGTACTTCGTTACTTCTAATCTTTATATACTTTCTTCTAATCGTGTAATAGTCAATTAAATCCCACTCGAGTTTTGATTTTCTCTAGATAAATCTGCTCGTGTTCCACTCGCAGATTTATCGATAAAATCAAAACGTCTAGTGAGATTACTGTTGAGAAAATCAAAACTCGAGTGGGATTTAATTGACTATTACACGATTAGAAGAAAGTATATAAAGATTAGAAGTAACAAAGTACTCCAATACAATAAAATATTAATTGGCTTACGAAAATACAACTGTCTTCAAATGTAATATTGTACCATCTCAACATTACGCTAGATGGCAGTAGTGTTTTATGATGATGTTTTCTTGTTACCGGTATCAGTTGTGCCAACTATGGAATCATCATTGAACTCTGTGGCCTGTTACTAGTCAAGAAGGCTTTGTTGATTCAGTTTCATTTTTATTAAGACAGTTGCATTCCACTTCAATTATCCGAATCCCAGTAATCAACGTCACTTGATAGATGATTTTCAATAAATCTTAATATTAAACAATCTCTGATACGTGACTATCCATAATATCATATTGCAGAAGCTATAACATAACCTAACTAATATACACAAGTGCTAGAAAAGTTTTATTTAACGACAATGACATAAAAAATAAACATGAATAATTTTAAAAGGAATAATTATTGAATGTACAATTTTAAAATTTTAATGTGGTTGGTGGTTCAATTGATGTTATATTGGACGTGTACATAATAGAAGTGGAACTCGTTGATTTAGGCCTACATGGTGTATTCAACTTATTCAGGATTTCCGAATGGTGCTCTTCATTTATTTGTAAATCGGATTTCAGAAGATGCATAGGTATGATCAGTGATTTTTATTAATTCTTGTTCTTGAATGCCAATGCGAGTCATATTTGAAACTGCTGTGCATCGACTGGAGTGGTTTGTAATTTTATATATATTTTTGACGTCCAGACCAGCGCAGTTTCAAATGTTGGCAAACAAAGAAACAAATGCTAGGGACGCGATAAAATTAAACAAATGCTAGGGACGCGATAAAATTAAACAAATGCTAGGGACGCGATAAAATTGTGCGATAAGCAGCCATGATTGGTTGAAATACGTCCTTTCGTACCGTTTTATTGGTCAAAAGTAGTATGACGTAGTAAGAGTGTAATAGTCATTATAAATTTTATTGCTCTCTTAAAGTGAGTGAGAATATTGGGAATTAACTCAATGGTTTTTCCCAAAGCACGCTATGTTTCATATAGAACAATTATTTTTGTCTCGAAAAGGAAACGAAGACGACAAAAATTGTATTAAACCTTTTTGTTTGAATATCTCAAGGAATAACCCCTGAAACTAATGACATACTTACGGCTCACTCTGTGTATAGGCCTACATACTGTATTATTACAGTTATCTTTAAATAACTTGAAAACGATTGGAGATATCTCAAAACGGATTGCACTATTGTCTTTCTCAGAAAATTTCACATAATTTTGAGTACCTACATAACCTCCTTTATATTTAAAATTTCAAAGTTGCATTCAAAATGGCGGCTTTTGAGATAGCTGAGGGCTAGAATCGAATGTGTCACTGGTAGAGCATTTGGTCTTACAAATACTGGTAACACCTATAGCAATCGAAAATCAAGCATATGGAAGATATTTATATGGTTCACACCAAAGATCGGCATTCTACTTTGCACGTACTATAATATTTTAATCGTAATTTCAGGGCACAATTCTTAGTAGAGAATATTCCTATTGCATAGTTTTGCGAACTACTGTACTTATGAATGGGGATGTTGACAAAAAAGCATGAATATTTTGGAACAGTTGCAATACGAAACAAAATTACAGTAAACAACAATGTCTGGAATAATTGTATTACATTTGCAAGAATTGCGACGTAAGAGATAAAGAGTTCGACATCGGAAAGTACAACATATTTGCTACGTGATAGAGAGGTTTGATGACGTAAATGCAAAATACTAAGTCTGGGAAACGTGTGACGTCTACATTTCATCTACACTAATAGAAAAATGTAAGTATTTTTATGAAATGGAAATGACACTTACGTCGTTCGACTTCGGTTGTCATTCAAATGCTTACGTCGTATCCGATAGACTCAACAATGTGAACGAGTCCATTCCAATACACAAGAGGAGTCTGCCTACACAGTCTTGTAACAGTTAAGTCTATACCCTACTTGCATGAGTTTATTGTAATTCATGAAGGGTTGCATTATTTAAAAAAACAATGTTATTCTGTTATGACTTGGCATTAAAACGAAACAGACACGTGCATAATCCATGCGTAAAACTATAAAAAGTAAATAAAAGCTTGGCATTTCTCGCATAGGCTACATATAGATAAATAACAATATTTACGTTCAAAGTAAAAGTGATAGTGTGTCTTCTTGCTTCAGCCTGCAGTGAATTGGAAAAGCTTCCGACAGAAACTGTCCTATACGGACTCTGCTGTATGTTTCACTGAGACATATTTTAATTAATCGAACTAGTTTCTTGGAAATATCAAATTCAATTAATTTAAAATAATGATTGTTGTTAATTTTATACCACATTAACATTGTAGACGGCACAGACATGAAGGAGTTTGCACTGTTGAGTTTGTGTGTTCCATTGCTAAATTATTTAAACATTTGTAAACTGGAATTAAAACAAAATATGCGGAGTTAGGCACCGTAAGTACTAAGACTTTGAAATAGGTACTAAAGGTCCAAATAGGCATTTTGGGGTACTAAAAACTCTACCATCTTTCATGGTTTTCCGTTAAACATGTACATATTTTTATTTATTTATTTATTTATTTATTCATTTATTTATTTATTTATTTATTTATCTCTATTGGGAGAGTTAAGGCCATAAAGGCTTCTCTTCCACTCAACCAGTAAACAACATCAAATATAAAAATGAAAGAAATACAGGAATAATATAGTACAATTAATAATAATAATAATAATAATAATAATAATAGTAATAATAATAATAATAGTAATAATAATAATAATAATAATAATGTTAGTGTGTTAGTTGGGAGGCCGGAGGGGAAAAGACCTTTGGGGAGGCCGAGACGTAGATGGGAAGATAATATTAAATTGATTTGAGGGAGGTGGGATATGATGATAGAGACTGGATTAATCTTGCTCAGGATAGGGACCAATGGCGGGCTTATGTGAGGGCGGCAATGAACCTCCGGGTTCTTTAAATGCCAGTTAGTAAGTAAGTAATAATAATAATAAATAATAATAATAATAATAATAATAATAATAATAATAATAATAATAATAATAATAATAATAATAATGTGTGTTAGTTGGGAGGCCGGAGGGGAAAAGACCTTTGGGGAGGCCGAGACGTAGATGGGAAGATAATATTAAATTGATTTGAGGGAGGTGGGATATGATGATAGAGACTGGATTAATCTTGCTCAGGATAGGGACCAATGGCGGGCTTATGTGAGGGCGGCAATGAACCTCCGGGTTCTTTAAATGCCAGTTAGTAAGTAAGTAATAATAATAATAATAATAATAATAATAATAATAATAATAATAATAATAATAATAATAATAATAATAATGTGTGTTAGTTGGGAGGCCGGAGGGGAAAAGACCTTTGGGGAGGCCGAGACGTAGATGGGAAGATAATATTAAATGGATTTGAGGGAGGTGGGATATGATGATAGAGACTGGATTAATCTTGCTCAGGATAGGGACCAATTGCGGGCTTATGTGAGGGCGGCAATGAACCTCCGGGTTCTTTAAATGCCAGTTAGTAAGTAAGTAAGTAATAATAATAATAAATAATAATAATAATAATAATAATAATAACGAAATAAAAACAAGCTTAGTTACATGTAATTCTAAGAATCTAAGAATTAAAATTATTCCTTAAAGAACAAAATAGGTAATTATACTAAAATCCCAGGTATACATATCACTAATAAATTACAGTACCGCATTTCCTTCGCATATCCCATTGAAACAGCTGTATCTTCACACCCAATCAAAATTGGACACTTATTTATATGACGTTTTTACTCACAAGCAAATATTCTCATGGGGGCAGATAAAGAGTTATTCTTTTTTCTTCCACTATGTTAATAAGTCAAAACAAGTGCTTATACAAAGTTTGACCACTCGAACGCAATTACGAGGGCAGTAAAAAAATAAGTTCCCTGGGAACATTTACAGAAAGAAAACACAATTTCACTGAAAGATTTATTGGAACAGATAAAGAATTTTTTAGCTATTTTTCAATATATTCCCCACCGAAACTGAGACATTTGTCACACCGTAGGATCAACTTTTGTATCCCTGTGTCGTAGAAGTCTGCCGCCAGGGATCAGGACCAGTGTGACAGCCGTCTGCACCTCTCTGTTGATCGCATGGTATGAGAAATGTCTCAAGTTCAGTGGAAAATATGTTGAAAAATGTACCTGTTCCAATAAATTTTTCCAATGAAAATTGTGTTTTGTTTCTATAAACGGCCCCAGGGAAACAACTTATTTTTTACGGCCCTCGTAATTGCGCTCGAGTGACCAAAATTTGTATGAGCAATTGTTTTGACATTATAAACACGGTGGAAGAAAAAAATTAACTTTTTTATCTGGCTACATGAAAATGTTTGCTTGTCAGATGAAATCGCTCTAAAATATTTACCTTTCCCCTGAGTAACTCTGTTGAAATTTTCCTGAATTTTAGGTACAATACTCTCTATTTCCCATTTCTGTGGAAATAATAGCAGAATTTCGCCGAAAAGGGGAAATTTTCCTCGGTTTTCCATCACTAAGCTGGAAGGTGTTAAGTTGTAACTTTTGCAACGTAAAAGGAACTACTTTCTAAATTAGAGAACTCCGGGCAAAATTGACATGCCATTTCTCACAACTAATCTCTGTTAATCAACATAATTATTGCAGGTGATGAATTATTCCTTCAGGAATGGTATTTCCCACATTTGCAAACCGGTTAATACTCTCTGTTGACCATATCTGAGGACGTAGTAGTCAACCATAATTTACATCACGACAACAGTGTGTAATTTTTGAGAATGCTATTTCAATGTTTGGGCAATAATGTATTGCTAGATACAGTAACAGGATGATATATTACATACAAAATCACTTAGCTGTGGGTTTTCAGAGTTATAATTTCTAGTTTTATTTGTGATGGACACATGACACGAATTAGTCATCAGCTGTTCTCAGAAGTTGAACGAATTAGAGGGACAGGTCTGCTAATGGTCCGATGGGAGCAGTGTTCTTCGACTTGTTGGGTAGCCGCGCCCCTGCTCCCGGACACATCGCCTTCACATTGAAAAGCTATTCCAACATTTCCTTCCTCAAAGAAATTCATAGAAAAGATCCCATGGACGCCAGATAATAAATCGTGCGGCCATCGAATATGTCACAGCACGTCCGACCAGGGTTATGTACGAATTACGTAATTAAGCGCTGTCATTGTGACAAAGCACAGCACTTAATGAAAGGTGCTGCAGTCAAGGGACGAAGGCGGTGACGCGTGTCTCCTGAAGAGATCTCAGATAATTGGGCGGCTGAGAAACCAACCAAAGAATGAATGAACGAAAGAACCAATTGAACAGATCGAACCAACCACAATGAAACCGATAGAACCATTCAATCAATAGAACAAAGAAAACAACAGAATGAATCAAACAAGCAACCAAACAAACTGACAACAAAATGGCCAAAGCGCAATCCAGAAAATTAATTACACCAAACATTCCTACCGACAATTCTAACATATTTAATAGAACCAGTCAATCAACAGAACAAAGAAAACAACAGAATGAATCAAACAAACAACCGAACAAACTGACAACAAAATGGCCAAAGCGCAATCCAGAAAATTAATTAAACCAAACAATCCTACTGACAATTCTAACATATTTAATAGAACCACTCAATCAACAGAAGAAAGAAAACAACAGAATGAATCAAACAAATAACCAAACATACTGACAACAAAATGGCCAAAGCGCAATCCAGAAAATTAATTAAACCAAACAATCCTACTGACAATTCTAACATATTTAATAGAACCATTCAATCAACAGAACAAAGAAAACAACAGAATGAATCAAACAAACAACCGAACAAACTGACAACAAAATGGCCAAAGCGCAATCCAGAAAACTAATTAAACCAAACAATCCTTCTGACAATTCTAACATATTTAATAGAACCAGTCAATCAACAGAACAAAGAAACAACAGAATGAATCAAACAAACAACCGAACAAACTGACAACAAAATGGCCAAAGCGCAATCCAGAAAATTAATTAAACCAAACAATCCTACTGACAATTCTAACATATTTAATAGAACCATTCAATCAACAGAAGAAAGAAAACAACAGAATGAATCAAACAAATAACCAAACATACTGACAACAAAATGGCCAAAGCGCAATCCAGAAAACTAATTAAACCAAACAATCCTTCTGACAATTCTAACATATTTAATAGAACCAGTCAATCAACAGAACAAAGAAACAACAGAATGAATTAAACAAAGAACAGAACAAACTGACAACAAAATGGCCAAAACGCAATCCAGAAAATTAATTAAACCAAACAATCCTACTGGCAATTCTAACATATTTAATAGAACCAGTCAATCAATAGAACAAAGACAACAGAATGAATCAAACAAACAACCAAACAAACTGACAACAAAATGGCCAAAGCGCAATCCAGAAAATTAATTAAACCAAACAATCCTACTGGCAATTCTAGCATATTTAATAGAACCAGTCAATCAACAGAACAAAGAAACAACAGAATGAATCGAACAAAGAACAGAACAAACTGACAACAAAATGGCCAAAGCGCAATCCAGAAAATTAATTAAACCAAACAATCCTACTGACAATTCTAACATATTTAATACAACCAGTCAATCAACAGAACAAAGAAAACAACAGAATGAATCAAACAAACAACCAAACAAACTGACAACAAAATGGCCAAAGCGCAATCCAGAAAATTAATTAAACCAAACAATCCTACTGAAAATCCTAACATATTTAATAGAATCATTCAACTCAACTAATAAAACTAGCAGAACCGAGTGAACAATAAAGCTAACAGAACCAAGAAGCCAACCAATCTAACAGAAGCAAGCAATCAAACTAAGCTGATAAAATCAACCAAAAGACAAGTTAAAACCGTCAAGGAACCTATCAAATTAACAGAACCCAGGAACCAATCAAACTAACAAAATCAAGTAACCGACTAAACTAACAGAGACAATTCGGACTAGAACTAAGTAATCAACCAAACCAATAGAATAAAGCAACTAACCAAATTAACAGAACAACCAAGCTAACAGAACCAAAAAAAAACTAAACGCTAAAAGAGTAAAGTTACCAACCAAATTAAAGGAACAAAAACAATTAACGAAACTAACATAGTTGAGCACCGAGCAATTGAAAAATAACATACCAAGCAACAAATTAAAAAACGATCCAAGAAACCAAAATAACAGAACCAATTGAACAGATCGAACCAACCACAATGAAACCGATAGAACCAGTCAATCAACAGAACAAAGAAAACAACAGAATGAATCAAACTAACAACCAAATAAACTAACAACAGAATCATTTAACTCAACTAATAAATATTATTTTAATGTACCGAAGTACATATGATATTTCCATGCAGATATTCTGCGTCATCATACGATGAAAGAGTTGGAGTTTAATCTGAACGATTCTAACCGGCGTCGGATCCCGGCGCCGGAGAGAATTTTTCTCCGTTCCATTACTCTTTCATCGTGTGATGACGCAGAATATCTGCATGGAAATATCATATGTACTTCGGTACATTAAAATAATATATATGATATGCGTAAATCACTTCGTGATTTAAGACGGCGCTTATTCCGTCGGATCCCGGCCAACTAGTTACTCATATCGAGTGCACCTCAGCACATGTGTGGACTTCGGTCCTGCGTTCTTAGACATCTATGACGTAGTGCAGAGGGCGGCCACTAGAGGGAACCCAAGAGTTGGAGCTTAATCTGAGACGATTCTAACCGGCGTCGGATCCCGGCGCCGGAGAGAATTTTTCTCCGTTCCATTACTCTTTCATCAACTAATAAAACTAATAGAACCGAGTGAACAATAAAGGTAACAGAACCAAGAAACCACCAATCTAAGAGAAGCAAGCAATCAAATTAAGCTGATAAAACCAACCAAAAGACAAGTTAAAACAGTCAAGGAACCTATCAAATTAACAGAACCCAGGAACCAATCAAACTAACAAAATCAAGTAACCGACTAAACTAACAGAGCCAATTCAGACTAGAACTATGTAATCAACCAAACCAATAGAATAAAGCAACTAACCAAATTAACAGAACAACCAAGCTAACAGAACCAAAAAATCAAAACGCTAAAAGAGTAAAGTTACCAACCAAATTAAAAGAGCAAAAACAATCAACGAAACTAACATAGTTGAGCACCGAGCAATTGAAAAATAACATACCAAGCAACAAATTAAAATAACGAACTAAGAAACCAAAATAACACAACCAAAGAACGAATCGAACTAGCGGAGCCAAGTTTCCTACTAAACTAACATAACTAAGTAAATCGACTAAAGTAAGAGAACCAATTTACTTACTAAACTGCAAACACCAAATATTAATCAATGAAACTTACAGAATCAAGCAATCAACCAAACTGATAGAACCAAGCAACTAACCAAATTAACAGAACTAATCAACGAATAAAGCTAACGTAATCAAGTGACCAAGAAGCTAAAAGGGTCAAGTAGCCAAATAACTTAACAGAGCAAAAACAACCAAGGAAACTAATTAGAATCAAGTAACCAACAATGCTAAGAGAACGAAACAACCCAAAAAGAGAGTTAACAAAACTAACAATCAACGAAACTAACACAACCGAGCAACCAAAATATAACAGAACAAAGCACCAAATGAAAACAGCAGAACTAAGCAACCGTCAAACGGAACCAAGCAACCAATTAAAAATTAACATATCCATTTTACCGACTAAACTAAGAGCTGAGCGATCAACGAAGCTAGAATCAACCAATAGAACTAAGGAAATAACCAAATTAACAGAATCAAGTAACCAGCCAATTTAATGTCCAGTACAAACAATAGTGATTGAATGATTAACTAAATAAATGAGTCATTAACTAATTGACTGACAAACTGAAGATTAATAAAATAACTGACTGAATGATTGAGCAACTGGGGGGTTATTAATTAACGCATTGAATTATTGACTGAAAACTGATTATGTAACCGGTTGACTGATGGCTTGACTAACCGAATAACTGATTAATTTATTGATTGATCGACTAAGCTAGTGCACAACAGAATAACTAAATCATTGATTCACAGATGATGTATGAATGAGTAATACACTGGCTACCTAGATATCTATGTTTTTCAAAACATCTAACTGAATGGTTAACTACCGGAAACCTGAGGGCATGAACAGCGTTACAAATTAATTTAATATAATTTATTCCCCTAATGTTAATTAAGACAATTATTTATAAGACAGAAGCTTCAATGAAATATTTCACTGTACAAGATTCTCTACCCTATTAATTCTAATTGAAGGGTAGATGGCAAAAAACCGGACAAGTTAAAAAATATTCATTTCTCAGAAAACGAATTAAAACTGTCCCCCACGTTTCTAGTTTTATTTAGGTACCCCATATATCTACCAACGTTGATAAAATGTTACACTGTTCTCTTTTATATGGTTTCTTGAAAAACAAATTTGGACATATCCACTTTTTTAACAAAATTTTATATGTAGACACATTAATTGAGAAAAAGTATTGGAAATCATGTTTCATTCATATTGTTAACTGTATCAACATACAAATAAATAATTTGTGTTTTATTACATTAAAGTCTTAATGTTGAAATGATTTTCTGAACAAGAAAAAAAATATTGTTATGTTTATATTTTTCTCTTTCTAAATTTGTGTCCTTCAGCCTTTGAATTCTTGCCAAGTCAGGTATATAAAGTACCCAAAAATAATTCTTCTAATAACAACACAATAAACTATGCTCAATAGAAAATTATTATTATTATTATTATTATTATTATTATTATTATTACTAGCCGTACCCGTGCGCTCCGCTGCACCCGTTAGAAATAAATATAAAGTAATTATATAATTAAAATAGGACATTTGATCCAGGGAACATTCGTGTTTGATAGAAGGATAACTCGTTTAATGTTACTTGATTGAAATTGAATTAAACAATTAAAATGCGATCATTTTGATCCAGAGACCACTCATTTGGTCATAAAAATTAGTTTAGGAAATACAGGAAACGAATATACAGAATAGCCTATCAAGTTTTCTGTGCATAAGAATCTATTTTAATCTTACCTGTCCTCGATTCACTCAGAAGTTACTGTGATAACATTACAGCATTATGTCCATCTAGAGAAACTACACTTTCCAATGGTGAATTAATAATTAATTATACAAATCGGTTAATTTAGCTTCCGATATTACTTCATAGAAACGCAGAAACAATATCTGTAGGCTCTCTTTCATAGCTTTCGATTGTTGCTGTCCAAGGCCCCTTATAGACCAAGTCATTTATTTTTTAATTCATTACACGGCCTTAGATGGCAGTTATTATAATTTTAAAACTCATTTATCTCATTAAATGTCAGTACTACCAAAATTTTTCAAGGAATAAAACTTATCGTAAATTATTTTTAAAGAAACTTTTGTTATGTAACATTTTTTCAAAAAAATCAATAATAGGAGAGATATTTCGATTTATTTAATTCATTCCCCCTTATAACCCCCTTTTAAATAATGTATTTTGAATGCCATATAGCCTAAAATCTGTTACAACGAACTTAATTTATATTCCAATTTTCATCGAAATTCGTTCAGCCATTATCGCGTGAAAAGGTAACAAACATACAGACAGGCAGACAGACATACAAACAAAAATTTCAAGAAAGCGATTTTCGGTTTCAGGGTGGTTAATTATATATGTTAGGACCAATTGTTTTTGGAAAATCGAAAATTACCAGAAAAATTTCGGGTACAGATTTATTATTAGTATAGATTATTATTATTATTATTATTATTATTATTATTATTATTATTATTATTATTATTATTATTATTATTATTATAGCTGTTTCCACACTTCTTGAAATCAGTTTCCCAACATGATTTATATGTTCTTCACCTTTAACTTTGGCATTTCTTATTTTGCCTTCCTTCTTTTCTTTCCTCTTCCTCTACTTTGGCCATTGAATATTTGAGTCTGGTTCATTTTGGCGATCATCCATTTATAAAGCGAAATATTTAACTAATGACGCCGACAATAACAGCTAATATGGCGATGAAACAAAAGAAGACAACACTAATGCCATCTTTATGATATTTTCTAACGAGAACCGGATAAGTTTGTGACTTGTCCGTCTTTGCTAGAAAGATGTTGGACTAATCCGCTTTTTGCAGAAACGTTACATTTTCAAACACTCATTTCAATGGTACAAATCCGGTTTTTGTAGAAACTTGTTATGTCAATAGATGCCGCTTGAAATAAAGCGAAGAGAACTGTACTATGCTCAAAATTTGAACTTGTGGACTTGTCTGGGTTTTGCTATAAACCCTTCAAATTTATAAGAAAATCGTTAATATTTGACGAACGACACTGAAGAACCGAGTGAATGAAAGCAAAGTGAATATACGAGTAAGTGATGCAGTAACTTCCTGTTCAGTCAATTAATTGGACGAATGGCTGGCCGGCTGAGTAACCAAAGGAAACCAGCTACTAGACGGATATATTGTGTCCTCCAGCATTCCACGAAGAGATGCGACAATAGGCTAGAACAGTGATGTCAACTTATCCCCATAGGAGCAAGCGCGCGCTTTAGAGTCCAGGAGAGCCTGAGCGCTTTACAGCGGAAAGGAAAGAGACAGACGAAAGAGGTGGTATATGCCGCTTGGTCGAGCTATATTCAGGGATGGCCAGCACTGATTCAATAGATAAAGGGAAGAGAACTTATTAAAACTGTATCCATGTTCATTTTTAGATTTGCCTGAGAAGTATAAGTGCATTATAAGAATGTAAGTTTTTAATTTTAATGCTCATTTTTCACAAGTTTGATTTTTTTATTCAAAATAAATATTTTCTCAACTTTTCGTATAGAAAAGTGAAATTTTCAGGCATAGGCCTATTTATTTAGTAGCCTTACAGAATCTAATACACCGTAAATACGTATTACTGAAGATAGTACATTGAAAATTTTGAAAATATTCGCATGGAAATTGTTTGTAAGGAAACGAATTAACAAAGCAACTACTGTTACATCATAAGCAAAAGATACGTGCCCAAGTGTTGTAAAAATGTCAGCTCTATAGCTTCAGCAGATTTCGAGAAAATAATTTAATATTCTGATGATAGGAAGTTGCTCACAAACATCACCTTAAAAGAATAATGCGATAAGAGTTTTGTTATGTAATATTAGTTACACTTAAAACAGATACAGTATATACCTAGGTAACTTTGCTTTGTATTGTAATATTGTTTTAATTAGTTTATTGATTACCGTACTTTTGTAAGGTTAAAGATACCATCAATATAAATTCCAACTTATCATATCATACTCAATCTCTTTCTTTGGAATATCACTTTCTTTATGAATGATGTGTTTCATCCACTTAATACAGTATAATATTATACTACTATGGAATTTAAGTGAATATTCCTTCTTAACTCTCTATTATGTTATTAAGATTTAAAACACAAGTGCAATATTAAGAAATCAGTGTTAGTACTTTCGTTTTACAGATAATATAGATAATATTAAAACAGAAAGAAGCCATGTAAAAATAACGACATAAAATTTCACGTTCCATTTGAAGTTTGTGCACCACTGTTTTCTTAATCCAACAGGTTGCTTATTCATATACACAACCCTTCCTCTTTCCATACTTAGCGCTTGCTGTCCGCGCACGACGTCAAGATCAAAAAAATTCGCTAGCATTGACATCACTGGGCTAGAACCACGAGAAGGTAGAGACTTGCTGAATCAGATGAGACGTCCCTGTCATAGATTTGTAGTTCTTTCCTTATACTGTAAGCAGTGAATTGCTACCGGGAAAGCAATTACGCTCCTGCCACACAGATGTGAGCCATGATTTATGTGCGGCCACTTCAATAAATATGCCCGGGGTTAACGTAACCATCAAATCAGATAATACGCTCAGACTCTGATCCACATTAACAAGCAAGCAACCGTGCATGTTGTCATTGAACATTGTCGTTCGAGTTTAATTAACAATTCAGCAAGCGAATTGGGAGGTCCAGTGACACTTTCTCACGGTCAAATAACTTTAACAAAACCACAAACGTTACGTTTCTTTAAACCTCGGCCATGATTGCAAAGGTTTCGTCACTCTTATCCAATATCCGCCTGGTGGCCTGTAACACGAAACAATGCCTAACATATTACATTAAATAATCGTTACACACCTGCAAAAACGTTAATTAACAGCGGGGGGGACTCAAGGACTCCGCGCTGTTCGAACAGGACGATGAATTAACTGGAAACTCCTGTGAGGAGGAAATAACATTTGGTTGTTACTTCAAATATTAGAAAAGAGGTACACGTAAACTTTCAACAGAACATTTCTTCACTGTAATATTTCCCAAACTTGTGGTCAGTGTGTTGTTTTGCAAACTCTACTTTGAATCTGACTTTCTCGAACACGAAATATTATTATGTCTATCGTCACTTTATACTAAAAAGGTCATTCAGGAACTACAAAGGTGTGTTTACACTTGACTGATATGGTCATACGGCCCTGTGACATGACAATGTCTTACAACACCGTATTAATAGACATAAATTTAGGAGGCGGATTTTCATAACCTAAAAGTTAGTATTGCAACATAGTATATTTGAAGCTCAGTAAACATTTGAAGAGTCCACTGCAAGAATGATGGATGTCATTTGGAGTACATTTTTCAGGAGAAGCAATTGAAAGTTTGAAATGCTTAGCGCTCAAAGCGTAACTGTGATTTTCCGATCATTACTGGACATTGACTATCAGTGTTAATGCCATATAACTCTCTATGTATATTCTATAAGTCTTAAGCTATGCATTGACAGTCTTGGTTCATTTTCGACAAGAAAGTGACATCCATCGTTCTTGCAGTGGACTCTTCATTTCCTCTATCTCAGAAACCTCGTTGTCACTGGGTACTTCGATACGGGCGTCTGATCAACTTAGATTCCGAAATCTATTCACTAACTCCTTTACAATGAACATAAAAGTACACTATTCTCCCCGCAGGTAACAAAATCTGCCTTTCCCGGACAGTTTTCCCAAACAATTGTTTCAAATCTGATAGTTCCAGTTATGCATTATTCCAATGACATTTCTCCCAAAATATTTGCACAAAGAACAGTTTTCCCAATCTAATATTCCCACTATGAAATTATCCCAATGACCATTTCTCCCAAAACATTTGCACCAAGGACAGTTTTCCCTTCCCACTATTAAATTATCCCAATGACCATTTCTCTCAAAACATTTGCACCAAGAACAGTTTTCCGAATCTAATATTCCCACTGTTAAATTATCCCAATGACCATTTCTCCCAAAACATTTGCACCAAGAACAGTTTTACCAATCTAATATTCCCAATATTAAATTATCCCAATGGCCATTTCTCCCAAAACATTTGCGCCAAGAACAGTTCTCCCAATCTAATATTACCACTATTAAATTATCCCAATGACCATTTCTTCCAAAACATTTGCACCAAGAACAGTTTTCCCAATCTATTATTCCCACTATTAAATTATTCCAATGACCATTTCTTCCAAAACATTTGCACCAAGAACAGTTTTCCCAATCTATTATTCCCACTATTAAATTATTCCAATGACCATTTCTTCCAAAACACTTGCACCAAGAACAGTTTTCCCAATCTATTATTCCCACTATTAAATTATTCCAATGACCATTTCTTCCAAAACATTTGCACCAAGAACAGTTTTCCCAATCTATTATTCCCACTATTAAATTATTCCAATGACCATTTCTTCCAAAACATTTGCACCAAGAACAGTTTTCCCAATCTATTATTCCCACTATTAAATTATTCCAATGACCATTTCTTCCAAAACATTTGCACCAAGAACAGTTTTCCCAATCTATTATTCCCACTATTAAATTATTCCAATGACCATTTCTTCCAAAACATTTGCACCAAGAACAGTTTTCCCAATCTAATATTCCCACTATTAAATTATCCAAATGACATTTCTGCCAATCCATTTTTTCAAGTAGGCCTACTACTATTGTAGTGAGTATCCATTGCAATACTATTTAGGTGTAGTGTAATGTAAAATTTTAGTGTAATTATGACACAGATAATAATTTGACCTGCACGAGCAAAGAAATTACTACTTAATGGACGCACATACTATAGAATATACAAAAAATGACAAAGATTACTGTATTGCTCTCGAAGATAGGAATGCAGAGCTACTGCAATTACACAAGGGGTTGGAGAACAAATTACCATACTGAAAGAAAGTATTCGTTCTCATGCTCCAAACCAAAATAAGATCAATGCTGGATTCGTAGCTTAACGAATGAAAAGAATTGCAACTCAACACCCAGAAATACCTCCTGCACAAATTCTTCGTACAAAGCTTCCAAGAGTTGAATGGGCTACACTACACATTAGAAATTGAAAACAACAAATCCATAAATTTTCTAGACATCATAATAACAAAAGTAGACAACAAACACACATTCACATACAGAAAACTCACAACAACAACACACATAAACAACACATCCAACCACCCCACACAACACAAACAAGCTGCATTCCGAACAATGGTACACAGACTACTCAACACACCAATGAACCAACAGGATTACAACGAAGAACTAAACACAATCAAATACATAGCACAAGAAAATGGATACAACCCCAACATAATAGACAACATAATACATAATACAAAACAAAACCACAAAAAAACATAAAAATACAACACAAACACAAGAACACAAAAAATACATCACACTAACATACGAAAACAAAATACACATAAAATTGCAACCTCATTCAAGAAATTGAACTACAACATCGCATACAGAACAAATAACACTCTACTAAAACATCTCAACACACAAACAACACACACAAACAAATACAACCACACAGGCGTATACAAACTCAAATGTAACACCTGCAACAACTTCTATATAGGACACACTGGCAGATCATTTCAAACACGTTACAAAGAACACATCACAGCCATAACAAAATTACAAAACATCACCACATATACAGAACACATCACAAATGCCAACCACACCTACAAAGACATCAACACATACATGGAAATACTGCACATCCAACCAAAAAGACAGAAACTCAACATACTAGAACAATATGAAATATACAGACACACGAAAACACACCCCAACGATATTGTCAACACACAACCCAATTTCAAAACACATACACTCTTTGACTCTACACTACGAACGCACCCACATAGGAAACAAGAGACGCCAAGACTAACAACGACCAGTTCCGAAGATGACCGAAAATAGGTCGAAACGTGTTAACAAGGTACGTTAATAATATTTAACACAAGAAAGTTCTTATACATATTCCGAAGTGATACAGTGTTAAAAGTTATGTAATCAAGATGTATATGTTGAACGGGGAATTTTAAACCAGCTCCCAGACCGAGAAAATGTTAAGAAATCTTTATGCCGTGTTAGGAGAAGGGAACTGGCTACAGAACCAATTAATTTAGAAGATTTAGAGGAAATCCCAAACTGAAATGAGATGACATTAGCTGGTGAGTTTCAAAAGGAACGGGCAGACACCGAAGCATCCGTTACTCAACTGTCACTGGGTCAGTCCGTTAAGACAAAGCCTAAGCAAAAGTGGGTTCGTATGAACGGAAGAATAAGGAATATTGTGCTTGAATACAATCGGTACAAAGAAGATAACAGAACTCTGGATTACCTAAGATCCATTGCCCACAACTTCTATTTGGAACTGATCATCTTTCATTTCTAAGCAAACAATTTTGGAAAAGTATGTGTTGTTTGAATTTTTTTGGAATGCAAATACAAATTACTTTTCGGGAAAGTGGCTAATTTAAGAATTGGGAACTTTAGTCCTGGGAAATTTCAGTTTGGGAAAAATATCTTTGGGAAAAAGACATTGAGAAAAATTGTCATTGGGAATTACAGTTTGGGGAAAATGTACGAGAATCGCTGCTTACACAGAAAGCGGTTGGTTTCCGGATATATATTCATTATGATTTTTTGCCTTGTTTTATTGTATTCTAGTTACCCTTCCAGTTTGTACCTATAATTATGAAACACTCTGCATATCGGCGCGAAGCATGCATACCAAGTAAGTGCGCGAATATACTGTAAAATTTTATAAAATTAAAAACATATACAAATATATTACATCGTGTTATTCAACCACTGTAACTTGGAATTGTTAATTTAATTGTTCCTGAATGTAGGCGTGAATATGCTACTCTCGTATGAACACCTGCTTATGCAGATATATTACACTTAAGCTGGGTCTTAACGGGAGGATAAAATGTCTGAGATCTAGTGTCAGACATTTTACTCTTCCGTTAAGACCCAGCTGAAACCTCACAAGCTAGATGCATTTTCGTTCACAATGACCGATTACACTCTGTTCAGACTCAAATATAGGCAACTCTACATGTTTGTCTACACTGGAGAAAGGGTAGAATCTCGAGAAAAATAAAAACTGTGACCTTGTCCGCTACAGGTGTCATTATGATTTTTTCAACGGAAAGCCCCAGACCTGACCGGGACCTGAACCCAGAGAATATAAAAGAATTCTTTAATTATAAAGTTTATGACAAAATGGAAAGAGAAAATTCAAAACTTTAAGAAATAAAAATGACATTTCTGATAATGTAATTATGCCGATTTTAAATTTCCAAGATGAATATTATTCAAACGCTATCATATCACTGCAAATTGTATCAGCTTCTTTTGTTTCTGGCTAAGTGGAAGAGAAGGCCTGGTGCCCTTAACTTCGCCAGAATAAATAAATATTATTATTATTATTATTATTATTATTATTATTATTATTATCATCACTGGTCTTTGGTTGTTCATCGCAACAACACAATACTAGTATCAGATATCTGCAATTACGTCTCTGAACAAAAAGTGATTGTCTAATGCCGGCGATAATTTTCAGGCTACTTCGCATATCGATATCAGAAGCGATAATTCATTGTCGAAGTTTCATTACGGCCGCCCTTTCTTTGTGTCCATAAAATATGTTGTTCGTCTCCTTTTTACGGATTTTTATCTATAATCAACAGAGCTTTCAGACATGCTATTTTATTCGGCGCGTAATGCTTACTTCAGAATAAAAGCGAGATGATTAAAATATCTGCAGACAGTAGAATCAGGCCTACAACATACTACAGTCAACTTCGGATATAGTGAACCTCTGCGTACCAGCATATTTCGTTCACTATATCCGAGGTTCGCTAAAACCGAAGTGTTTGTTTTTATACTACTGACGTTGCTATACATACAGTATTAATGCCCGTTCTCTGTATCTTCCAACTTAAACACTTGACACTTCGACATCCTAATGTTCACAGTTCGAAACTTGAATATAATCTGGCCATGTAGGTAGTAGGCACTGTCCGATTTCGCACCTCTTCCCACTAGAGGTATGCTACTGTGTACTCGGCCTTGGAATTTCCCGGGGTTCACTTTTACAAAGATGAGGGAGGAAGGGTTCAGGACCATTATACTGTAATCCTTCTTGTATTTACTATTTGGTCATCACTCTACTCCCTTTTACAAAAGAAAACACTTTCTCTTCCTATTCTTCTAATAACCTCTTTTAAAGAGGACAGAACTAATCCTTCCTTTATCCCTCACTGCGTACACTATTCTCTTTAACATGTTTCAAGTTGTCCAGGAAGCTGAACAAATCCTTTGTCTTTCAATGCACTTAAGGATTAGAAGGTTTGAGATTTTGTTCTGAACATATTCTTGGAAGTTTGTAAGAGGAAGGGTTTCCTAAATTACCATTTCCTTGAGAAAGTTCTAGTTCTAGGTTCACTATAACCGAAGCAAGGGTTCACTATAAACGGAAATATTAATTTACTTTTTAATGTATGCGGGCCGGGATCAACGATTTAGCTTCACTATAGCCGAATGTTCACTATATCCAGAGTTGACTGTACAGGCCTACACATTCTTAGCACCTTCAAGAAATAAAAGCTCTGGGTCGATCCAGTTCCAGTGTGCGGAATTATCTGATTGGGTTTTGACTTATAACTATATGAGCCGTTCAGAGCAGAAGTGGTGTAAGTCAAAAATGGGTAATGAGGGTTAAAGTAAACATTCTGTAAAATACAGCGCAAAGTAGCAATTAATATTCAATTTATTTAAACTATTAGTAGTCAGTGGATAGCAAGAAGGACATATTAATTGCTACTTTGCACTGTATTTTACAGAGTTTTTACTTTAAACCTCATTATCCAATTCTGACTTACACCACTTTTGCTCTGAACGGCTCATATCTTTCCCCTCACTTTTTATGCGGAGATGGGGTAACTTGGGAATATTGACTGTCACATAAACTGCAACCCCTTCTTGTTGTAACTGTTTTACCTGTTCTCCTTATGTCCCCCTTGTTCTTCTTTTATTCTCCTTGTTCTATTTCTATTCTCCTTGCTCTCCTTGCATTTCTTACTTTTCTTCGGCCTTAATGAATTCCCCTTGTTCTCTTTTCATTTCCAGTATTGTCGCATTTTACTTGCTCTCCTCGTCTTCTGGCCTTACTCCTTTTATTGGAGACGATTCTTGGACTCCTTTGCATTGTCTCTCAGCAGCTGAAGATCAGTTGTCAGTTGATGGCACCATCGAAGCCGTGGTCTTTCTAGAGGTCTTCTTTCTCTAAAACTCCTCTAAGACGCTTCTTTCATTCCGTCTCACATAGCCAAATCAACGTAATCTTCTGCTTTTAGTGATAGGCTACAACAGAGATGTCAACTGATGCCCATAGGAGCAAGCGCGCGCTTTAGAGCCCAGGAGAGCCTGAGCGCTTTACAGCGGAAAGGAAAGAGACAGACGAAATAGATAGTATATACCGCTTAGTCGAGCTATATACAGGGATGGCCAGCACTGATTCAATGGATAAAGGGAAGAGAATGTAATAAAACTGTATCCATGTTAATTTTTAGATTTGTCTGAGAAGTATAAGTGCATTATAAGAATGTAAGTTTTTAATTTTAATGTTCATTTTTCACAAGTTTGCTTTTTTATTCAAAAGGCTTATTTTCTCAACTTTTTTTTTTACAGAAAAGTGAAATTTTCAGATATGTTTGTTTAATAGCCTTACAGGTACTAAAACAATGTTTTCGTAAATCTAATATATCGTAAATACGTATTACTGAAGATAATGTATTAAAATGTTTGAAAATATTCGCATGGAAAATGTTTGTAAGGAAATGAATTAACAAAGCAAATACATCACAAACAAAAGATATGTGCCTATGTGTTGGTAAAACGGCAGCTCTATAGCTTCAGCAGATTTCGAGATAATTTAATATTCTAATAACAGAAAGTTGTGCACCAATATCACCTAAAGGCATAATGCCATAAGAGTTTTATTGTGTAATATTAGTTGCAGTTAAAACATATACCTAGACAACTTTGCTTTGTGCTATAATATTGTTTTGATTACTTTTATAAGGCTAAAGATACCATCAATATCAATTTCAACTTATCATGTCATATTCAGTGTCTTTCTTTGGGATAACACTTTCTTTATGAATGATGTGTTTAATTCACTTAGTACAGTATAGTTGTAGTTATTAAGGAATTTGTGCGAATATTCCTTCTTTACTTTTTATTATGTTATTAACGTTTAAAACACAATTGCAATATTAGGTTAAGAAATAGGTGTTACTACTTTTGTTTTACAGACAATATAGAAAATAACAAACTGATAGAAGCCAAATAAAAATAACGACATAAAATTTCATGTTCCGTTTGAAGTTTGTGCACCACTGTTTTCTTAATCCAACAAGCTGCTTATTCCTCCTAGCATACCTAGGGCTTAATTCCCGCGCACGACGTCAAGGTCAGAAAAATGCGCTTGCTTTGAAATCACTGGTCTACAACATGAGGTTGAAAAAAACTCTTAATTTCTCTATTTGTTTCGGATTCTACCAACACAACGGTCATTGATGAGTACAAAAAGTTAAAAAAAAAAAATTTGTTTTCAAAAGTATATTTTTTCTTAACGTCCATGTTTCTGCTCCGTGCAATGTAGTTCAGTAAAATTATATTTTGTTACACCCTGTACCTTCGCTTGTCAGACTGTGTCCACTGATAGCAATCAAGACAAACATAATTATTATGCATTTAACTACCTTCATGTGACACTTGTATTTCAAGTACAACTCAAAGGAGAACAATAGCACTCCGGTTTACGTCACCAGTTGGGTAAAAGCAATTTCGAAACCTAAAGTACGGTCATGCAATTTATAATCGTTCAAACGTTTTTCAGGAAAACAAGAAATATTAACGTATACTGTAGATAGGAGAACATTTTTTCTCGTTGCTAATCTAAGTATTTGTAAACGTCGTCTTAAATACATTTTAAGAAAGGTGATTGGGAGATAAACCCAGGAAAATCGTTCCATCATCCAAAAAGAAGACTTCGTGATTTTTGGAAAGGGGGACCATAAGCCCAACCTTTATGCAATATTTAAATTAACTCCTTCATAAATGTGATTCGTAATCATCATTATCATTATCCATTTAAATTAAAACAGACGCTGGTACAGACACTCATTCTACCTCACTTCGATTATTGCGACGTTTTGTTCAGTGATCTCAGGATTGATTCCGCTCAGAAACTACAGCGTGTTCATAACGCGTGCGTCCGCTTCATTTGTAACGTTCGATACTACGATCATATCTCACCTTCTTTCGAGAAGTTATCATGGCTTAGGTTACATGAGAGGAGAAATCTGCACTCACTTTCTCTCTTATATCGAATTATGCACTCTTCATCCCCCTATTATTTATTCGCTCGTTTTCATACTCCCTCTCGTTTTCATAATATTAATACTCGATCACAACGCGATAACACGCTAGAAATCCCACTTCACACATCATCTCTGTATTCCTCATCTTTCACTGTTGCTACCTCTCGTCACTGGAACTCTCTGCCGCCTGAAGTCAAGGGATGCCGAACATTGAAATTTTTCAAATCCAATTTAGAAAATTATCTTATGACGAGTTGCCAAACTAACTTACTATTGTGACAAGTGTTGTATTGCATGTTTCCACGTATTCACCTTTTTTATGTTCTAGTGATATTTAACTTATTTTATATTTTTGTTTCCATATTTTCCGATAATGGTATATCTATAATGTGATAAGTTGAGCTATATATAATCATAATTTTCCTTACTGTGTGTACTTCAAAATATTGTATTCATTGTATGCATGTACTGCACTATTTTATTATTACTATTAGTATTATTATTATCATTATCATTATCATTATTATTACTATTATTATTACTATTCTTATTTTTTATCATTATTATTATTATTATTATTATCAATAATTGTCTTATTTTTTATACTTTATACTTTGTATGTCTCATTTATTTTGACCTGCTGTTCACATTTTATTATGCTTTTTTCTTTCTTTCTCTATGTTATATATTATGTCTGAGTTTTACTTACTTGTTGTTTACATTTTATTATTATTATTATTATCTTATTCAGTTTTATGTGTAAAATTGTAGAGTACTTTGTAAATTTGTAGTGTTTTTTGTAACGCAGTTTTACTCCTGGTTGAGTGTTAGAGAAGGCCGTATGGCCTTAACTCTGCCAGGTTAAATAAATCATTATTATTATTATTATTATTATTATTATTATTATTATTATTATCCACGGCAGTAGTCTGCGTTTTAGAATTGAACGATGTTCACGAATCGAGGCTGCAAGCCAAGTGTAGAAAACCTCCGAACGAAATAAAATCATTATTAACATGTATGTCGTACACTATTTTTAGACAGACATTCAGTATTTATAAATACATAACATAAATTAATAATTTATTACTTGAAGTTGCTAGACGTGCTACGTAGGGAAAATGTATTAACTGTCGTAAAAGGATTGATCCACATGACAAATAGTGTTGCATTGAATCCAACCTTCAAGACGTATTAGTTCTTCTTCTGAAATTGCTGCAATTTTCCTTCTTATATTGTATTTCATTTCTCCCAACGCATGCGCGTTATTCCGAGACATTACAAATACAACCTAACATATCATACAATAGTTTTAACGACTTCTACATTGGACAGACTGGAAGATCATTTCAAACACGTTATAAGGAACATATCACAGCCATAAACACTACAAATAGGGTTACCATGAGAAGAAATTCTATAGGAGGACATGGAATCATAAATAAGAGGACATTTCTGAAAAAAGAGGATTTTTTTTAAATTGGTATGAACAAAATTAAAGATAAAAACAATGGCTCACCTTAGTCAGTTTTCTCACTAGTTTCTGGATCAGTATTACATCTGTAACCTACTTATCGGTGGAGTTCACTTTGTGCACAAGAGCCTGAAGGGACCAACTTAATATATTTGTAACACATAACTATGGAACTGTTCACAGGACATGTTCTTGAAATTATATTTCACCATGATGATACCTCTGACTGTATTCGTTAGCATGCGTTTTCTTTCTTTTGTCCATTGAGCAGATATTAGGGAAAATACTCTCTCAGCATTTCCATCGTGACTTGGGATAAATAAATAGAATTGATACATTTTTAAGAGTTCTGAGAAAGTTTCAATGCTCGCAGAACTATTGGAATTGAAGAATTTGCACCATTGTTTATCTAAACTTAAATCTTTGTCAAAAGTAACTTGATTGGCATATCTTTGTATAACGTATTGCAGAATGAAACTGATAAAATTGCTTACAATCATGAATAGTGACATTTTTAGAGTGTAAGAATTCAGCCGTGGGACTGAAGCCGGATGGTCTATGGCGAGTCCTTGGCATCAACACCTTTGATTTGATTACCCCCTTTGATTTGATTACCTGGTTGGGTTTTTCCGAGGTTTCCCCCACCGAAAAGGCAAATGCCGGGTAATATTTTGGCGAATCCTCGGACCTCATTTCATCTCACTACATCTCGCCAAAATGTAAAAAAAATTGTACAACATTGTAAAAATTGTAGAAAATTACTAAATTGTAAAACTATAAAAATTTGTAAAAATTGTAATTGTAATATTGTAAAATGTTGACATGTTCCACATCTTAAAGCTTCATTGCTCATGTAAGATCTATGGAATAAAATAAATGAATGAATGAATGAATGAATGAATGAATGAATGAATGAATGAATGAATGAATGAATGAATGAATGAATGAATGAATGAATGTCAATAGGTGATCATATTTTATGTTTTTATGTGCTCCAGATTCAACCATTGAAAGTAGTTAAATTATTTCATAGGTTTTCACCATTTGTTTAGATATTCTATGCATAATACCGCACATTATTCAATATTCATATGAGTTCCAGTTGAAATGCGAAATGCCGGACATTTCAAATTTTTTTCAAATGCCTGCCGGACAGGATAAAATGATTTAAAATGAGGGCATGTCCTCCTTTTGCCGTACGGATGGTAACCCTAACTACACAACAATTCAACAACGCAGAATACATCACAAACTCCAACGACAACTACAGCAACATAAACACAGACATTAATAAACTAAAAATTCAATAAGAAACCAGAAACTTGATTAAAACAATACGAAATTTATAGACCTAAAAATACACCCACAACACATCCTAAACACTCAATTGAATTTCAGAATTCACAGCCTCTTCAATATAATCATGAACACATCCCACCATAACAGGGAACCAAAACATGGCGCGGGAACTCACTAGGATTCAGCATATGATGAAAATAACATTGAAACTAGTTAATAAGTTACAATAACATCCTTATTTAAAATGTTAACACAGTGAATTCATTATTTATTAATTTAAATAACTTAATCATTAATCTTCAATCAGTGCCTAAATTAAAATTCTTTATGCTCGACCATGCCGAAATGTAGTAATTATACACCTGGTAGCAGTCTTTTAATGCATGTCATTAAAGTACACCTATTCATTAAAGTACAGGTCTTCAGCCAATCACAAGTCAACTTTGTACCGTTATATCGATTATTCTCGGATATGCAATCGACAGACAATTAGCGAAAAGTCACGGAGGCTGGAAATCCAATACTGTCGCAGAAGATTATGTTCTGTTACTATAATAATTAGCGTTAATTGTAAATAATATTCAAATAAATTCAATTTGTCATCTCGTTTTTCAATTCTAAATCAATTTCCAGGTTATATCAGACTAATGTTCATTCTTATTCTGTGCAAGGTCAATGACATTCGGCCTCGGAAAAAATCAATACTTTCGCGTCTGCGCACATCTCACAATTCAGGTCAGTTCGCACATAACCATAAAAAGACCTAATTTTCAATACTTTCAAGTTAGAAATGTGGTCGAGCATAAAAAGTCGTATGAAACTTGCCTAAATGGTAATTAAGACGCTCGTATGAAAATTATGAAACGAGCGCAAGCGTCATACTTGCGTCTTAATTACTACCATTATAGGCTCGTTGCATAATGTACTATTTTATGCTCGACCATGCCGAAATATAGTAATTATACACCTGGTAGTAGCCCTTTAATGCACCTCATTAAAGTAAAGCTATTCATTATAATTCAGTTGTTCAGCCAATGAGAAATCACCATTGTATCATTATGAAACCGCAAGTATCGATCATTCTCGGATATGCAATCGAAAGACAATTAGCGAAAAGTCACGGAGGCTGGAAATCCAATACTGCCGCAGAAGGTTATGTTCTGTTACTATAATAATTAGCGTTAATTGTAAATAATAATCAAATAAATTCAATTTTTTATCTCGTTTTTCAATTCTAAATCAATTTCCAGGTTATATCAAGATTAATGTTCATGTTATTCTCTAGATTATATCAAGGTCAATGACATTCGTGCCTCGGAAAAAATCAATACTTTCGCGTCTGTGCACATCTCACAATTCAGGTCAGTTCCGCTCCTCACTTACATAACCATAACATGAATACTTATGAATAATTTAAAGTTAGAAATATGGTCGAGCATAAAAAGTCGTATGAAACTTGCCTATAATGATAATTAAGACGCTGGTATGAAAATTATGAAACTCGCTTGCGCTCGTTTCATAAACAAACATACTCGCGTCTTAATTACTACCATTATAGGCTCGTTGCATAATGTACTATTGTGCTTTAGCAATGATAAACTTCTTACTAAGTTTTTAATGTTATGTTTTATTTAACAACGCTCGCAACTGCAGAGGTTATA
The DNA here is from genome assembly GCF_040183065.1 of Periplaneta americana. Lineage (NCBI taxonomy): Eukaryota > Metazoa > Arthropoda > Insecta > Blattodea > Blattidae > Periplaneta > Periplaneta americana. The sequence goes on from NC_091131.1 coordinate 40,340,043, forward strand.
TCAGCGTCGCCGGATGTGCCGGAATTTTGTCCCGCAGGAGTTCTTTTACATGTCAGTAAATTAAATCTACTGACATGAGCCTGTCGCATTTAAGCACACTTAAATGCCATCGACTTGGACTGGGATCGAACCCGCAACCTTGGGCATAGAAGGCCAGCGCTATACCAAATTGCCAACCAGGTCGACTCTTATTAAGTACTCAAAAATACTTTGAGTTTCGATACGAGCCTTGTAATGCCTTTCCATGGATTTCATCAATCCTTTGAAATATTCGAGATATCTGTCGAATTGGTATTAAGAAAATAATCAATTTAATGCAGTCCCGCAAATAAAACAATCGAATGGATTCAAGAGCTTCTTTTCATTATATGAAACATAGGCTACTTGGGTTCAGGAGGCTCATCTAGGGGTGTAGATTAGTAACAGACTTGCTTTAGAGGTAAGCACGTAATTCAGGGTCGTATATTAACAATGGGCAATAAAGCTGTACTGAAAGATGGGTGTCTTAAATTATGTTATTTTCTTTTCTTTAAGAATCAGCCTCTAACAAGAGATGAAAGTAATTCAAGAAATAACCTTATTAAGAGAGAAAAATAAGGTGATTAATGGCCTACAAGATCATTAAATCTTTGTCGCAAACCTTTCAACAGCTCTGTCATTGTAGTGTCGAGGTTGCTTATTGTATTTATATGATACTTTCATTCTGGTTATTTTACAAGCAATAACATGTCATCCACCTGCAAGATCTGTTACTGACGGACAGGAAGTCAAGTCTCCAATCAATCACCATGAGATTTTAATCTCAGTTTATGAGTCGGAAGCAATAATCGATTACTCTGAAATGACCAAGTTGACTCAGCGAAAATGTGTAGATAGATTTCGAGAAGGGACAATTAATTCGAACCGCTGTCCTCCGGAAGAAGGACAGGACACAAGAAAAAAATTAGGCCACGACGTATTCTTCAAAATGTATTCGTATTGCGAATTCATGGTCATGCTTGTTTCTCATTCGTCATGGATTAATCGATAGAGTTCACGGCCTTGGCGAAACACAGATTTATCAGTCGGTAAAAGTAGTGAAAACTGCGCTTGGCATTAAGTACGAGGGCATCATCGTCATTATTTTATAATAAAAATACAATTTTTACATTACTCATAAACCCCATCGTTATTATTGCTGTGTACATATCGGTTTCTAAAGTAATTGATTTACTCCAATAGTTATATTTAAGTTTACGGTGTTATTTTACTATTGTTCACTATTGTTTCTTGCTTAATCAAGAAAAAACTATTTGTAGTAATGTCACGAGAGGTCTGAGATCTGCCGATAAATCTGGGAAATCTCAGACCTCGAGTGACATTTATTAGGACTATTTCGTGAATTAAATAAAAATTTAAATAATATATCCCTAAAATTCGATTACAAAATGTTAATAATTGTATATTAACAAATACTTAACCTATTCAGACATTGTGAAGTTGAAATACTCGTAGATGAATATCGATTATTGCAATATAGAAATTCGATGTTATTATGCAGTAATGCCAATTGCGAAAAGCGAAATACAGGTTTAACATTGTTAATTACATGTACTGCACTTTTCTCTTATTATTATAACAAATACATTTTCATTATCTGCTGAAATCATAATTTAATTTAACAGTAACAGTGGGGACAGCTATATACCAATGCTTATGTATTCACAGTGAGACATGTTGCTACACAGTGAAGCCATCTCTGTATAGATAGGCCTAATTAAAACACGAATTTTATTACGCCATACGAAAGGCAGTTTGATCAAAGACATTATTACTATGCAAGGTCTTTAAGTTTGATATGCGATGATGTTACATAAATTTGAACTTCTATTAATTGTTTAATTTCAATACAAATGTTATAGGCTACAATTTTATAGGTTACGTTAGGCCTACCTGTGGAAGCAGGACCAATGTCAGCTGTGCCTTGGTTCGACCGTTACTTACAATGAGTGCTACACGAAAGCATTTTTTATAGCTCGACAAAAGCATTCTCGCTGTAGTGTGTAACGGAACTAAAGCTGTATCTACACAGTTCAATATTCTAATTGCGTATGCGTGCAATCTGGGAAGAATAGAATCAAGTTCAAAGGTACGTTAAATTAAGATGCATAAATATTTTGTGTCTACATGGTGCGCCGTTTTGAACGTGGTCTTCACTACGTAAATATATTAATTAATATTAAATATCAATCTTGCATTCATTGCTTTAAAGTTGAAAGAAAAGTTTAACCGTGTAGTTGCATCTTAATGTATTCATGATCATCAATTTACGGGGAAACAGTTGGTGACAACGACTAAACAAAAGAACGACCATGCGATAAATTGATAGCGATAAATCTAGCTGCAGAAATTATCGCAAAGTCTGACTGTGATTGGTTGGAATTCAAAATTTCATTACACTTCATTGGTCGAAAATGGAATGACGTCATATAAACGAAATAGTCAACATAACTTTCAGCCTAAATTATCTAATAAATAAGGACAACAGACTCAACTACACAACATTTCTAGGACTTTTTATAGACTCCAGTTTAACATGGGATAAGCACATCGAATACAAATGCACAAAGCTATCAAGAGTTTTATATTTGTTAAAGAAATTAACGACTTGCGTTTCTGAAAATTATTTAAGATGTGCCTACTTTTCTTTCTTTCAGTCGATAATCCGATATGCCCTAATTTTCTGGGGAAATGGAACCAAAATTGGAAGCGTCTTGATTTTACAAAAGAAAGCCATTAGAATTTTATGTAAAGCAAACTATCTGGAACATTGTCGGCCACTTTTCAGACAATCACGGATTTTAACAATCATAAATTTGTATATATATGATCTAGTACTTTACACTCGACAAAATATCGACAATTACTCATTAGTGGCCAATATACATGATCATGAAATTAGAGATAGTGAACAAATTAATATTCCATATTGTAGATTACACAAGAGCAACACAAACTTTTTAATTATCGGGATGAAATTATATAATAAGCTCCCAAGTCAATATTATAAATTACCAATCAATAGCTTCAAAACTAGATTTTACAATTGGTTATTAAATAATCCTTTTTATTTTGTTGCTGAGTTTTTCAACACAAATTTGTATGAAATTGTATTTTAATAAATAAGTTTAATTTGCAATTTAGTTAGTTTTCTTTAATTTAAAAGTTTCAAATTATTTAATGTTTTCATTGTATTATTTAAATTTTACTGTTTCTTTTATTAGTGTTTTTAAAAGTATTTATATGTTTTTCAATGTATTCTGACGAAACCTAAAACTGTATATGTAATGGGCAAATAAATTGAATTGAATTGAATTGAATTATTATGAAATTAAACCAAATAGTTTTATTTCTGCCTTACATACGTGTCACCAAAACATCCGCTAGGGGTGAGCGTACACCCCTTGAATAGTAACTAGTGGACTCATCCTAGCAGCGATCGAGACAGGGACAACACAGTGTTCCAAAAGTCTTTGTGGGGTTTCAGAGGATTATAATATGCTTTGAATGAATAGATGTAGAAATGTAATATTGGTACCAGATTGAAATAAAATTCTCCAAATTTTTCTTCTGTAAGTTTGAGGCACTGAAGGTAACAGAAGACGGTAACAATCTAACAAATGCAACAATTTTCATTCTTGCGATTAATTATACAAGATGAATGTCCAGAGAAAAGTGCAATGTGTTTTATGGCTGGCAAAATTTGAATCTGTGACTCATTAAGCATATCCACAGCAAACTTATACCTTTTATAATAATGATAATCATCTGGATGAAGTGCATGTAACAAATGAAGTTTATGAGTCAGATGAAGACGTTTGTTTAAAGCTCTATGAACTGTTCTTTTCGGAGATCCTAATTATCAGGCACATTTACGAACTGATTTCTTTAGAATCTGAACAAATGATCTTCGGTTGGCTTCTACCGTTTCATCATTTTTGTTGATATTCCAGTACGGTTTTTCTTCAATAGGTTTCCAGTCTCTTTTAACTATCTATCGGTCTATCCCAATGACGAATGTTATTCTCGTGTGGTAATATTCGTTAAATACGCTACTAAATTCACGTCGTACACGAGTCACATATTCAAATTTTGCCACTCACAAAACACATCACACTTTTCTTTGAACATCCATTTTATAAAATTAGGCCGAATGTAACAATGAAAATTATTTCGTTTGTTCGGCTGTTACAGTCTCTTGTTTGCTTCAGTGTCTCAAACTTACAGATGAAAAACTTTGTGAGTTTTATTTTCATCTGGCACCAATATTACATTTATAGAGGAGTAAGAAAAGGGTGCCCATTGTCACCGTCACTTTTTAATGTGTATATGGACGACATCGTGCTAAAGTGGCAGATGGGTTTGAAAGTATATTTTAAAATAAAAAACATGAAGTTAGATACGATACTTTTTGCCGATGATCAGGTTTTAATTTGTGCTTCCGAAGATGACCTACAAATGGCAATATTTAAATTAATCAAAATTAGCAAAGAAAATAGCTTAACTATATCGACTACTAAAACAAAAGTGTTAGCCTTTAGAGGATTAGAAACAATTAGAGCCAAAATCGTGTTGAATGGAAGACTGATAGAACAAATGAATACTTTTAATTATCTGGGCTGCAATATCTCATATGCAAGAAAAGAAGATTTTACAAATAAAATAAACAAATTTAATTATTTCTGTGGGGTAATAAAAAGAACTTTAAAATACACTAGAAAAGAAACAAGATTAAAATTTTATAAAGTTATGGCAGTACCTATGTTACTATACGGCTCTGATTTCTGGATCCTTACTAAATCCGAAGAAAAAAGAATCGAGGTGATAGAAATGGAATTTTTGAGGAGTGCAGCAGGTTATACTCTCTTAGACAAGAAACGCAATGAAGACATCAGACTAGAACTGAATATATTTAATTTAATTGAAAAACTCACAGAATATAGGAATAAATGGAAGCAACACGTTGGAAGAATGACTCAAGACAGTATTCCTAAATTAATATTCGACTACAGACCAACTGGTAAACGAAACATAGGTAGACCCAGAAAAAGAAGGAGTGGATCAGGACAGCACGTTTGCACATCTTTTTATGTTAGATTAGGTTCTTTTCAAACTGAAATGACGAGTGAAGATTTTGTCACAGTTAAAATTACTCTAACCTAACCTAACCGTTTAATATGCATATGTTTTTTTTTTTAACAAAGCAGGGATATCCAGATTGTATATTTTAAATTTTTACATATTTTTCAAGATGGTCAGGAACACTGGAAATATAAGATAAAATACTTTCAAAGCTCCTTTTTATGTCAGGTTAGGTTAGGTTAGGTTAGGTTAGGTTAGGTTAGGTTAGGTTATGTTAGGTTAGAGTAATTTTAACTGTGACAAAATCTTCACTCGTCATTTCAGTTTGAAAAGAACCTAACCTAACATAAATAGGAGATATGCAAACGTGCTGTCCTGATCCACTCCTGGAAAAGATGGCTTCAACAATTTTAAAATTGATATACTTCATGAGACCGGAACGAGCCAAACAAGGCTTAAACCATGTGGTTGATGATGATGATGATGATGATGATGATGATGATGATGATGATGATATTTATTCATTCAAAAAATATAATCCTCTGAAACCGCACCATGACTTTTGGGACACAGTGTAGTAGAAAAAACAGTTAGCTCCTCTCCCCTTTAGGGAATCCTTGATCCGGCACTGCCAACAAATTGTAATTATTCAGTCAGCAATCAAAGCTTCATCCATTTCAGTCACCCGATTATTTAGGGATCGGCGTATACACCGGTGTTAAAGAACTGCATGTTTTATTGCGACAAGTCTATTGGAATGCAGACAATTCCGAATCTTGTCGGCCTCGTACGATAGCCCGTGAACAGAGTCCACGCTGGTCGGTGCAGACAACCTGAGGACAGCAACCTTCTTCCTCCGTGAACGCACCCGTACTCCACTATTCCATTTTCACCGTGTTGTCTCGTAGGCGGTTTAGAAGCAAAGTCATGAAGAAGAACAAGTATACAGACATTTGCTGTTGCGTAGCCGCCTCATATTTCACGGCGTGGGAGGGGGACCCGTCAAACTGGACTTGCTGCATCACATTCCTAACCTGCATCTAAGTCCAGTCAGTTTCCTTTACTGACGAATGTAGGACGGCGATCTGTGTCAAGGACGAGAGTTCGATTCTTATTTCGCGTAAATTCTGCTATGCAAGCTTTTAAATGTCCTGATTACTTTCTTGCACTGCAAGTCCTCCACAATGATTTGTGAGATGCAACGCACGCTGTTCTAAGTCAGTTTTGCGCTGCAGTAGAAAGACGAACTGTCCTGTTTGCAAGCCCTTCCAGTTGCTCTGTGCCAGGGAAAGAGTTTTATCATTCTGCGGTAAGCCCTCGATCTTCAGGGACCGTCCCAATTTGGAGCTAAGTGTCCTATGTCCCGATGAAAATTCGATGATGTTGATGTTCGGGTAAAGGGGATTAAGTCTTTTTTTTTTTTGTGCAGATGGAGTTTTATTCCCCAGGTGAATACGCAAATTAAATCCTACAAGTGGGTGAGGAAAAAAAAAATACTAATATTCTGTGTCTTTTAGTAGTGCAGAAAATTATTTGCAATAAACCAGCCGTGGCGAAAATGTGATCGTGCGCCGAGCCACTGTGTAACCTGCAACATGCATAGCATCTATGGAGGGAGGCGGACACCCGAAGGAGAAGCGAAGCAACTGTCTGACTTATTAACGGATTTTCATTTTCCTTACGTCAAGCACTTAAATATAATTTTATACAGTATAAGATTGCAAACTAATGTTTAGTACGTGTAATGAAGAAAGAAATGAGCAAGAAAACATAGGACACATTATCACAACCTAACATTAACTGTTTTCAGAATGTCTCTGCGACAGAGTTTCAAAATCAGGAATTATGTCACTTACTGCCGGTCGTAGTTGATCACGAATGTATTTGTCTATCAGTCGTGATCTACATTTGGTTTTTACTATTTTCAATGTTGACAATAATTGTTCACAAACTAAGTTGTAGCGAACATGGCTTCAACAGAGCAAGCGAAAGAACGAAGCTTCGGATATTTATTTTTTGAGAAAGATTTGAAAAGTTCAACATTTTGTCAAGTCCTTACATCTAGCTTTCATTTATCATCACATTGTAAATCTGTGAGTTTTAAATTGAAGATCTAACCGCATTATTCGTACATTTGCTGAAAAAGGATCGACGTACAGAGATGATAATGATGATGATGATGATAATAATAATAATAATAATAATAATAATAATAATAATTTATTTATTTATTTTATTGGGTTATTTTACGACCTGTATCAACATCTAGGTTATTTAGCGTCTGAATGAAATGAACGTGATAATGCCGGTGAAATGAGTCCGGGGTCCAGCACCGAAAGTTACCCAGCATTTGCTCGTGTTGGGTTGAGGAAAAACCCCGGAAGAAACCTCAACCAGGTAACTTGCCCCAACCGGGATTCGAACCCGGGCCACCTGATTTCGCGGCCAGACGCGCTGACCATTACTCCACAGGTGTGGAATAATAATAATAATAATAATAATAATAATAATAATAATAATAATAATGTTTCATGAGTCACATGTAGTATAATGTTGTTTTATGTTATACTACAACCGTTTTCGTCGTAATACTTGTGAACAACTCATACATTTAATATTCTCATCATATTGGCAGCAAAAAAATGCGTCCTCCCATCCTACTCGAAACTTTCGTTTTGTAGAGGTACATGGTTTCGAGAGAGACATTGCGACGATACGCCACTTGCAGGTCAGAGACAAATACAAATGGAATGGAGTTTGACTCCAGTGAGTGAGAGGGTGGGGGTTGGGGAGATAGGAAGCAAGAGAAATGCATAGCTATCATTGCGAGCCACAATGTGCACGTGAGTCACATTTTCGCCACGGCTGCAATAAAGTCTAAGTTTAATTTTCATTTATCTCAAAACTTTTTTTTTTACCCAAACACCATCCAACTAATCATAACGCTCAAATGTCCCGGTTTCTGAAGAATTCGTTTAAATAGCGTCTGATAACAAGACGAAGATCATGATCATTGGAGGAAAAATAAATGTGCGAATTCTAAATGAGGGTTGTAGAACAAGTGGACAGCTTCAAATACTTGGGGTGTACTATAAGCAGTAACATGAGCTGCTGCCAGGAAGTCAAAAGGAGGATAGCAATGGCAAAGAACGCTTTTAATAGGAAAAGAAGCATCTTCTGTGGACCTCTGAAAAAAGAACTAAGGAAGAGATTAGTGAAATGCCTTCTGTGGAGTGTGGAATTGAATAAGGCAGAAACATGGACATTACAACGAAGTGAAGAAAAGCGACTAGAAGCATTTGGAATGTACATATGGAAAAAGAATAGATCGTACGAAATGGACAGACAGAATAAGAAGAGTAAGTGTGTCGGAAAGAGGAGATGAAGAAAGAATGGTGCTGAAATTGATCGGGAAGAGGAAAAAAATTGGTTGGATCACTGGATGAGAAGGAACTGCCTACTGAAGGATGCACTGAAAGGAATGGTGAACGGGAGAAAAGTTCGGGGCAAAAGAATATATCAGATGATAGACGACAAGGGGACACTTATGTGAGTTTAAATCTTTTACAATTTTCTTCCAAAATTTATTAATTTTAAACTACATAAACTTTCCTACGATACTCTCATCTGTACAAAATTTGGTACCATTAGGGCTAATAGTTTTGAAATGATAGTTTTTAAATGTATTTTATATTGACGTCATTAAAAAGGCTCCTTGCGACAAAATTTTCACAATTTTTAGTTTAGACCCATATTAGCTCAAAAGCTTCAAAATAGTCATGGGAACATAAATTAATTAGCTTTTTGAGCTCGGTCTAAATAGAGAGTCACAATAAATTTTTAAGTGGATTTTCATAATTTTCACCATTATTTCACTATAGTGTCCCCTTAAGTTATATGGCTCATATGCGGAGACTAAGAGGAAGGCAGAAAATAGGAAAGATTGGGGAATGCTGAGTTTGCAGTCAAAGACGTATCCTTGGCAGAACACTATGAATGAATGAATGAATGAATGAGTAAGTGAATGAATGAGTGAATGAGTGAATGAATGAATGAATGAATGAATGAATGAATGAATGAATGAATGAATGAATGAATGAATGAATGAATGAATGAGCGTTTGTTAAAATCAATTTTACGTTACATGAAATCAAAATGGTGTTAGTTTTATTTCTCTGTCAGTATTATTTTAATAAAAAAAAACAATTTGTGCTGATACCTGCACATTTTAGACTCTTGTTCATACAGACAGGTATTCAGGCTGTCATAAATCTGTACATATATGATGTAGTGTTTATGAAAGAACATTTGCAGGATTTTAACATGAGAAGTCAGATACACAATCATACAACGAGAAATAGGCAATTATTAGATTATTCATTTTGTAGACTTAGTGTGACAAAAAGATATTATAAGTTGATTGGAATCAAATTGTTTAATAACCTTCCTATAAACATTCAGCTTCTTCCTGTTGAAAGTTATAAAACAAAAGTGTATAGTTGGTTAATTAAAAACCCACTTTACTCAATCGATGAATTCTTTGAAATTGATGGTATACATTTTTAAATAATGCAGTTTAAATGTTATGCTTGTTGCTGCTTAGTGTTTTTTTTTTAGTAGTGAGATTTTGATTGAAACTTAGTGGTGAATCAATTAATATTTTAAACTTAAATGTAATAATGAACAGAGCATATTGCATTATTTTACGTGCATTTTTAAGCTTATTATTAATCTTTGTTGTAGTATTCTTAATTAATTATTAAATATATGACAATTAGTACTTGATACTGTCTTTATCTAGTAAATATAGTATACTTTTAACTTTATATTATATAATTTGTAAATATTTACATTATTTTAATAGTTAAACTTTTATGTTTTGTATATCCAAGATTGTAACACTGACAATGTCTATAGCGAAGTTTGTTCGGAAAAGTCCTCACTACATTTACAATCAGATCTCATGCTTAACTGGGGGAGGTGTGACTACATAAATTCTTGTAACAAAGACAGCAGAGCAGGTTTAGCGTGGCTAAGATTGGGGGCATGGAAGGGTAATAAAATTGTCAACGAAAAAGGGGAGCGTCTTTGTCCGCTTTGCAAAGAAAAGGATTCCTATAAACATATTTTATTACTGTGTGTCGAATTGGAACATGTACGGAGAAAATATTTACCACCCTCGATGCTAAGTCAGAATAGGAGTTCGCTTGCATGTCTTGACCTCATGGGGAATAGCGAATGGGAACAAAAGACTGGACTGTTCCTCTTGAAGGCGAGAAAGATTTGAACTGCAGCTGTTGAAGTTTGCGTCGCGAACTGAGGGAGGGATAATAGTATCCACCCAACTGTACACTTTTAGGTCTTTTAGGTTAGGATATATTATATAATGTGTTTTATTGTGCCATTTCCATTTTAATATGTGTGTTCTTTTAGAGAGTAGTTGGATGTAATCATAGGTGTGAGGGGGAACCTACAAAGGAGGACTTGTTTTGGGTACAAAGCACGTACGGTCAGAAGATCCGTGCATTGGATTTTAGACAAAACTATGATAATATAAAATTTGTATGTACAATATTACTCAATAAATCCATCTATCTATCTAGTGAAGTTTTTCATTCAATGACAATAAAGATTATTATTATCATTATCATTATCATTATTATTATTATTATTATTATTATTATTATTATTATTGTGTATATGAATGAGATACAGTCTACAGCAACCATCGATACTAAGAGCGAAGTGTTACGCTGTATCGTACCAACTTGGACAGAGGAAGAGTCAGTCATACGTTGATTTTATTGAGAATGTACATAAGCTCTGTGGAGGTAGATTCAAGTGAGCTTTTCAATAAGTTTGGTTTGACGAAGTCAGTAATTACAGATAATTTACAAATATGGAACATGAATTTCGTTAAACTAAATGAGAAATGGATGCTTGTTTTGAAAGTCCTGAAAGATCAAAACATCTGTTGTTCAATACTTGCCATTGTCATTGAAATCATATTTTGCTTGTCTGGCTCAAACGCCAGAATTGAGAAACTGTTTAGTTCGATGAAGCAATACTGAACGAAAGAGAAAAGAAACATGTCAGGAAGAAGTCTTGGTATTCTAACTTACTTACTTGCAAATGGTTTTTAGAGAACCCGGAGGTTAATTTCCGCCCTCAAATAAGCCCGCTATCGACTCCTATCCTGACCAAAATTAATCTAATCCCTAGCATCATATCCCACCTCCCTCAAATCCATTTCAATATTATCCTCCCATCTACGTCTCGGCCTCCCCAAAGGTCTTTTTCTCTCAGGTCTTCCAGCTAACACTCTATATGCATTTCTGGATTCGCTCATACGTGCTATATATCCTACTCATTTCAAACGTCTGGATTTAATGTTCCTAATTATGTCAGGTGGAGAATACAATGCGTGCAGTTCTACGTTGTGTAACTTTCTCCATTCTCCTGTAACTTCATCCCTTTAGCTCCAAATATTTTCCTAAGCACCTTATTCTGAAACACCCTTAACTCTGTTCCTTTCTCAAAGTGAGAGTCCAAGTTTCACAACCATAAAGAACAGCCGGTAATATAAATGTTTTATAAATTCTAACTTTGAGTATCTTTGAAGGCAGACTGGATATCAAAAGCTTCTCAACCGAATATTAGCAGGCATTTCCATAGCAATACTCTAACACTGAAATATTATTTTGAAATTTCCTGCATAAAAATGTGTGACATCTTGCTTTCAGATAACGTTTTTCCCGAAAAAAAAATACTTTCCAGTGAAAAATATGTGTACTAAATTATTGCAATGCGTTTCATCATTTACGCAGATTTACTGGAATGGAATAAAAGTGTTATCAAGCCTGGAGCATGTTTAAATTTATAGGCCTATATTTTTAGCCTTTTTAAAAATCGCGTGAAGTACTACAGGCACTGTAAATATTTTGTTATCTTTTACTCATTAGAAAGTAGACAACGATACTTTGCCTATTAACGTGTTCTGGTTTTTCTTGGATAAAATATGATAGGCTTATTCTGCGGGTCATTGTATTGGCGTGATTTATACCATTTTTCGAAGATCTGCTTGGGCGTAACTTCGATTTCCTATTGGGCTGATTATCTGGTAGACCAGTCATGTCAACTGATGCCCATAGGCGCAAGCGCGTGCTTTAGAGCTCAGGAGAGCCTGAGCGCTTTACAGCGGAAAGGAGACAGACGAAAGAGGTAGTATATGCCGCTTGGTCGAGCTATATATACAGGGATGGCCAGCACTGATTCAATAGATAAAGGGAAGAGAACTTATTAGAACTGCGTCCATGTTAATTTTTAGATTTGTCTGAGAAATATAATTGCATTACAAGAATGTAAGTTTTAATTTTAATGCTCATTTTTCACAAGCTTGGTTTTTATTCAAAAGGAATATTTTCTCACCTTTTTACAGAAAAGTGAAATTTTCAGATATGTTTATTTAGTAGCTTCACAGGTACTGAAACAATGTTTTCGTAAATCTAATAACTTGTATCGTAAATACGTTTTACTGGAGATAATGTATTGAAAATTTTGGAAACATTCGCATGGAAAATGTTTGTAAGGAAATGAATAAAATTAACAAAGCAACTACTGTTACATCATAAACAAAAGATATGTACCCATGTGTTGTAAAAACGTCAGCTCTATAGCTTTAGCAGATTTCGAGAAAATAATTTAATATCCTGATGACAGAAAGTTGCGCACCAGTATCACCTTAAAAGCATAATGCGATAAGAGTTTTGTTATGTAATATTGGTAACAGTTATCTCTTTCTTTGGGATATCACTTGCTTTATGAATGATGTGTTTTACTACTATTCAATTTATGTGAATATTCCTTCTTAACTCTTTATTATGTTATTAAAGTTTAAAATACAACTGCAATATTAAGAAATTAGTGTTAATACTTTTTTTCACAGAATGTATAGAAAATATCAAACAAAGAAGCCATATAAAAATAACGACATAAAATTTCACGTTCTGTTTGAAGTTTGTGCACCACTGTTTTCTTAATCCAACAGGCTGCTTATTCATATACTGTACATAATCCTTTCTCCTTCCATACCTAGGGTTTGGTGCCCTCGCACGTCGTCAAGGTAGAAAAATGCGCTTGCTTTGACATCACTGTGGTAGAATATTTTCCGAGTTCTCCAACTATAAACAAATGTTAGGTAATCACACGACGAATTCTAGATTGTATATCGCCAAAATATCGTCTCACTATCACCAAATCCATCGAAGCAGTTGATCATTTGGCAGGCTCTGATTTCATCCCCGGCATTGACTTTTAATCGTATACGACAAACTCGCAGCGAAAGGAAAGCTTGTTGATTCTATTCATCCCATTCACTTTGACTGCAACATGAGTAAACATACATGTATATATGTCTGTCTGTTGTATGTCAGTGATGGACTAATTTTATATTGAATATTAAATGTGTCATTTCATTTCATTAAATAATCCAGACCTAAGCAATTTACACATTCTTAAGTTTAAAAATAAAGTGAAAATGTTTGTATGATATTGATAAATTTTATTATTTTTTTAAGTGTTACTAGCATTATATGGTACTAATTTTTATTGTATTTATCTGATGCATGTAACCTATAAGATAAAACATTTTAATAAATATAAATAGATCAATTTCTTAATTAATACGGTAACAGTGTATATCTCCAATAAATGATTTCTTCGCATCGCCACAGATACACTTGATTGTACTTGTCACTATCTCTGTCACTAGAGAGTTCTTGAAATTTATATTTTCCCCGCCATTCATAAAATATTTTGATATGACACCTCTTGCACAAAAGGGGAGATCTATAACTGAAACTTGATTAATATATTTCAGTATTATTTGTATTTATCCTGGTAATAATGAACAGTTTGACTCGTAGACATTTTGTTTTTGCAGCATTAACTTCGCATGATTTTACGAGAAGATTAGAAGAGAACGGCAGTTACGTAGACTTTCAGCTCCCCACTACTACCATTAATGCACAACACAATGTCAATACGGCGGTTGCTGTCGTCTGCGATACATCGAACTTTTCTGTTGATTTTCAAGTTTGGCATTTTTTCCGGTTATTATATGCTTATTTAAGTTGTGTTAACTCTCGCTAGTGATTTTATATTTTATTTTATCCGTCTTAAGTATTTATTTTATTATTGTAAATATTTTTGTTTTATCATTATTATTATTATTATTATTATTATTATTATTATTATTATTATTATTATTATTATTATTGAATAATTTTGTATTACTATCTTTGTATCATCTCCGTCACGATTATATTATTATTATTATTATTATTATTATTATTATTATTATTATTATTATTATTGTTACTATTATTTCTATCATCAGCATTATTATTTGATCTCTGTAAAATTTATTTAGACTACTGGACTGTACCCGAGCACGAGCATATGCTCATTTCGGGTATCTATTCATATGTATTCATTTCAAATGTAAATTGTAAATAAATTTGAATTTCGGACAAGTAACGTAATTGAACGGGTTACATCAGCTTCTTGTCTATGCGGATGACGTGAATATGTTAGGAGAAAATCCACAAATGATTAGGGAAAACACGGAAATTTTACTTGAAGCAAGTAAAGCGATCGGTTTGGAAGTAAATCCCGAAAAGACAAAGTATATGATTATGTCTCGTGACCAGAATATTGTACGAAATGGAAATATAAAAATTGGAGATTTATCTTTCGAAGGGGTGGAAAAATTCAAATATCTTGGAGCAACAGTAACAAATATAAATGACACTCGAGAGGAAATTAAACGCAGAATAAATATGGGAAATGCGTGTTATTATTCGGTTGAGAAGCTTTTATCATCTAGTCTGCTGTCAAAAAATCTGAAAGTTAGAATTTATAAAACAGTTATATTACCGGTTGTTCTGTATGGTTATGAAACTTGGACTCTCACTCTGAGAGAGGAACATAGGTTAAGGATGTTTGAGAATAAGGTGCTTAGGAAAATATTTGGGGCTAAGAGGGATGAAGTTACAGGATAATGGAGAAAGTTATACAAAGCAGAACTGCACGCATTGTATTCTTCACCTGACATAATTAGGAACATTAAATCTAGACGTTTGCGATGGGCAGGGCATGTAGCACGTATGGGCGAATCCAGGAATGCATATAGATTGTTAGTTGGGAGACTGGAGGGAAAAAGACTTTTGAGGAGGCCGAGACGTAGATGAGAGGATAATATTAAAATGGATTTGAGGGATATGATGGTAGAGACTGGATTAATCTTGCACAGGATAGGGACCGATGGCGGGCTTATGTGAGGGCGGCAATGAACCTTCGAGTTCCTTAAAAGCCATTTGTAAGTAAGTAATGTAAATGATATTATTGAACTATGAAATGCACAATAACAACACAATACAAGCTACAGGATGTCCATATGAAACCTTTGCAACTTCAGATACACATAACAAATTATTGAGACACGATATCAGGATGCAGTTTTCTTCATGTTAGTCAGAAACTGTCAAAGTTTTTATGGGAATTTTGTTAGGTTGCTGAAATGTTTTTTTGATTGCAGGTATGAATTTTGGTGAAATCTGACACTGAAGGAGATGTGGATATCTCAGGAGATGGCTTGAAGTGAATCCTGGTTTATCGAGACACGATCAGTAAGTCCTATAAGTCTATTCGCAGTGCCGCCAGGGAATTGGACTTACTGCATTTGACTGTCCACAAAGTCCTTTACAAGAATCTGAGCCTGTACGCATACAAAGTTAAGGTAGTGCAAGCTCTTTAGCCAGATAATCAGAATTTTCAGTGTTGGTTAGGAACATGTAGGGGAGACTCGGCTAATTACGCAATATTAAGAAGTAAATCTATCATATTTTTTATCAAAATGTTGATTGAAAAATATTATCAAGGTATGTGGACAAATCCTTTCATTACTAAATGAGATAAAGAGACCTATTAAAATGCAAATATATTTAGTTGTACATACATTACAGTTGAAAAAGAACAACTCGGGTAATTCCGCAACAGTGCGGATAAATCCGCACTAGGACTTGGCTAATTCCGCAGTCTTAAATAATTATTAAATACATTATGAAAGTAACATAAAAGGAACAATTTATATGTAACAATGCTCACTTTCTTCACAGCTGTGTAGCAAAACACGAAAAACAGCCAACTTTCGATGTTTCACTGTATTGCCGACAGAGGTGTCGACCAATATCCTTGATTTTTATCTATAGCACTGCAGAGGACATGCCTCCTGTTGACAGCCTCTCAAAACGTTAACGCTGTTGTAAAGCTGCAGTAAAATCATATAATAATAATAATAATAATAATAATAATAATAATAATAATAATAATAATAATGATGATGATGATTTATTTTAGCTGGCAGAGTTAAGGCCGTAAGGCCTTCTCTTCCACTCAACCAGAAAAAAGTATATTTGGGTCTGTCCACGAGAAAGTGTCCTGTTTTCGTGAAAAATAAAAGTATGAATGTTGGATCTTACTTCAATTAAAATTGAAGTCAAGGCATTGAAGTTAATATTCTTGGCACTAAAAGTGATTATATTATCTTATTTATATAGGTTTTCATGCATATATGCCAAGATGAAATAGCATCGAAAAAATCCCTAAATAAGATATATATTTGCAAGATTATTGAACATAAAAGTTTTGTAGTATTGAATAATTTTTTCACATTAATCAGTTCTTGGCATCTTTAACTGTGGTTTATGAGACAGGATTTCTTATTTCGTCACCAATTATTAAGAAAAATTGTATCCTTAATTGAGATCATCTTCTTTGTCCGGATACTAACGAAATTTTAGAAAAATTACAATAAAATCCTGTACACTGCAGCCATCTCCAGGACACGTCTAAATCTGCTAGTGTTACTGTTGCTCTAGAGGTGGGAATAGCTGTCAAGGTTTTAATATCCCTCAGTGCATCACAAAATAGTTCTCTATTGTGTCCAGATACTAAAACAACAACTGATCCTTGAAATCATTTTGTTACCTGCAGTGTAAGTTTCTGTTTCTGTGGTGACTTATGCATTGGTCGTAGTAAATTCGCAGAATTACGTCCCTCACAAGTGAATACATACCGTGACATTCCTCACAATGTGTGTGTTTGTTGGTACCACGAGAACTTCGAAAATCTACAAGTATTGGTTTCACAATATCTTTCTAGTTTGTTCACTCCATTGTTTGTGACCCAAGTGATAAGAACTGTATGAATTACAATTGTGCTGTGTGTAAATCAAAGTTTATCAGCCTGAAGATTTCCTGAATGACGAAAAATGTAGCCTTCAAGTGCAGTATCGCCAGTGGACAATGGTTGACAAGCGGTATGAAGACATTCATTGGAGGAAGGATTAAATGATGCCATTGATGAATTGAAAGAGCAGTTACCATTCTTCATGACTCACATTTTTAATCAAGAGTAATCACAAAGATGCTTTAAGACTATCAGGAATATGTCTTAAGTGAAAATGTTGCGATGCAAGTGGATTTCGCAGAGAACTATTCTTGCAACTATCAAGACGAGAATACAATCTGCATATTGGTCGAATCGCCAAATAGCGCTGTTTACTGCTATGGTATGGTATGGAAAAGATACATGGAACAGTTATGTAGTAGTTTCTGACAACATATCACATGATAGATATTGTGTTGACACGTTTCTGCGAGCTATACTGAGCAACCATGGCGAAAAGAATCTTCTGTTAAAATATCTGCGTGTATTATCAGATGGAGCTGCATCGCAGTTCAAACATAAATACAATTTTGCCAATATTACTCCTTTGAAAGATGATTTCAATCTGAAAAGTCTCAAACGGACATTTTTTTTCCTGCATCATCTCACGGGAAAGGTGCTGTAGATGGTATTGGAGCAGTGGCAAAGCTCATGTTTGGAACAACGTACGCTCGCAGAAAACATTGCTTCGTAATACTACTTCCATGAATTCTGCAAAAATCTCACTATTTCTACTATTTCTGTGCCTACAACTAAAACTGAATCTTGTAAGACGAACCTTGATCAAAAGTAGGAAACCATAATTACAGTTAAAGGTACACAAAAAATTCACCAGGTGACTGCTCTTTCCCCTTATGTTATTGGCTTTAAATATCATTCAGTGGAATCAGAAACTAATCTGAAGGTTGTAAATATGAGAATCTAAAATATTGAAAGGAATAAGGGAAAAACAGAATGTATCATTTCAAGTTTGGTCACATTCATTTAAATTCAAAATTGTTTATAACTATTTTGGTTAATTATTGTCTTTCTTGCACATAATAAATTTTCTGTAATTCCAAAGGCTGATTTAAAGATTTACTTAGTGTAACACGAACATTATTTACTGCATTTGTTTTCGGGTATTAATATTTGTCCTGATACTAACGTCCAGATACTAACAAGCGGAACTTTGTAGCTATTAATATTTCACAATAATGCAGTTATTGGAAGATAAAATAGATATGCTTAATTATAAAACAGGTGTTGTATAAGTGTTCCCTGATAATGAATACATTAATAAATCATTACAATGAGGAGAGATTTCACCGTAATTTATGAACCACTTTATCTTACCAAGTTCCTTGTCCAGATACTAACGGAAGATACATGTGTGTTTTATTCAATATACAAGTGGGAAAATGTTAATGAAAGAACTAAAAATACAAGATGGATAAATAGTTAACAGATTCATACCAGAAACTTTGTTGTTTAATTTATATACTGTATGTGATATCAAGTTTTGTAATTGAAATATCTGAGAAATGTCCGGATACTAACGCTGGACAGACCCATATACATATGCATGAACTTACAAAGAATTCAACAATTTGTTTTAGATGAGAGTTACATGTATACAAGAATTATTTACGAATTAATCAACAAAATACTATGAACTCTTAATTAAACACTGAAATAAACTGTGTAGCATAATTTAGCTAAAATACATAGAATGTTAATATATTTCAAATAATATTAGATAATAGAAAGAGATTATTATGAGACAATTTTGAAACTACAGCACTATCAGGATGATGTCTAAAGAAAGAAGTAACAATGTAGTCAGTGATACTTTAAATCAGTATGATTGGAGTGAAATGCTTATAAGGTTATATTTAAGCTGTTTTTAAAGGTGTCTATTGTCTTGCAGCTCCTAATACTTTGTGACAAGGAATTCCATTGACGCGAGGTGGATACTGTAAATGATGATGAATAACAAGATGTTCTCTGAAGAGGTATACTTAGCGTGCCACAGATAAGTGATCTGGTATTTACGTCGTGGTTAGAGTATAGATAGGAGAAACGAGACGAAAGGTAATTTGGTGTTGAGGTGTGCAGAATTCGAAAGAGTAAAGACAAAGAGTGTAAAGTTCTGCGTTTTTTAAGTCGGAGCCACGAAAGACTTGCGAAGGACCGTGATATGTGATCATATCATCGGATGTTGCACACGTATCTGACGCACATATTCTGAGCTCGCTGTAACTTGACTGACAGTTCAGAACTTAGGTCACTTAACAAAACGTCACAATAATCGAAGTGCAGCATTACTAGGGTTTGTACTAGGGTAAGTTTTAGTTACTGGGGCAAGAAGTTTCTCAAGCGACTCAAACAGTGAATGGAGGAACAGATTTTTTTTTTTTATAGTTTCTTTAACTTGAAAATTCCAACTTAGATTATTATGAAAAAAGAAGCCAAGATTTTTTACGACAGATGAATAAGGGATTAGCGTGTTGTTAAGGGTAACAACTGAAATATTACTGTTATTAAGGGAGTTAACTAAACGCTTATGTCCAATAATTATAGCTTGAATCTTACTTGGATTAAGTGCGAGTCCGAAATTGGCCGCCCAAGTGGAGACAGTGGCTAGGTCACAATTCAACTTGTCAATCGATTCATTGATCGTATTGGGTCTGGAATGTATGTAAAGTTGTAGGTCGTCGGCATAGGGGTGATATCGGCACTATATGCACTACTGCGGAATTACCCGTACTGCGGAATTAGCCGAGTTTGCCCTACAAACGCATTCAGGAGCAAACAGCCAAGGTGGATTAAAACGCCCGATAAAATTAAAGTGAAATATTGTAATGGACTGGTATGACGATGACGTCATCGGACTGTAATTAGTGGTCGCTGTCTGCACACGCAGTTGTCCCTGACCCAACGTGCGGCGAGTGCTGGAGATGGTATCGTCGAAAGAAGATGAGCTTTCCTGCACAATAACCCATTGTAATGACAGTGCTTGGTGACAAGTATGAATGCCTCTTGCTTACATCTTCCCGCCACGAACACTAAGGTTAAGATCACGGCTAATGAGACAGAATCCTTCTCACTGCAACAGCGGAATACGCACGTGTCTGTGCCAACCCACTTAAGGGGTTAGGTACAGCTTACAGCAGTAAAATTTTAGAAATATTCAACATTTTTTTCCTCCATTACTGTATCTACTAATGAAAATTAGTATGTGTAAAACACTATCCTTCTGCTATATGAAAAATGTATTTTTACGATTTAAAAAAATTATTTGCATTTTTTTTTTCAAAATTCAGTTCACTGTGCAGTGATGAAGCTTTTCCCACATAACTCAGAAACTATACAACATTCTGTGATGAACTTTTTGTGTGTATTTATGCATGTCATATCTACTATATGGTGCAAGATCACTTCTCTATCTTTGATAGATTGTCTGATAAAAAATAAATTCATTAAAAAACGGTCAAATATCAGTATTTTCTTCTAACACAAAATTAAAAATATATATATATTTATTAAATAATGTAGTTGAAAGAGCATGATACTGTAAACACAAGTTTCAACAATAAAATAAAAGGAAGAGAGTATGAAAAAGTTCACAAGTTTATGAGTTATGAGGGAAACGCTTCATCACTGCACAGTAAACTGCCACCATATTGAATTTTGAAAAAAAAAATGATTTTTTTAAATCGTATATATATATATATATATTGTATAGCAGAAGGACAATGTTTCACACATACCAATTTTCATTATTGTACAAGATACAATAATGGAGGAAAAAAATGTTGATATTTCCAAAATTTTACTTCTGTAAGCTGTACCTAACCCCTTAAAGCGGTGCCCAACCTTTTTTGACTGACGACACACTTTACTGAACGCCCACGATATCGCGACACACTTATTTGTTTATTATTATTATTATTATTATTATTATTATTATTATTATTATTATATTAATAACAACGAGTGCTTTTCTTCTGGAGAAAAAGTTAGTGGATCTCTATGTAGAATAGTTTATAGCGGACGGGGAGATGATAATTTCGTTAGATGAGTTTTCAAAAATCATAATAAAAATCTTTTATCGGACATCCTGCATAGATAGGTTGGGATTTTTGTCACATACCTTTTTTTGTTTTTTCTATTACTATTCAAGTTGCTGCTTGCTTCTTTAGAATTTTCGATTGCGTATTAACATTGACCTATCTACAACACCGGATGCTCTACACTACATAGAAGTTATCAGCGCTGGAATGGCGTTCCGGCACCTTTTTGTTGGATTCTTCATCATGGAACCAAAAAATGTGTGAATAACTATGTTTTTAATTTAATATAATATTTCTTTGAAATCCGCTTAGACCTTGAAAGTCTTAGTTGGACGAAAAGGAGGTTAAAAACGACAAAATATCCGTGCAGTGAACAATAATCATGTCTTCTACAACACAGGTTCCAGCAACCTAAGAAATTTAATTAATGAAAAAGGTCATTCAATGTCCTTTGCAGTGCCCATGATCTGGAAGAAGCCAAGCATCAGTATAAATGACTGCTACTGTTCAATGATTGCCCTATCAATCAGGAAATTTGTAAGAAGAAGAGCGGACAGTGGTCTATTCTAACATTCCGTCTTCCATACGTCCAACACCAGATGGTGAGGACTGCCAACACCTGAACCACAAAAAGAATACCGCATTACTTCTGATGAGGATGAGGAGGAAATAAATGGTGCCGGGTCTCCTGAATTCCATAGGCCTACATCGAAGGATCTTGGTTTCCTTTCAAATATACCGTCTAATGAGTCACAGAGACCTACTCAAGATGGTTTTGGTGATCTCACAAGAGATATATGTACTTTAATTTTTTTATCTTTTTTTAGAGCTGCTTATACTTTAGCAATTTCATGAATATTAAATTTTGATAGAAGGAATTATATTTATTATTTGGAGTTATTAAAGGGCAGTTTTGAGATAGAAATTACTTCTTTTCTTGTAGTTATAGCACCTATAACTTGGGTCTCTCTGAAAGTAATGCTGAGATTTTAGTATCGCGATTACATCAGTGGAAATTACTGTAATAAAATATAAATATTTCAATTTACCAGAGAAGGCGCATACCTGTTCACAGTTCTTAGGAACCAATAGAGCAATAAATTGCAAGGAGAATGTGAATGAAATGTTGTCGTGCTATGAAAAACTGGGTTGCAATATGTCGTATATTTCAGTTCTTCCATGCTTATCTCGACAAAGACAATAGTGTCTTTATATATGTTATGTTGTATTATTCTGATATTACTCTTAATATTTTATGTCTTTATTTGTAAATAATACTGAAATTTATCAATGCGTATCATATCATACCATTCAAGTAATTATTTACTTAAAAATTATTGGTTTGACTAGTTTCTGGAACATGAGTATATTTATTTGGTGAATACTTTGATACTAACAAGCAAACTTTTTGATGGGGACAGATAAAAAGTTAATTTTTTTTTCTTCCACCATGTTAAAAATGTCAAAAGAAGTGCTTATATAAATTTTGGCCACTCGACCGCAATTACAAGGGCCGTAAGAATATAAGTTTGCCAGGGGCCGTTAACAGAAAGAAAACACAATTTCACTGGAAAAATTTATTGGGACATAGCAATTGTTGAGCTATTATTGTTTTTAACATATTCCCCACCGGAATTGAGACATTCGTCATATCATGGGATCGCCAGAGAGGTGCAGACGGCTGTTAAACGCTGGTTCCGATCCCAGGCGGCTGGCTTCTACGACAGGATACAAAAATTGATTCCATGGTATGACAAATGTCTCAATTCCAGTGTGGGGTATGTTGACAAATAGCGCAACAATTGCTGTATCTATTTCGATAAACATTTCCATGCAATTGCGCTTTTTACTGTAAACGGCCCCCTCTTGCTTAAAAAAGTCCCTTGTGCAGACACTTGCATTTCCCTATTTCGACTATGCGGACATTTTACTGACTGACCTCTCCAGCGACAACAAAATGAAACTTCAACGTGCTCATAATTTGTGTGTACGTTTTGTAAGCAATGTTCGTAAATATGATCATATTACCCCATCCCTGGAAGCAATAGGTTGGCTTAAACTAGATAAGAAAAGAAATTTACATTCATTTCTCTTTCTCTTCGAAATCTTGAACTCTTCTATTCCTTCGTACCTGTCGTCTCGCTTCACTTACCTTTCTTCCCACCATAATCTGAACACACGCTCTCGTCATGAAACAATACTAACAATACCATCCCATCGCACCTCCCCATACTCATCTTCTTTCACAATAGCCCTGCCAAGACTCTGGAATTCGCTACCTGCTAGCATCAGGGACTGTCGAAATAAAATTGAATTCAAACGAAAACTTACTAGGCTCTTGGTCAGTAATTGATTACTTGTAAATAGTTTCTTTAATCTATCACAAAATATTTCAATATTCAGTAATTTCATCACTATACAATTTTGTTATTCTAGATTTAATTTGTAATTCAGTAAATATAAAATATTCTTTGTTTCTCTATGATAAATTATCTAGCTTTAATTATTCAGGTAATCTTTTCGTACTTTGATTTTATTGTAATTGTAAATTTAATACTAATTGTAATATTATTTGTAATTGTAATTGTAAATTTAATACTAACTTAATTGTAATTTTATTGTTGATATTGTAGTTGGAATCTCCTGGTAGAGGGGCAGAGAAGGCCTGACGGCCTTATCTCTACCAGGTTAAATAAATAAATACTACTAAATACTACTACTACTAAAAATCACTTTCTGGACGGTCTCGTAATTGCGGTCGAGTGGCCAAAATTTGTATAAGCATTTCTTTTGAAATTATTATCATGGTGGAAGAAAAAAAATTTAACTTTTTTATCTGCCCCCATCAGAATGTTTGCTTGTAAGATGCGAATGACTTATCTAAAAAAACTAGAGCAAAGTATTTTTGTAGATAGTAATATTTTATCACCTTATGCTCAGATGAATCTGAAAAACCTAACATGATGCCATTTACACATTTTCAATGCAAATTTGTTGACCAGTGATCGGAGAGGGGATTGCTATGGCTTTATAAAATTTAATTTAATTTTCAATAACCTGAAATGTAAGTACAATTTTATTACCTGATTTTTTTTTTACATTCAATACTATAAAATATAAGTAACTTCCTTTCTGTGGAATGTCTGCAAGAGTGCTTCCAAGTACGATATTTTCATACAATGCAAATTCATCTAGTGTCAAAACGAGAGACTATAAGATGCATTCCTGTATTAGTGTTCATTACTTATTCACACTGCAAAGGGAATCAATTGCCATTCTTTCGATCTTCCTAGAGAATCAATTTCCTGCCTGCTTCCAACCGCTGAATTCGTGTCAGTGAACGATGGAGCCTCACAGATTTCTGTGAAGGTCTCGAAGGAATCTTCCGGCTTGTCATTCCTGAACCCTCCCCTTTGGCCTCCATTCGGGGCCCTTGAACGCAGAGAGCGACATCGTGCTGGAGCAGGATGATACACTCTGGCTCTGAGCCCGGCGCCGCTTCCGGTAGTCCTTGCTTCTCATGCCAGATCGTGCGCTTTTACTGATGAATTCTCAGAGAGTCCTGCCCATCGCAAACTGAACACATTTTCCTTTCAACACTTTGTGCTATGTTTTATAGATGAGAAGGGACTGATTCAGAAATACTGCTACTTCATCACATTCTTCTTCTTCTTCTTCTTCTTCTTCTTCTTCTGCCTGATAAGTGTTAGGTCACAAGGCCTGTTACGGTCTCACATAACATTTTCACGCCATCTCTTAGCAGGACGACCCACAGATCTTTGGCCATTTGGTACATAATCATAAATTGCCTTTGGGAGTCTACTATTACTCATTCTTTCCAAATGATGTTTCCAATTAGACTGATATTGAACAATGTAATCTAAAACTGGTTAGCAGAAAATCCACAAACGATTAGGGAAAACACGGAAATTCTACTTGAAGCAAGTAAAGCGATAGGGATGGAAGTAAATCCCGAAAGACTAAGTATATGATTATGTCTCGTGACCAGAATATTGTACGAAATGGAACTATAAAAATTGGAGATTTATCCTTCGAAGAGGTGGAAAAATTCAAATATCTTGGAGCAACAGTAACAAATATAAATGCCACTCGGGAGGAAATTAAATGCAGAATAAATATGGGAAATGCCTGTTATTATTCGGTTGAGAAGCTTTTGTCATCTAGTCTTCTGTCAAAAAATCTGAAAGTTAGAATTTATAAAACAGTTATATTACCGGTTGTTCTGTATGGTTGTGAAACTTGGACTTTCACTTTGAGAGAGGAACAGAGATTAAGGGTGTTTGAGAATAAGATTCTTAGGAAAATATTTGGGGCTAAGAGGAATGACGTTACAGGAGAATGGAGAAAGTTACACAACGCAGAGCTGCACGCATTGTATTCTTCACCTGACATAATTGGGAACATTAAATCCAGACGTTTGAGATGGGAAGGGCATGTAGCACGTATAGGCGAATCCAGAAATGCATATAGAGAGTTAGTTGGCAGGCCGGTGGGCAAAAGGCCTTTGGGGAGGCAGAGACATAGATGGGAGGATAATATTAAAATGGATTTGAGGGAGGTGGGATATGATGGTAGAGACTGGATTAATCTTGCTTAGGATAGGGATCAATGGCGGGCTTATGTGAGGGCGGCAATGAACCTTCGAGTTCCTTAAAAGCCAGTAAGTAAGTAAGTAAGTAAGTAAGTAAGTAAGTAAGTAAGTAAGTAAGTAAGTAAGTAAGTAAGTAAGTAAGTAAGTAATCTAAAACTGGTTGAGTTTTTAGTTCCTTTAAAATTTCACAATTTCTTTTCAGATCCCATTTAGTATAGCCCGCTGTTCTTCGCATGAATCGCATTTCACAAGCCGTTATTCTGCTTTTATCTGCTTTCCTCAGTGTCCATGCTTCGCTGCCATAGCTGAGCATCGGTCGTGCCAATGTGTTGTAGAGACGTATGCGGGTGTGTTTCTGAACCAAGGATGGTTTCATCACACTATTTATAATGCCCATAGCTCTTGTATATTTATTAATTTTCTGTGATATGTCCAATTCTTCAAAAATGGAAAGATTGTAACCTAAATATGGGAAACTATTACATCTTTCTAATATTTTATTATCGAGACAAATTTTATTTTATAACGTTTAAAGCATTATAAGATATTAGCCTGGCAGTACTTTAAACGTTATGAACTAGCAGTACCGGTACTATTTCTGAATCAGTTCCTTCTCATCTATAAAACATAGCACAAGGGGGTCATTCCACGTGACTCATGTAACAGTTTGACTCCTTTAAGATGGAAATTTAATGCATAATAATAAAACAATAAATACATTTTTCTAAAATTACGTTTGTAGTTTTCTAAAACTACGGTTGTACTATTTTCGTTAACGTCTGTTGGTATTAAATCTCCAGATTCGCTCTTGTGTTTAAAACTCATATATCCAATTGTTCTTCTAATAGTTGTAACTGTCCTATTCTAAATGAATCTCCTCAAGTTAAATATCTCGGAATAATAATCGACCAACTTTTACGTTCTTTTTCTGTGCAATAGATTAAGAAAAATTATTCACTATTTTGTCATCCTACGAAATTACTTGACTGTCCATACTTTACGAATGATTTATCTCGCATTAGTACAAGCTATATTACAATACGGCATTATAGGATGGGGTAGTGCTTATAGTACTCCCTCATGCCAATAACTCTGCTACAGAAAATAATAATAAAAATATACCTTAATAAACCTCTTGGTTATCCTTCAGAGCTGTTGTATTCAGAATTTAAAGTATTTGACTTCCATCAAATTTATAAGAATGTATTACTGAATTTCGTACATAAAAAAAAACGAAATATATTTAATTTATATTCACATAAATATAAAGCCAAAAGATCAGCCAACATATGCTTGACAGTACATAAATGTACCACAATTGTAGCATATAATCACAGTAGTAACTTCGCTCCAAGGCTTTATAACATGATAATAACTAAATTCCCAAACATACAATTTGCTATTAAAAAATTGCGTTAGAGAAAATGTAAAGTTCAATCATTGTGATATCTGTGTTTTTCTTCTTCTTTTCTTTTTTTTTTTTCTTTTTTACTCTGTTATTTAATAAAATCTCTTAACATTATGTGGAATGCCCCCTGAGCAAAAGTAGGTAACTTGCTTTTTCTGGGGGTGCTAGAGTGTTTTTATATAAAAAATCAATATGTATCTTTGTTCTGGCAATAAAATTATTATTATTATTATTATTATTATTATTATTATTATTATTATTATTATTATTATTATTATTATTATTATATAACAAACAAAGTTGATTTGGTGATTAGCGGCTGTTTCGGTCCCACATTTTCGGTAAACAGACAGATAGGTAACAAATATATTGTTACCTGATACTTGGGCAACGCTTTTTCGGTCATTGGTATCTTTGGGGAACTACAAATTGGTAATAACTTTTTGGGTAATTACGGTATATTGGTACCTACTTCGATCATTATACTCTCAAAATATAATGAAATGGAAGGAATAATTATTTTTATTGTAAGCAATTCTACAGGAATTTTCTGTCTGATAGGTACTATTTCATTTCTTCCTCTTCACTACCACTATCAGCCACACGCTCACTGGGGTTGATCTTCAGTTTGTAGGCCAGTGTCCTTAAATAAACATCCAACTGTCCTCTGATCTTGTAGTTCTGGTTACTTCTATTCAGAAATGTTATTGCATTTTACAAATTATTGTTGTTGTTTAGTTAACTGTCCGAAGACAGGCCTGAACCTCACAAGTGACACCAAGAAGACACCACTTATGAGGCAACTAGGCCACGAGATAATGGCCAGTTCCTTTCCTCCCCCTCCATTGCATACATCGCCGACTAGCTACATATTATACTAGTCAGACTTCAGATGTATACAAACAATTGTTCTTCCTCTGACACATATCGTCAAGTGAGATGTACTGCCTGATAATAGATGTACATATGAGTCAGAATCTCAACCAGAGGTTTTCCCGTTGCTAGGAAATGTAATTTAAATTAAATTTATTTTATAACTAATGACCAAGCAAAACGACTGAAACAAAGCAAAGACAAAAATGATAAAGTGATCCAAGTGACCGAAGTGCTGTATCAAAAATTTCGTGGTACGAAAATGGCCTATTACCGAAAATGCTGTACCAAAAAATTTCGTGGGACCGAAATGTCTTATTTACCTAAATGGCCTTACTTACTTACAAATGGATTTTAAGGAACCCGGAGGTTCATTGCCCCCCTCACATAAGCCCGCCAACGATCCCTATTCTGTGCAAGATTAATCCAGCCTCTACCATCATATCCCACCTCCCTCAAATCCATTTTTATATTATCCTCCCATCTACGTCTCGGCCTATCCAAAGGTCTTTTCCCCTCTGACCTCCCAACTAACACTCTATATGCATTTCTGGATTCGCCCATACGTGCTGCATGCCCTGCCCATCTCAAACGTCTGGATTTAATGTTCCTAATTATATCAGATGAAGAATACAATGCGAGCAGTTCTGTGTTGTGTAACTTTCTCCATTCTCCTGTAACTTCATCCCTCTTAGCTCCAAATATTTTCCTAAGAACCTTATAGACTAAATGGTCTAGTACCAAAAATGAAAAGTGACTCAAGAAGATGGACCGAAACAGCGTGAAACGGATTTGATACGCCAGTGTTGGGAAATAGCACTAAATACCCTTAAATCAAAACTGTCATGTATTTCTTGTGTATTAAAAAATTTAACTTTGTCTGTGATTCACGTTACAAGAATATCTCCCTCTCAAACATATCTTCATTACGATACAGAATCTGTTCATGTAGTGTAGGCTTTCACGGCCGGAGTCTATAGATCTAGATTCATTTTCCGGGCTGAGAGGCCGTGGTCTGTTGGTTTGTTTTCTACCAGACGTTTCGTCTGCAACTGCAACGAAACGTCTGGTAAAAGACAAACCAACAGACCACGGCCTCTCAGCCCAGAAAATGAATCTAGATCTATAGAATCTGTTCTGTTTGTATGCTGTCCAACATACATATTTTTATTATGAAAGAAAATAGATTTAGGGCAATAATGCATACAATAAAAAAGAAATAAGTTACACAATTAACAGTATCTAAATTCTCCTTATTAACATAATCATTTAAATGGAAATGTGCCTCGTCACTCATGAACATAACTTCGTCAGCCAAAATTTCCATCTTTCTCTCGGCGAATGTCCTGCGTTGGACATAGTCTCCCCCATTCAATTGCTGAACAATCATAAGTTTATATGGATGAAACTTAAGATCTGAATGCAATATTCGGCGCACAGAACGTTCTGAAAGTCGCAGTGCTATAGCCTGCCGTCTAGCTGATCGATGTGGACTGCTCGTAACAGCCACTCTTACTCGCTCAATGTTACCTGGCGTTCATACACTTCGAAAGTATCCTAGTGGTTTCTTCCTGCAAGCTGATGCTGATAATCGAAAGTTTTGTACCCACCTCAATATGGTATTGCGAGCAGGAACGGCTCCGTGGCAGCCAACATTAAATTGGAGACGAAAGGAACGCTGGGTTTTCACAACTGAATCACCATTCTTGAAAAATGTCTCGATAACAAAGCACGATGCTCCGAGCTCCAAACTTCCATGATTACACAAAATGGCATCAAAAATGCTAACAAACGACAATCGATATCCATAACCCCTCATGTTGCTCAGTAAACGGCCTTCTAAAACCGTTCGATTCCTTTGCCACACCAAGTATTAGAATACATGAGGTTTAGTTAGTTAGTTAGTTAGTTAGTTAGTTAGTTAGTTAGTTAGTTAGTTAGTTAGTTAGTTAGTTAGTTAGTTAGTTAGTTAGTTAGTTAGTTTAAAACAGTCCGATTCCTTTGCCGCACCTTGTATTAGAATACATGAAGTTAGTTAGTTAGTTAGTTAGTTAGTTAGTTAGTTAGTTAGTTAGTTAGTTAGTTAGTTAGTTAGTTAGTTAGTTAGTTAGTTAGTTAGTTTAAAACCGTCCGATTCCTTTGCCGCACCTTGTATTAGAATACATGAAGTTAGTTAGTTAGTTAGTTAGTTTAAAACCGTCCGATTCCTTCGCCGCACCTTGTATTAGAATACATGAAGTTAGTTAGTTAGTTAGTTTAAAACCGTCCGAATCCTTTGCCGCACCTTGTATTAGAATACATGAAGTTAGTTAGTTAGTTAGTTAGTTAGTTAGTTAGTTAGTTAGTTAGTTAGTTAGTTAGTTAGTTAGTTAGTTAGTTGGTTTAAAACCGTCTGATTCCTTTGCCGCACCTTGTATTAGAATACATGAAGTTAGTTAGTTAGTTAGTTAGTTAGTTAGTTAGTTAGTGGTGTTTAAAAAGGGCGCGTCAGTTACTATGGCTATTTGCGCCCTTATCTAAAATCCTTCACAAAACAGAAACACAATACAATAACCAGAATGCTTAAAAGAACTAAAAAGCGTTGTCACTGTTAAAACGAGGTACACAAATGCAGTTTCAACAAGGTGATGCATAAAAATAATAAAAGTGAGCAGTTCTCAGACCCTAGCTAGTATTTAAAAAGGAACAATAAAGTAATAAAACATATGCCATCAGAAATAAATTATCTGGCGCATTTCTAAAATACTCAGATGTAAAAGGTCCGAATGTCACGTTTGTTAAAAATATATACTAAACAACAAATGTAACCTCCGGATGTAAAGGGTCAGGAGGATAAGTAAAACGGGTCATTAAACAAACTAAATCACCCTGTCAAGCCCTGTATTCGATAAAAATCTCAGAACTGCATTTGTACAATTAAAATCATTTCCAAGAGCGTCACGTAGAGTCGGCCGAATTCCAAATTGCCGACGGACACGGTCGTATTTTCTACAATGCAATAAAAAATGTTCCACCGTAAGTGGAACACGGCATATATCACACTCCGGCTGAGGCTCGCCATGTAGGAGATGGCCATGTGTCAGATGACAGTGGCCAATCCTCAACCGGGTGAGTAAAACCTCTTCGTGTCGTGATGCTCTTGTGAACGAATCCCAAACTCGAACAGCAGAATACATGAATACAGGTTCATTTTTCGATATAAAATTACAGAGAACTATTCCTTAAGACTTAGAATTCCTGTACATTTAAATCATCCATTATCACGTGATATATCTTTTTAGACACCCTGTATGTAGAATTTACATTAGTACAATGCCGAAATACAGGTTCACCTTCTCGACAGAGAAATATCACGAGTTGAACTTGGATGGTTGAGAACAACGTTGTTACGCCCTCCCGAGGCCAAGACGTGAATATCCCGCGTTTCCGAGTACACTACCAACACTCACGCAGTTTCCTCGTCGTAATTGCAGCTTCCGCCGAGCAGTAGATAAATCATTCCGAATTACGTAAGTCGTGAACTCGGCCACGTCACCCAATTATCCATCAGTGTTATGATACAAGAGCTTTCCCACAATATTGCAGTAGATGAGCTTGTTTAAACTTCCACTGTCACTCACTCATTTTCTGGCAAATCACATAAGAAATGAGAGGGGATGAAATCAGTTCCAGATGTCCTATCACCGTCATCATCACTGTACGGGTTGGTCATATAGAGTGGTTTATTTTTCCCTCTTTTCTCTCCTTATAGTTTATCCCGGTTATGTTGGTCCTCATATTCGAGCAAAATTGTATTAAACCTTTTTGTTTGAAATCTATATATTTTATTTATTTATTTATTTATTTATTTATTTATTTATTTATTTATTTATTTATTTAATCTGGTACAGATAAGGCCATCAGGCCTTCTCTTCCCCTCTACCAGGGGATTACAACTACAATATTAAGAATACAATTACAATTATAATTACAATTAATATTAAATTTACAAATACAATAAAAATCAAAGTACTAAAAGATTAACTGATTAATAAAAGCTAGACAGTTTATTGTAAAAGTTAAGAAGAGAGAAACATGTTTTTATTAATTAAGTAAAAATTAAACCTACTCTACGCAGTAAGAAAATGGTTAATAAGTTTGCTTTTGAACGCTACTAAATTCCGACAGTCTCTGATATCACTGGGTAGGGTATTCCACAATTTGAACTGATAATGGAAATTACGGGAAAACGGCTGAACGGATTTTAATGAATGACCCGTCATTTTGAAGCTTGGCATCCAAGGATTTTCGGAAAAATAGTAACTTCCAGTGAAGCGTTAGCTTTCCTACATAATTTTCCTATTTTCCAAAATCCATCTATAGTCAGTTTTGAGAACTAATTGCATCCATATATATAATTTGAACTGGTAATGGAAATTACGGAAAAACGTCTGAACGGATTTTAATGAATGACCCGTCATTTTGAAGCTTGGCATCCAAGAATTTTCAGAAAAATAGTAACTTTTAGTGAAGCGTTAGTTTTCCCACATAATTTTCCTATTTTCCAAAATCCACCTTTCGTCAGTTTTGAAAACTAATTGCATTTCAGAATAAAACAAAACGCACTACAATAAGCAATAGGCTATTACACGAAGGCCATGACCTGCATATTTAGAGTTCAAATTCAAATGGTTATTAAAAACTTCAAGACTTACTAAAAATAATTTACAGATCTGATTCTGCGGTGTGTAATTTTCTGAGTACAGCTGTGTATTGGATATTAAAATCTACAAAACTTGAGGTGCTTTCATGACATTATTACCATTAGAAATGAAATATTATAGTTAATGTCATGATGTGACTATTTTTCATTAATTATACATATTAATGCTATACTGATGATATGAAAGTGAAGCGTTTTGGGGTTATATAAGTAGATGCAGAGAATATTTTAAATTAGATCTTCATTTCTATAATTTACTGAGTAGCGGGTATAATATATATTACAAAACTTACGTAAGACAATAATATCGTTATTAAAAATTAAATATTTTTATAGTTATTAATCAAGTGGGGTTGGATCTTTTTCATATACTTAATGGCGGTGTGGTGTAGATATTTATATGCGTCATTCTCTTCAGTATTGGCTAGACTGGCTAGAGAAAGCGCAAAAATTACAATTCCTAAGGAAAGACCAAAAGGTCTTAAAATAAAAGGCCTACAAAATTTTGTAGTCTCCCGATCATTTCAACAAGATCTCTTAGCAGGTTAAAATGATTTTATCCTCTACATTTCAAGCTCTCCATGCCGCAGCTATACCAAGATGCTATGTCTATTGTTCGAAAGCATAGCAAACCTGACTTTTTTTTAACTTTCACCCACAATCCACAATGACCTGAAATATCTATTGCTTTACTCCCGCATGAAAATCCCGACTGATCGTCCTGGCATTGTTACTTGCGTTTTCGCGTTGAAACTCAAAAACTGAAGGTGGATAGGTTCAAGAAAAAGTATTTGGCATAAAAAACATTCACAGGGAGTATGTTTCATTATTATGGAAGCAAATAACTTTCAAAATGTCTGGTATTCTTCATTGAAAATATATCTGAAAAAATTTTATTTGAATGTCTAATGAACGTAGTTTGCAGCACTTGTATATCTTAAATTATAACCCTCTGAAATTACTTACGGTTTACCCTGTAACGGCTTTAGATTTGTTCAAATAAAGAAAAGAGAACTTTTAACTTGTTTTAATTGGTTTAAAATAATTTTATTCCAACATTAAAATGATTTCTGATGAATGCTTTCAACGATTTCTGAAATGTCTCTCATTTTCATTGTTAAGTGATAGTTTTACGTTGAAAAGTTCAACTCTGTTATAAAAACGTACCTTGAGAAATAAACAATGTCACCGGGAAAAATGATTAGTTACTGTGCTTTTGGTTTAAACGCCATAACAACAATCATCTTACGTTCCACTACCTGTCGATTATTATGATGTTTAGGAATAAAATTTGAATTCCTGGAATAATAACCGAGATTTTCACGAAACCTTTGTGGAATTTCTGTAGAACTCCTAGCTTCGAATCATCCAAATGTAAGCCTCAAAAAGTCTAATTAAATGTGGATCTTTAACATTAGCTTAAACAGAAATTTCAAGTGAAATAAATATTTAATTCAATTGCCTAATAATTCGAATTATCCAACGAATCTATTAACCAATCTCTACTGTATATTATTCTGTACTTAATGGATTCTTACGGTGTTGAAAGCAGGAAATATTAAAATGTTGCAATGAGTTTGTCCAGTGTTTTCAGTGAGATGAAACAAAGTTTTTGAGGTTATATGTTATTATGGAGAAACATGGTTTAACCTCTACGAATGTCAAACAAAAGATCTATCAATATAAACAGTGAAATCATTAGTCTTCTCTTACCTTAAAAACGTCCCGAGTGCAGAAATCAGCTGGGAGAATTGTGGTTTCACTTTTTTGGGATGCAGAAGAAATTATCATGGTTGAATTCCTGTAACAAAGCAACAATATCAATGTCTATTCTAGCCTTATAAGATGACTGCGAGTAAACTGATTAAAGTGATCATATTTCAACAGAACGTTTACAACTCTAGTGATATTACAAAATAGTAAACAACAAAACACTGTAAATATGTTCGTCGTTCTCTTATTCAATAATCATCCTCCTTTCTGCCACATCATGCACAGCATTTTGCAGAAAAAAGTCTATCAACAGTCGTAAATTATTGAGAAATTACATCCTTCAGTTAACCAGTAAGCTTGTTGGGTGTCTTTGAGGTACCGGTAACACCAAACCAAAAATCGATAGGATTGAGGTCAGGAGATCGTGGAGGTCAGATTGTTTTTAAATGCATGCTGATAATATGATCGCCAAAGATCACTCCAATCAATTGTTTTCAGGGGTATAGATGTTTGCGGTGCGTTACCGACATTTGACATAATACATCTTGGATACTTGTTATAAATCACTGTTTCATATCATATATGTTTTTATGTCATTTTCCTTTTTATTTGTCTTTTCTGTGTATTGTATATAATATGTCTATGTCTTATGTGTTGAACATGCACTTGTATGTCCTGTCTATTTCAAGTTATTTTGTGTCATATTTATTATTTTATTTATTATTTATTTATATATATATATATTTATTTATTTATTTATTCTGGCGTAGTTAAAGCCATCAGGCCTTCTCTTCCACAACACCATATACTATATGCGTCCTTAAAAGTAATATGTACATTTCTACGAATGCTTACTTATTATTATTATTATTATTATTATTATTATTATTATTATTATTATTATTATATTATTATTTATTTTTTTTTGTAAGTAACAAGTCTGTGTGTGATATGTCCTGGGAAAGTACTGTATGTAATATGTCTGCATTTCATATATCATGTATCTATTTCTATATATTATATCTACTTTATCTTATATCTTTGTATTTGTATAATATAAATATGATTTTTGTTGTCATACACATTTAATGTAATATGTATATTTATGTCATAATTATGTATATATTTTATGTAACTATTTGTACAGGGCTATAACATGTATGATTTAATTACAGTCCTAATATACCTTCGGGTAAAATAGTGTTCTATAAACTTGGAAATTCAATAATATTGAATAGGGATCAATGACATACAAGTCATAAAAGGCGGTATTCCCCTTCCCAAAATGGAAAGATTTCTAAGTCCGAAAAATTTCCGATCATTAAAAATAAGTGGCTTTGTCACAGACATTTCCTACAAAGGTGTTATTTAGTTAGATTTTAGAATTTAAAGTTCAGAGACGATCTGGTCCTGTGCTTTGCTACACAACCACGAAAATTATTCTCCTAAGAATATTTTCACTATAAAATAATCGTTCGTCAAAATTGTTTAGAAGAATATAATGACAAATTCCAGGACCCGCGATTGAGGAATATTGCCTTAGACCACGATGCTACGACGCTACGACGCGGGACAAATTAACAAAATGAAGTAAAATAAGTCCTAAAGTTCACCTAGCACAATGATGTTTTCGGCTTTTCTTTATCTCAAGTAATATAATTATTATAGAACTTTAAATTTGCCCTGAACTAAACGCCCCACTCCTGTCTTTCCCGCGTTGTCTCTTAGAAAGGAAAATATTACATTCCAACTTTTAAAAGAAATGCCATTCCATCTTGTAATATCACGTAAGAAGCGACACAATAACAAAAAAAGAATCTTATACCTGAACTCTGAGCATGAGTCATCTACACGAAATTCTATCGGAAATATAATTCGTGCTACGTCATACTTCAGAAACAATTGACACCTGAGTCAGCGGTATCTTCATTTGTTTTGTAAACAAATTAGTTACCTTGAAACCGGTTGCGACGATCGTGCAGATAACAAATTTCCCTTTCGTGACGAACCTTTTCTCCACAATTACAAGCGTTGTAGGCTACGAGGAATTTCCTTATGGAGAGTGCCAACATTTCTTCGTCTAACGTCACTGCGATGGTCCTTCCTTTTTCGAGAACAAGTGAATATTTCGGAGAGCCCGTGATCGTTTAGGAAAGGTCATGGTTACGCCTTATTTGCCAGCGTCCAAAATGGAACTGCTTTTCATTCTACTTGAGTTATTCACCAACAACAAAGTACAAAATTGTTGAGAAGAAGGTATTTCCTTTTTTTAATTTGTCATTATAGGTATTAAACATAAATTGAGAGCATAAACGGTGCTGGAAAATACATATTTTGATATTTTTACGAATATACAGGGACGTCATTTTATTTTTACTAACATTTCTAATATTAACCTGGCTATACCTTTGAATTAACGATTAAGAACCAGAAACACCGTTTGCTACCCCTTTCCACGACTGGAATTCGATGATACTGGCGTAATATACAAACAAATCACTTTACTAGGTATAGGAGGGAAGAAAAGTAGTTCATCCATTTACGTAAACGAGAAAATATCGCGCTTTTGAGTTTGATAATTTTCATTAGGTTTTTGTTTAATCAAAATACAGTACTGTATTAACAATAAGTGTTTTTACTCACGAACTGAGGTTTCCATGTGGACGTATTCATTATGCAGTGTATATTATACTGTCTACAGCACATCAGCGTACACAGCCGCAAGACAATACTTTTAAAAACAGCTTAAAAGATAACTTTCTTAGCATTTCACTCCAATCATACTGACTTAAACTATCACTGTCTACATTGTTACTCCTTCCTTTAGACATAGTGCTGTATTTTCAAAATTGTCTCATAATAATGTCTTTCTATTGTCTAACATTATTTGAAATATATTAACATTTTATATATTTTAGCTTAATTCTGCTACATAGTTTGTATTTCAATGTTTAATTAATATTTCATAGTATTTTGTTGTTTAATTCGTAAATAACTCTTGTATACATGTAGCTCTTATCTAAATCAAATTGTTGAATTCTTTGTAAGTTCATACATATGTATGTATACTTTTTGCTAGTTGAGTGGAAGAGAAGGCCTTACGGCCTTAACTCTGCCAGCTAAAATAAATTATTATTATTACTATCTTAATAATTATACAAAAATATTAACGAACGAGGTATCATAGTTAATAAATGCGTGATTGTCTTCATAAAATCGAAAAATATATTACGAAGAAGGCATAAAAGTTAAGAAAATAGGCATAGACTACGTTATTTTCTTTGTGTCTATGTAGGCCTATATTGTTCAGTAATAAGGAAGTAAAGTTGAAAAAAAAAACATGTGATTGCCTCTGGAAATGTCACAATAATGTTCAAGAATAAGGGAGTAAAGTAAAGAAAACGATTGCTTTTATTTTAAAAATGTAAAAAAGTTTGAGAACTATGGTCCGTCCCAGGAATCTGTAGAGTAACTTCACACATATGGGATTGAGTCTATCTGTGCCGGAATGTATTGCGGGCAGCATCAGCTCGAGGCCGTTAAGGGGTAAGATGCTCGTTGGTAGAAGGTAGAGTAGAGTTCAGATAGAAATAATCCAATCTCTGCAAGCGATTGCTAGCTTCGTTCAAGCAATGCCTCCCCCCAGAACAGTCATTGGCCCTAGCCCTCCCACATACCACTTGCGCAGAGGCCTTGTTTCGTCTTTCTATTTTACAGATTCCTGTGACGGACCACAGCATAAAATTAAAAAAAAAACTGACTGTTTTACCACATACCTATCGAATAAACCTCAATAACATTAATTTTTAAAACAAAAGTTTTGAAAGAAGTTAATGGAAACTTTCCTCTGTGGATTTACTTTTAGCTTGGTCTTACACCTGCACGCAACCAAAACATGTCAAGTTTTCTGCTTTTAACAGTTAGGCCTACATTTGCTGCATGTCATGCGGGTTGCATCCCCGAATTAATAGCCGTTTGCCCATGCTTTCTCCAGACTGAACTTTTACCTCCTGACCGTGTATATTGAGACGGAAGAAGCGGGTGATAACATTGTGTACGCTACAGTTTAGCACAGCTTGTCTTGTTTGCCCTTCTATTTGAACAGCTTTCCTGCCCACGCAAACTCAATACGTAAACAGAACGCTAATAGATCTGTCCACTGTATAAAAATACACTCCCATACAAAGTGCAATGTAACCAGTGCAAAACTTTCTCCATGTGATATAAAGTGTTCACAACGAACGAAACTTTCTGTAAGAATGAATGGTATAGAATCGAACTAGAGGCCGGTTAGGCTAGTCTTATATCTGTAATGGACTCTACTGGGTGTTCATTTCAAAGTGTGTCATGACGTCACTGTTGTGAGTCAGCGATTTGAAGCGAGTTTCAGCTTTTATGTCAGAGAAGTTGCCTATTAATCAGGCGTTCAATCTGAACTTGAGAACGTGTAGGGTATAACTTGAACTTCGTAGAAACAGATGGCGGCCTGTACGGTCTGTGTGCTACCATAACCTCTTTCGAACTGTGTTTTGCGGGGGCAAGTCGTACGCAGGGTATTTGTTATCATCGGTTGCGTACGGCAACATTCCACAATACAAATCAAATGCTCCATGTCCATGCTGACCGTCGTGTCAACAAATACGTAAGTAATCGTCTCCCCATATCCCGACAGTAAGAAAAAAACTCACCTCAGTACGTGTTTCCAAACAGTTCACATTCCTGCCCCTACCGGCGTTACCGTACGTATCGGTAAGTACTCTTCTGAATGAACGCCGTACTTGCTAGGCAACTTCTCTGGCATATGGGTAATACGCCTTTGCGGAAGTGTAGGAAGATTGAATTCTCTAGGCTCATCGGCTAGCCACATGACAAAATACAGCGAGCCATGACACATTTTGAACTGAACACGCAGTATAGGCCGTATTCATAGACATTCTTAGCGCGGGCTTTCGGTGGATGTTCAGCGAACTAACGTTTTTCGTATTCATAAACCAGTGTCAGCGATATGATATGATAGGAATCCTGTTTAGCACGCTCGTAGCCCGGGCTAGCGAAATGTCTATGAATAGCACCCTATTTCTTTAACAAGGATATCTTACATAATCGAGGTCCGTCCATTTCTGCACGTTTTAACCAGGCTTTAGAAATCTTCGGAACAAACTCAATAATATGAGGAACGGGTCATTTTATCTACTTAATTCAAGCAACAGAGATGCCTGTAGGAATTAATGGTCTTTAATGTTCCTTGGATCCCTCTCAATGAGAGTCAAACCCCTTTATCCTATCGTCAATTTACAAGCTAAATTCTTCTTCCAAAAGAAGTCATATCCTACTTTTTTTTTTCTTGCGTTTAAAAGACCATTTCTCTCAAACGTCTTTTAATCCGCGAGTTTAGTAACTAATTTCAAATATCTCATCTAGCCATTTTTATCTTGAATAATAAATTTTTACTCTTTATGTGTAATAATATTGAAATTACCACGGGCTCTTCAAATTAAGAATTTATTTAAAATTGTCTTACATTTAGGAGAACTAATCTCTATAGATTGAGCAAAACTTTGCTCTACCGCCGCACGGTGTGTTTGCCTCCGACAGGCGAACTCCTATCTACAGACGCTGTTACAACCAAGACATAAATAAGACAGTAGTGTGTACGCAATATTCACATCTTCAGTATTGAATCTTAGTAATATCTATGCAGTAGTGTTGAAAATGTTATGTACTGAAGCTTTAACTATTCAAATGAAGAACTTAATTGTAATGAGTCTTACTTTACTAGAACTATTTCTAACGCCTGCATGAGCAAAACATCACTATACCGGCAAGTGGCATAGTTGCCGCCGGCACCGGTAGGCGCACTCCTAAATGCAGATGCTGTTACAACCAAGATACTGAGTATCTTCATCTTGAATACTGAATTTGAACAATATTTGTGCAGTAGTGTTATGCTGGTCAACCGCCTATAGGTGTACAAATTTTCGAGGAGTGGTGTAGCTAAGGTTTATTCAATCTGTACATAAAAATCATTGCCATTATTTTCTTTATTTTTAAACAACTTGGCGCTATGGTCCAACTTGTAAGCATTCTTACGAACACTTTAAACAAGCAGTGGACATCCAAACTAGATACATTTAGCCATAATAATAATAATAATAATAATAATAATAATAATAATAATAATAATAATAATAATAATAGTAATTAACTCTCTATGTGATCAACATCGTGAGATCACCTATTTTAAAGCAATAGGAACAAGAATTTCCATCTTAAGAACCTATCCTGGTTAACCCTGTCCAAATTAGAAATTATTTGTAATGAGGAATGTTAAATATTACAAATAAAAGTTAAATAACTTTTTGTTTAAATCGAATCAAGGAACACTTGGAACGTCTGCTACCTCAGAGCCACAGCGGCGGAAATGTGCCATCCATTTTTTAACTAAATCAAAATTAAAATTGAAGTATGTATTCTATCCTATTTGCGCTACATCTGGGACCAATTTACATAGTAGGCTTATATTTGAGTCTAATATTTTGTGTGAAGAATGGCTGAGTATAATACTCTGTATGAAAAAGTAATTAATTAACTATTGAATTATTTTGCGACTAACTCTTTCGCCATGTCATCGTATGTAAAAATCTATTCCATATCGTCTAACAATAATTCAGTTTTAAGTAAATCGCCATTTTGTGTAATTTTTTTTTCCCAACAAAGTGTTATTTAATACGTATCACTGGCGAAAGAATTGACGGATAAATATAGAATATCAACAATTTTCGTCCAATGGTTTAAGGGAAAACGCTTTGCTCAAACAGACAGACGATTAATGGCGAAAATCATATTTTATAGAGATATGAACATTTGTTTTGCCATGAACACATCCAAATAATTTTTATCCGAAATTATAGAACAATATCTTTATAATTTGTAGGCCTAAAATGATAATTTCAAAACGATTTTTTCTGTCTCAATTTATTTATATGGAAATTCCGTACACAAATATTTAAACTACCAGCAGGCGGGAGACCGGGTTTGGTTGTCACACGGGTTGGTTATCACAAAGTTAATAACTCTGTTACCTAATGACTGTGTGTATTGATATGGCATTGTGGGAACGGCAGCGTTACTTCGACTATTTGTGTGAACTTTTAACTGTTACCGGCAAGTGAGTGAGCAGCTGTCCACATTTTTGTGTTACTGGTGCTGGTGAGTAAAATTTACAGATTGTTGCAGTTTTATTTCGCTCTAGAAGTTTTTGCTGTAGTGAAGTTCCGTTTTCAGCGTCTTGTAGCGTGTAATTCAATGTATTATATGATGATCTTTCTAAATCGTTATGAAACTCACAATCCTTCATACTAGCTAAAGTTTTCAATATGGCGTTTCGGGGTTGGTTGTCACACAAGGAACGGGGTTGTTAGTCACACAAGGAACGGGGTTGGTAGTCACACAAGGAACGGGGTTGGTAGTCACACAAGGAACGGGGTTGGTAGTCACACAAGGAACGGGGTTGGTAGTCACACAAGGAACGTGGTTGGTAGTCACACAAGGAACGGGGTTGGTAGTCACACAAGGAACGGGGTTGGTAGTCACACAAGGAACGGGGTTGGTAGTCACACAAGGAACGGGGTTGGTAGTCACACAAGGAACGGGGTTGGTAGTCACACAAGGAACGGGGTTGGTAGTCACACAAGGAACGTGGTTGGTAGTCACACAAGGAACGGGGTTGGTAGTCACACAAGGAACGGGGTTGGTAGTCACACAATGAACGGGGTTGGTAGTCACACAAGGAACGGGGTTGGTAGTCACACAAGGAACGGGGTTGATAGTCACACAAGGAACGGGGTTGGTAGTCACACAAGGAACGGGATTGGTAGTCATACAAGGAACGGGGTTGGTAGTCACACAAGGAACGGGGTTGGTAGTCACACAAGGAACGGGGTTGGTAGTCACACAAGGAACGGGGTTGGTAGTCACACAAGGAACGGGGTTGGTAGTCACACAAGGAACGGGGTTGGTAGTCACACAAGGAACAGGGTTGGTAGTCACACAAGGAACGGGGTTGGTTGTCACAGAAGGAACGGAGTTGGTAGTCACACAAGGAACGGGGTTGGTTGTCACACAAGGAACGGGGTTGGTAGTCACACAAGGAACGGGGTTGGTAGTCACACAAGGAACGGGGTTGGTAGTCACACAAGGAACGGGGTTGGTAGTCACACAAGGGACGGGGTTGGTTGTCACACAAGGAACGGGGTTGGTAGTCACACAAGGAACGGGGTTGGTTGTCACACAAGGAACGGGGTTGGTAGTCACACAAAGAACGGGGTTGGTAGTCACACAAGGAACGGGGTTGGTAGTCACACAAGGGACGGGGTTGGTTGTCACGCAAGGAACGGGGTTGGTAGTCATACAAGGAACGGGGTTGGTAGTCACACAAGGAACGGGGTTGGTAGTCACACAAGGAACGGTGTTGGTTGTCACACAAGGAACGGGGTTGGTAGTCACAGACAAGCCCCTACAGCCTCGGCTGCGCGAAACGAGGAAACCGGGGCAAATTGAACGCTGCGCTTGCCGCCATATTGTTGGAGAGCAGACAAATAATAGCAGTGCGTAAATCACGCAATTTAACGCTGTGCTGATCTAAAATTGACATATTATGGCCATTTTCGACGTTTAACGTAAAATTAGGACGAAATAAACATATTCAAAGTTTCATTGATATGTTTTAGAACATTAAAGAAAAGAAAATACGTATGCAGCAATTTATAGAAAACATACTGATACATCCATAAATAGGCCTACACAATACACATTATAGATTGTATAATTTTACGATAATCAGCAAATTGTTAGGTTTCAGAGAATCTAAAATTATATTAACATATCAACTCTTAGATCACAAGACATAAATATATGCACCTTGATTACACAAGTTCTTGTTATAATCAAATTCCTAAGTGAAATAAATATGCGATAATTAGTATAGACTTGTTGTTAAGTTTTAGAGAATCAAAAATAAATTATATTACCGGTACTTTTAGACCACAGGACATAGGTAATCTGACAAAATATAATATGCGAAGGTAGCCAAATTACATTGAATTCATTCTTCAATTAATAAAGGGAATGCTATCAATTATAAAAAGTATCGGTACCTAATACATTGCAAACAATAGGTAACGTGAAGACCTAAAAACTAAACAATCACTTTATGCAAGATAAAAAAAACCACATACTTTTTGTGTGGATTTTTTACATATTGCATTTTTATTTTAAATAAATAAAATAGATATATTATCATTGCTTGCGGAATGATGTTACATAATTTTTATGCACATATGCAATATCAATAAGATGCCTTTCCTTGCTTTTGTTAATAAAATATATCCGGCAAAATGTAAAAGAGTTATTTATAGGTGAACTCTGAATCATAAATTCACAAAGGAGGCTTAGCTATTATAGCTATTTATTTATTTATTATCTGTATATTTATTTATCCATATATGGACCTTGAATGAAAGTTTATTATCTTGCAGATAAATTCATTTACATAATAAAAACAAAAAGTTATCTTTCCACTAATGTTTTAACATCTGATGTGTAAGTCTAAATAATTCACTCAGTGGGATTTCTCTACAGTCTGATATACCTGTACTAACAATTAAGTATTCTTTATTGTCGTAAACTACTGATTGATTTTTAATGATATTGATATTGTAACAACAGAGATAATATTATATCGTATCTTTTGCAAATAGCTTGGGAAATTAAACAGGGATGGTATTATCGCCGCGCTTTCATGGTTAACATTCGGCAGGTCTTTGAGCGGCCTCATGCGTTCGGCAGGTCTTTGAAATTTAATTGTATTATTGTTTTCAATTTCTTGTGTCGCCGCTCCAATCACTCGCCTCAATTTCAATAATGCAACCAATAAGCTGCGTCAATTATTATTAAATGACACTTACTTGTCTAATCCACGTAGACTAAACCCGAGGTTGCAATGTCTTGTGCTGAGGACGAACATTAAGGTATGTGATTAAAAATTATTATTAAAGAGTTATTATTAAGAGTTAAGAAAGCCAACGTACTCGTATATGAAATAATAATAATAATAATAATAATAATAATAATAATAGCCATTTAACAATATAACAAACTAGTGCTTATTCTTATCGAGGAAGTAGACGTGACAACGTGACGCTTAGAGTG
Organism: Periplaneta americana; assembly: GCF_040183065.1. Classification (NCBI taxonomy): domain Eukaryota; kingdom Metazoa; phylum Arthropoda; class Insecta; order Blattodea; family Blattidae; genus Periplaneta; species Periplaneta americana. Next base: position 40,385,024 of record NC_091131.1, read on the forward strand.
AAACCTACAGAGCAATAATCGGTCGGCAAAATTATTTTTTTAAACCACACCGCACGTTATTGTATGATGCCGACATGTTAAGCATGAGTCCGCGGCGATAATATATCATCTTTCAAAATTATATTGCCATTACTTTCACACTATTCACTAAAAACACCCGAGACAAAACAAAGGACAAATATGACAATCGTGTTTACCGCTCAATTCTACCAGTAGCATGGCGGCGTAAACATGCGCAGACTGGTTTCAATTTTGGACAGCACACCAGCGCTCTGTGTGAGTCTAGTATACTATTATAACGTCTTTGGTCACAGATTGCAAATGCTGACTGTATAGGAGTAGAAGACAATCAAATTCAAACATTAGTGGCTCCCACATTCCAAACTAATGACGTAGGAAAACTACCTGAGCCTCAGCCTTCTTCCAGCGGCTTGCAGAATGTTGAGACTACTAAGCCTATTGTTTCCCCAAAAGATATCAGCCATTTCCCTAAAGCTGGTGAAAGGAAAAAACAAAGGGGCAACGACAACCAAAGAGATGTTCGGCTATCCTCACGGACACACCTGTAAAAGAGGACCTTGAAAAGAAGAAAGTGAAACAATGTTCTACAGATGTTAAGAAGCGTCTTTTCCCGGCTGAAAAGAAGAAAAAAACCCCCCCAAAAAAAGCGAAATAAGAAAACTGAAAGTAGTGATGGCGAAGACGATGGTAGTTTTTGTATCGTATGTCTTCATTTATTTATCAATAGCAGATCGAGAGAAATGTGGGTACAATGTATAGAATGCAAGAAATGGGCTCATGAAAAATGCAAGACAATAAATGCCCATTTCATTTGTCAAAATTGTGATACCGATTTTTCAGATTAATTTTGTATAGCACATTGTTAGGCTATAATTTTGAAGTTTCATCAATGAACAATTTTCAATAATATGTTTGTGTAGTGTTTATATTCTTTTATTCCGTATATGTTCATTAATTTTTGTGTATTAATCCTCTGCAGTCTTTTGTTTATGTTGTAACGTTAAGCAGTAGTTATTTGTTAATCTTAAATGTTTCTTTTGCCTTTAGTTGTGTTATATGAATAAAAATAGGCATTTGTTCCTTCGAATATTTGTAGGCTATTTTCTCGTAATATTAACACGTGACAACCAACCCCGACAAATGTGACCACCATTCCCATGCTGGGGATGGTAGTCACAAACATTTTATAATAGAAAATTTATTGATAGTCTTATCACAATAACAATGAGGCCAATAATTATTTTTCCAAACATTCAGAAACATGTGGACTACAAATTAATGAAATGAAAATGAGGATATTGCTTTTGGTGACTGCGTAAAAAATAAAAAAGCAAAAAGTGTGACTACCATACCCGGTCTCCCCTATTTTGAACCAAATAATATAAGGCAGTCCACTTTTTTTTTCTGACCTTCCAAAATAATGTCCAAAATTCCTTTATGAAATATATCATATTTTCCTTTTAAAAACGTCATATGCCACTTAAATCTTTCGCGGAGGTTAATGTTGTTAGTAGAGTTGAATAATGTTGCCAATCGAGGCTTTTAAACCTTCCGTTAATATAATTATGTCTTTTATTATCGAAATGAGATCTTCAGCTGGAAGGAAAAACGGCAGTTACCTTTCCGATACTACATACAATAACGTTACACTTCAAAATTATTGTTCACTAAAGCAGCATGCGAAAAATAATTCTTTAAAAGATCCACATTGCCCCTACAAGGGGAATGTCCGTTGTAGTACCTTTATTAACAACACGTTTTCATGGTCTATCCATATTACATATAATATACATATTTTGTTTCCTCGCATAGATGACGTCGTACAAAAGACAGTATACAAAAACTCTCAGGTTGTTGACACACTCGTGACTAATCAACTGGCAAGCATTAATGAGCAGATCACTGTTCTCTCCACGGACAGTCATCGTCTCTCTCTTTCTCTGTCGGTAGTGAAGCTAATTTCGCCATTTAAAGCGAAGTAATAATATTATTCCTGTCCATTCATTCAGGATGGGCAACGCCTCGTCGTTTTTCCACGGTTTGTAGTTAATGCTTGGAAACTTATCCAGGTTGACTGACCATCGCAGCAGGGCTATAGAAAGCTATAGCCCTGCCATCGCAGTACCTATCCACCGTAATTTGAAATGTGCAGTTTCTACAAGCACGAAGAACGCTTATTGTTTGGTTCTTAAAACTTGTCGAGTGCAAATAATAATAATAATAATAATAATAATAATAATAATAATAATAATACTCACATATGGCTCGGTTAAGGGAGAAGTTTTAAATACTCGTAATATTCTTATTGAATTTGGTATTCCCAAGAAACTAGTTCGATTAATTCAAATGTGTCTCAGTGTAACTTACAGCAGAGTCCGTATAGACAGTTTCTATTTGATGCCATTAGGAAAGTTCAGGGTAACAGAGAGGGTTTGGAATTGAACGTGTCACATCAGCTTCTTGCCTATATGGATGACGTGAATATGTTAGGAGAAAATCCACAAACGATTAGGAAAAACATGGAAATTTTACTTGAAGCAAGTAAAACGATAGGTTTAGAAGTAAATCCCGAAAAGTCAAAGTATATGATTATGTCTCGTGACCAGAATAGTGTACGAAATGGAAATATAAAAATTGGAGATCTATCCTTTGAAGAGGTGGAAAAATTCAAATATCTTGGAGCAACAGTAACATTTATAAATGACACTCGGGAGGAAAGTAAACGCAGAATAAATATGGGAAATGCCTGTTATTATTCGGTTGAGAAGCTTTTATCATCCAGTCTGCTGTCAAAAAATCTGAAAGTTCGAATTTATAAAACAGTTATATTGCCGGTTGTTCTGTATGGTTGTGAAACTTGGACTCTCACTTTGAGAGAGGAATAGAGATTAAGAGTGTTTGAAATTAAGGGAAATATTCTTAGGAAAATATTTGGGGCTAAGAGGGATGAAGTTACAGGAGAATGGAGAAAGTTACAAAACGCAGAACTGCAAGCATTATATTCTTCACCTGACATAATTAGAAACATTAAATCCAGACGTTTGAGATGTGCAGGGCATGTAGCACGCATGGGCGAATCCAGAAATGCACATAGAATATTAGTTGGGAGGCCGGAGGGAAAAAACCTTTGAGGAGGCCGAGACATAGATGGGAGGATAATATTAAAATGGATTTGAGGGAGGTGGGATATGATGATGGAGACTGGATTAATCGTGCACAGGATAGGGACCGATGGCGGGCTTATGTGAGGGCGGCAGTGAACCTTCGGGTTCCTTAAAAGCCAGTAATTATTAATATTATTATTATTATTATTATTATTATTATTTTCTTATATTTAGGAAGATCCCCAAAGCTCTGGAGGATACCAGACGTAATATGAAGACGGATGATGATGATGATGATGATGATGATGATGATGGTGGTGGTGGTGGTGGTGGTGGTGGTGGTGGTGGTGGTGGTGGTGGTGGTGGTGATGAAGGCTAACATGATAATGATAATAAGTTGACAATAACAATTACGAATAGCATAAACGTTTCTCGCCATTGTAAGGATTTGATGAATCCGCTGTCACATTTTACTTATTTATTTTTCTGTCAACCGTGGAAATCTGTATACGCAGTTCATGGGCAGATTTCGACATAGACTCATCGGTATTCCCTTGTTGACAAACTCCACGAGGGCAAGAAAATCCTCGGAGAAGTGTGGAATGACTTAAAATCGCGAGAAACTGTTGAAAAATGTCTACCTAGTACGTTGCATCAGTCAAGCTGATCGCACTGTGGGTGCAAGGCAGGAGTTGGGGAGAAGCTTCAGGCAGTGATATGATAGGTATCTTTTTACGGTAGGAACCTTTTTATGGCAATTCTAATGAGGAAACTGTCGGCTTCCTCAGAAAATGTCCGTTGACGAAATATTTAGCGTGAAACTTGCCGTTTTCGCAATAACTCCTGTCCGAAACGCACGGAGCATATTACAGAAGCTTTGCGTGAACTCTTAAGATTCTGGAAGTTAAGACATAAAACGCAGCAAAATTAACTGAGAACAACATAGCAATGATTGAAATGTTATATCTAGTATTAAGTCGATAATGCTGCCGATTATGAGGAAACTTCTTTCTATCCCTCATCATAGAACGTCTTTATACTCATCTTCCTATACTGTAGAAATACCTCGCCTCTGGAATTCGTTACCTAATGACGTCAGGGACTGCCGGACTTCATCACAATTCAAAATTAAATTGAAAAATTTTGTCTTAGTTAATGTTGTTTAGTATTACTAGAAGTATTGATTTGTTTTTTTTTTCTTTTTCTTTTTTAATCCAGATTAAAATTGCAAGTTTCTTGTTTATGTTAGTTAATTAGTTAGGATACAATTAATTATGATACTTAATCACTCATATAAAGTTTGTGTGACTGCAACCTGTATATATTTTTGTGTGGCTTTACTTTGTTTAGAGTGATTACTCTCTCTCTCTCTCCCTCTCTTTATTTCTTGTGTAGCTTTACTTTGTACATAGTGTATTTTTTTCTGTTTATTTCTATTATTGTATGTGTATTCCTGGTGTTGTGGAAGAGAAGGCGTGATGGACTTAACTACACTAGAATAAATAAATAAATAAATAAATAAATAAATAAATAAATAAATAAATGAGAAAAAAACTGCAAATCAAGATTTCAGGTATAACTCCCTGTAAAGTTGATTTGAATAATTTCGAGGGAAAAATTGTTCCGGGGCCGGGTATCGAACCCGGGACCTTTGGTTTAACGTACCAACGCTCTACCAACTGAGCTACCAGGGAACTCCACCCGACACCGATCCAATTCCTCCCTCTATATCCACATACATCAAAGTGGGCTGGCAGCCGTCAAGCAACCAACTTCGAGTGCACACTAACTCCGTCTGACTTACATTGTGTTTTTTTTTTTTTCTGTTAACGAACAGTGACGTGTATTATGTAAATCAAGATTTCAGGTATAACTCCCTGTAAAGTTGATTTGAACAATTTTTCCCTCGAAATTATTCAAATCAACTTTACAGGGAGTTATACCTGAAATCTTGATTTGCATAATACGAGTACACGTCACTGTTCGTTAACAGAAAAAAAAAACCACAATGTAAGTCACACGGAGTTAGTGTGCACTCGAAGTTGGTTGCTTGACGGCTGTCAGCCCACTTTGAGGTATGTGGATATAGAGGGAGGAATTGGATCGGTGTCGGGTAGAGTTCCCTGGTAGCTCAGTTGGTAGAGCGTTGGTACGTTAAACCAAAGGTCCCGGGTTCGATACCCGGCCCCGGAACAATTTTTCCCTCGAAATTATTCGAGAAAAAAACTGATAGTAATATTGCATATTATGCAAGTGGAAGAACAACAAAAAACGTGACAATTTTATTGATAAACATACAAAATCACTGTTATGAATATAATAGGCCTACTTGTTTTCTCATAAATTTACTAGTTTCAAAATAATGAAGTTCCTTTATAATGTTACGAATGATATTCATTCATTAATTTCATACATAGTTTCCTGCCTAAGGGCAGGTCTTTTACTGAAAACCCAGCATTCCCCAATATTTATTCATTTCTGCCTTCCTCTTAGTCTCCGCATACGAACCATACATTTTCATTAAAAATTATTTTCATTGCATAATACTAAAATATACATAAATGAAATCATTTAAAACGCATACAAATTAGATGATAAACGTTAAAATAACAAAAGGCACAATGTCCCACTTTATTTGTAAACAGTAGTAGGTCTAGTTTAAGTCATTATACAGCGTGAACAAAAAATATCGAATATTTCTTATAAATAATTGGTTTTCAATTTAATTCCAAATGTTAAAAAAAAACCATCAGACATATAACATTGAATATTATTTATTTCTATGTAGGCCTATTTATACGTTTGTACCTACATTATTAATACTCGTATATACATATGTAGGTTTTATTTATTTCTTTACGTACTCATTTATTTATTTATTTATTTATTTATTTATTTATTTATTTATTTATTTATTTATTATCTTTTTTCTTTCTCTTATTAGCTTTCATTGCTTCTTCACTTGTAATTTTTTTATTCTGTATACTGCCATTGTTTGTTTGTTTGTGTACTTGTTTACCTTTTTTCTTACTCTGTTATCTTTCATCATCTATTTGTTCTTGTATTATTTTGTATGCTTTATCTGATGGCAGCCTCTAATTTGAGGAAGCTCAATAAAATACAAAAAAAAAAAAAAAAACTTGTTTATTTATTTACGTACTCATTTATTTATCTATTTATTTATTTACTTATCTTTTTTCTTTCTCTTATTAGCTTTCATTGCTTCTTTACTTGTAACTTTTTTATTCTGTAAACTGTCATTGTTTGTTTGTTTGTTTGTGTACTTGTTTACCTTTTTTCTTACTGTGTTATCTTTCAACATCTATTTGTTCTTGTATTATTTTGTATGCTTTGTCTAATGGCAGCCTCTAATTTGAGGAAGCTCAATAAAATACAAAAAAAAAAAATACTTATTTATTTATTTACGTACTCATTTATTTATTTATTTATTTACTTATTTATTTATTTATTTACGTACTCATTTATTTATCTATTTATTTATTTACTTATCTTTTTTCTTTCTCTTATTAGCTTTCATTGCTTCTTTACTTGTAACTTTTTTATTCTGTAAACTGTCATTGTTTGTTTGTTTGTGTACTTGTTTACCTTTTTTCTTCCTGTGTTATCTTTCAACATCTATTTGTTCTTGTATTATTTTGTATGCTTTGTCTAATGACAGCCTCTAATTTGAGGGAGCTCAATAAAATACAAAAAAATATTTATTTATTTATTTACGTACTCATTTATTTATTTATTTATTTATTTACTCATTTATTATCTTTTTTCTTTCTTTTATTAGCTTTCATTGCTTCTTTACTTGTAACTTTTTTTATTCTGTAAACTGCCATTGTTTGTTTGTTTGTTTGTTTGTTTGTTTGTTTGTTTGTGTACTTGTTTACCTTTTTCTTACTGTGTTATCTTTCAACATCTATTTTTTCTTGTATTGTTTTGTATGCTTTGTCTAATGGCAGCCTCTAATTTGAGGAAGCTCTAGTAAATACAAAAAAAATATATATATTTATTTATTTACGTACTCATTTATTTATTTATTTATTTACGTATTTATTTATTTACGTACTCATTTATTTATTTATTTATTTATTTACGTATTTATTTATTTACGTACTTATTTATATATTTTGTTTACCTATTTATTTATTTACGTACTCATTTATTTATTTTGTTTACCTATTTATTTATTTACGTACTCATTTATTTATTTTGTTTACCTATTTATTTATTTACGTACTCTTTTACGTACTCATTTATTTATTTATTTACGTATTTATTTATTTACGTACTCATTTATTTATTTTGTTTACCTATTTATTTATTTACGTACTCATTTACGTACTCATTTATTTATTTATTTGTCAATTTATTTAATCTGGTGGAATAAAGGCCATTGGACCTTCTCCACCACATCACCAGAAATACAACAAACAAAAATGCGTAATTAAGGAACTTTATTCCTCAGATATACAAGTTGTGATATAAACACTTTCTTAATGATAGTCTATATTTCTATGGGCTGCTTACGTTTTCATATTTTGAATTATTCTCTCGATTCTGCGTTCAGTCTTAGAAAAAGTTTGTCGTACAGATATTTTGTAAGTCCCAAAGAGGAGACATTGCGCATCATCAGACATACAACGAAACAAATCTAATTTCATTACCTCAACTAGTCGTTCTTTTCTGATCATGCGCACTGTTTCATAAAAAGATTTGTTCAATAGCATGAATCATTTATTAAAAAAAATACCGGTACTGTTTATAATGCTCAATAGTATAGGATTCAATCTGACTGAACGTTATGGTTATTTCTTCCGTGAAATGGAATGCCCTTGAAATGATCGATCGACAAGATCTTCGTGGCGTCTATAATTACAGTTTCATTAATTTCGGAAGTTTCCTAACTCCGTCCTTCGCTGAGCTTTTACTCGTTCAATGCCGTTAAGATTTGAAGAATCGTGAACCCTATTCAGGCTAATACAGACATCACGAAAATCTCTGCATGTGGGATAACAACAGGGGAGATGGGAGATAGCACTGTCAACCACCTTGCTCTTCAATCAGGTTTGTTTTGTGCATTCACAAGCAGTTCGTATCAAGGTCAACCTTCAAACACTCCAGGAATCTGTGTATAGTCTGCTCGATACTTCTCGACTCTCTCATACGCATGCGCAACGAATTTGCTAGCCGGAAGCCCTTCTAGATTTAGTACTATTTCGAGTAAGAATGTAACAGTGAAACTTAGCAACAGTGACAGACTAAACTAGAGATGGAATGTGACAGCGTTTTGTTGTCACAGCTCCGAACTGTGACAGATCCGGAAAAATCCTTGTGATAGATAATAGTGATTTTGTCACAGTGTGATGTCAGTGATGCGTTTATGAATTCGCCCATACGTGCTACATGCCCTGCCTATCTCACACGTCTGGATTTAATGTTCTTAATTATGTCAGGTGAAGAATACAATGCGTGGAATTCTGTGTTGTGTAACTTTCTCCATTCTCCTGTAACTTCATCCCTCTTAGTCCCAAATATTTTCCTAAGAATGTTATTCTCAAATACCCTTAATCTCTGTTCCTTTCTCAACATGAGAGTCCAAGTTTCACAACCATACAGAACAACCGGTAATATACCTGTTTTATAAATTCTAACTTCCAGATTTTTTGACAGCAGACTACATGACAAAAGCTTCTCAAACGAATAATAACAGGCATTCCCCATATTTATTCTGCGTTTAATTAAGGAAGTACAATTTCAATTTATTTTCTATGTAATTATTTATATATTCCCCTATGAATTAAATTATGCATTCGTTAAAAATACGTCCCTCGGCCTTGTGGCATGAGAAAATAATAGGGTGTGTCAAAATAAGTGTCTCTCTTGCACATTAAAATCAATGTAACTGCATATACAAGTAAGTTTCAAGGCTTATCATAAATGCATAGCAACATTAGATATCCATTGTCTGGTAAACAACAGAACGTTTAAGAAATCTTATAACAATATTTTCAACATTTATAGATGTAACAAAACTACTAAAGTGATCATTAAGAGCAGTATCTTTGTTTAAATTCTATATTAAATTCTAAACTCAATAATGTAACAAGTAAATGCTTACGATTAGAAGAAAAAGCCCAAATTCCACAAATAGAAAAAGTTATCATTCATTCATTCATAGTATTCTGTCCAAGGGGAGGTCTTTCGCTGCAATCTCCAATCTTTCCTATTTTCTGCCTTCCTCTTAGTCTCCGCATATGATCCACATATCTTAATGTCGTCTATCGCCTGACATTTTCTTCAGCCCCGAACTCTTCTCCCGTTCACCATTCCTTCCAGTGTATCCTTCAGTAGGCAGTTTCTTCACAGCCAGTGACATAGCCAATTCCTTTTTCTGTTCCTGATTAGTTTCAGCATCATTATTTCTTCACCCACTCTTTCCAACACAGCTTTGTTTCTTATTCTCTCTGTCAACTTCACACGCTCAAAAACCCTGATAGAACTGATATTTAACCCTTGCGGTGAATTTCGGTGAAATCTGGAGGGCCTAATTAGTCAAATCGACTCTCATTCTTTCCCAAGAAAAACTGCAAACATGGCGTGATGAGTCTTCCCACGGTAAAAGATTCCGGACGTAAACTATCCCACCATTCGGATGTCCGGGAGAGGAACACTGGTGAAGAACATATCTTTTGTAAATTATCATTAAGTTGTAATAATTTAATAAAAATATTAGTCCTATAAACTAAAAATAAGGTATACCGTAGGTAGATCATCAAAACAGTTAAGAAAACTTTTTTGAAACTGGAAAAAGCTGCACAAAACATTGGCCTGAAAATTAAAGAAAATAAAACTAAATCTATGGAAATAACAAATAAATAGGCATGAATTTTTATGTAGATAATATAAATTCGAATGGATGAAATAATTTAAATACTTAGGAACAATAATTATAATTGAGAATAAATTGGACAAAGAAGTTAATCATAAATTATCGTTAGGCAACAGAGGATATTTTGGACCTATGGAACATTTTAGCTCTCACTACCTTAGCCTTCAAAGACAAAAATATATAAAACTCTTCTGATACTTGTTGTCACCTATGGCTATGAAACTGGACTTTAACAAAAAACAAATGAATATAAACTTAAGACATTTGAAAGAAAAATATTAAGAAATATTTTTGACCCTGTATGTGAAAATGGTATTAGATAGCATTAGATAGAATGATAAATTATATGAGGCTAATGATGACACCGATTTAGTTAGGATATTTAAAACCTCAAGGATTAGGTGGTTATGACACCTTTACATAGAAAAGGAGATGGATCCATGATGTGTAAATTTACCTTAACAAAACTATATTTCATGAGATGACACGCCACTAGATATTTTGGTTTTCAGCCATTTCATTTGACATTTCAAAATTTGGAACCGCGCCTGCATTCTCAAAAAAAAAAAAAATAGTTGCCATGACTTATATCGCAGCCCTCGTATATTTTTGATCCAAAATTTCTGCTGTACCGGTACTCCTCTGTTTGAGATTCTGGCTGATATGTACATCTCACTTGACTATATGTGTCAGAGGAAGAAATACTGTTTGTATGAATCTGAAGTCTGATTAGCGTAATATGTAGCCAATCGGCGATGTGTCAGATGAAGGGGGAAAGGAACTGGCCACCCTACCTCATTATCTCCTGGCTTAGTCGCCTCATAAGTGGTACCTTGGTGATATCACTTGTGAGGTTCAGATCTGTCTTCTGACAGCTGACTAAACGACAACAATTTCTGCTGTGTTTTAATGTAGCAGTTGTGTAGCATTTGGGTGTATTTAGAAATAAGCTGTAATTTTGTCTGGTACAGTAATCATGAAGATCGATTTTTAAATTGTTTTGATTTTTTATGGAAGTAAGTGAGAAATATTTTGTTTATATATTTTTTTAATTAGATACACTAAATTCCAGAAAGATTAATTTTGTTGGGTAGTCTGAAGATTTATATAGACAAATTTTAATAATTCTCTTTTGGACCAAAATTAAAGGTTAGAGTGTCCTTCCTCAATCTAATATATCATACTGGACTACAGACTGAAACAGAACAAAGTACACTATACGTAGGACATAAAAAGGTAATATAATAATAATAATAATAATAATAATAATAATAATAATAATAATAATAATAATTCTTTATTTATACAGGCAGAGTTAAGGCCATACACTCAACTAGGTCATAAATTATACAAGCAGTTAAAATTTAACAAAAAGTTAAAAAACAGAATACTAATACTGTATATTACAAAAAAATAATAATAGCATAATAAAATCGACACTAAACAACATGAAAATAATACCATAATAGAAAAAAAGAAAGTGCAATATATTGGAATATAGTAAAAGCAACTCATTTAGTACAAATGGTTAATATGGAAAACGTAAGGAAGAATATAACAAAATGTAATGTAATAAAATAATAATAAAAAAGAAAAGAAATACGAAAATTAAATAAAATTCACAATAGAAAGGCTATGATAATAAATTCATCCGCTGATAAAGAGAAAAAAAAGGGGAAAGGAAGGAAAGAAATATTTAGCCTACATTTTTACAAAACTATCGCAGACAAAAGGGCTTACAGCTGAATTGATAAAAGTGCAATTTTAATTTATTTTTGAAACTAGACAATGTCCGACAGTCTCTGACGTAGAATGGAAAATTTGCGGGTATCCTATGGTAGATAAGATCGTTGTTGGGTTTTTTCTCAGTGTTTTTCCATTTCCTCCTGATAAAGACTAACGTAATTCAGGTCTGTCTCCATTCCATTATTATATTTGCAGTATCAACTTTCTTACATTGTCTGGAATGTAATGCACATTAAGTGACGTAGAAGAATAAAGTTTCTTCTCCTTGTGGGCAAACCGCGACCTTTCAACCTTTATGCAGTTTTCTTCGCACAGACATTTGCAATTTTTACAAAGATGAACGTTTCCTTATCGATATAGGTTAACGGGTCAAAGTCATGCGGCACTATGACACACAGAGAATAAGAGGGTCACAGCTACAACAAAATCAATTTAACTTGGAATCCACTTCAGTAGCATTCGTTATAAACTGACTTCTTCTTACTTCTTGCTTGCAGCTAGCACTCCGCGTCACAAACAAGGCTCTGAAATCGATTTCGATCAACTTCAATGTCTGAAGCGCTTCGTAATTTCCAGCGCGTATTAGTATTTCTCAGAACTTCAAATAATAAAGTCTCTTTTCAACGACAGATTACAGTCAAAGACGATATCAATCAGAAAATATGTTCATCTTTTGTAACATTCAATTTAGTGTATCATTCTGAGTAGAACACTTAGGCCCGATTGTATAAACCATTTAATCTTAGATCAGAGGTTAAATTGATCTTTGTTTCAGCTGAACTTGGAATTTTGTGTTGTATAAAGTCTAATATGAGATTAATTTGTCTCAAACTAAAGTCAACTTTGTCTGAAGAAATTTCTCCGATTAAGTTAGATGATCCAAGTTCAGTTATTTCTTTTCTTTTTGAAATATACGAGTGACAGATTGTGCAAATAAAATATCCATTATTATTAATATTAATATATATGATAGGTACATTTATATACATTTCTTTCAATTTCTTGCCTTAATACACAAACAATCTTATATTTTATAAGGCTCTATCGTGTTCAGCAGTATCAAATAACATAACCTATAATTATATTATGTTTATAACAACCATTAATTATTAATGGATATGATAGGTACATTCATAAATTTTCAATTAACTGTATTACTAAACGAAAATTGTCGTTTTATAAAGCTTTATTATGTTTAGCAGTATCAAACACCGTAACATGATAACAATTCGGAGAACAGTCAACCTTCTTCTTATTGTCTGCCATTATTTACATTGCACAAAAAACCAGTGTCTCCAACAGAGTGTACGGAAAGTCGCCAAAAAGTAGTTGTAAAGTCGCTAGATTTCTCATTATCAACAAAGAAAGATTAAATTTTGTCACTATGGATGCCAAAAAGGTCACAAAATCCCTATTTAGGCAATATAAAAGTTAAAAGAAATTGTTGTTGAAAAAGAGTTAAAGTCGCTAAATTGGCAACACTGAACGAACCTGTATAACATGGTCCGCGCATCACGTATTTCACCTGTTTATGCGATGTTGCCAAATCCTTTTCACGTGAACTTAGATTGCATTTGAACCTAGGTAATTTGATCACAGAAAAGTTTTATACAATAGAAGAAGTGTCTGAACTCGGTTCACTTTTCGATCTTCGATCAAAGTTGATCTTTAGTCAGGGAGTTTTATATAATTGGGTCTTAGAGACCAGTTATCAAATAGAGATCGACCTTTTCATTCCCTAGCGATTTATTTCTTCGAATTTGTGGTAACGTCATTCTGTGAAAGTCATTACAGACTACATTTACTACACTTTTTATCCCATAATAATTATTCAAAATAATACTCATCTCTTTGTTATGAATAGTAGATATATCGGTTTTTACGAAATACCGATATTTTCGTTTCGATATATGATATATCCACAACAAAATCCACACTAGACAACTCCGATAATTCCCGAGAGATGGCGCTACTGAAGGTAGACAGTTACATAATAATTGTGCATCCTCAATCAATACCTTGTTCTAATTGGCTGGATTGGAATTCGAATTCAAACTGTTTAATAGGCAACACCAAATTCAAAATGCAGCGTGTGCGAACGTGAGACAGACGGGAGGTTTAACTACTGCTGTTTTAATGTTGTTGTTATTGTTCTGCAAGGCAGGAGAGCAATTCCCACCCTGAAAGGGAACCGTCTGACCTCAAAACGGGTATCAAAACTTTTATTTCTATATTCTGAAATGGAAATAGAAACAAAGATTTAATACCGATGTGACATTTGTTTACGTCTATGATTTCTATGCACAACCTAGTGCTGACATTCTGTTTTCTTATTACATCTCTTAGTGCATAAAAATTCTATCCCTATCATCATCACCATTGTTGTTTGGAATGTTGGAGTGTAACAATAACTTTCAATGGGAACTTAGTATAGAAAGATTGTATCAAATCAACTTTGAAGTTTGTTCAAACTTGTAACATTCTAAGTACGGTTTACCTACATTTAAAAATCATTAAAAGTTCTGTTTACTTACATTTAAAAAGCGATTACGTTGTTAGGTAGAAAAGAGCATTATATTTGTGTCCTGGATTGAATCCTTTATAACATTAGAATAATTGAATCGTGTTCCAGTATCAAATACTCAACCATGTACAGTTCACTTAACTCTTTCCCACTATATCATTTAAGCTCACTTGCCTCCACCATAATTTTGATTTAGGTTAGGACCTACATCATATGGTATTGAAAATGTATTGTTTATTGTTACAATTTTACATTTATGCTTTTGACTGTTATGATATTAATTTCAATGGTTTTTTAATTGGGTTATTTTACGACGCTGTATCAACATCTAAGTTATTTAGCGTCTGAATGATATGAAGGTGATAATGCCAGTGAAATGAGTCCGGGGTCCAGCACCGAAAGTTGCCCAGCATTTGCTCATATTGGGTTGAGGGAAAACCCCGGAAAAAAACCTCAACCAGGTAACTTACCCCGACCGGGATTCGAACCCGGGCCACCTGGTTTCGCAGCCAGACGCGCTGACCGTTACTCCACAGTTGTGGACCTTCAAAGGTAAAAAGGAATATTAAAATTTAAGTAATTTTATTGTAATACAGTAAATTTACGCCTGAAAAAGCAATTTGCTTATGGAATAACGATATATCGATAAACGTTCGATATATCTATATATATCGTTTGTCGAAATTAGATTTGCAATATATTACAATATCGATATATCAGTATTTAATTTATTTCCTCCATCACTAATGGTAGGAAATACGTTGATTCTCACGCTCCTGACCATGTAACTGAAATGTGGTAGGCTAGTTGTGCCAAACACATGTTTCTCGATGTAATTTATCTGACTATTACACTCTTACTACGTCATACTACTTTTGACCAATAAAACGGTACGAAAGGACGTATTTCAACCAATCATGGCTGCTTATCGCACAATTTTATCGCGTCCCTAGCATTTGTTTAATTTTATCGCGTCCCTAGCATTTGTTTCTTTGTTTGCCAACATTTGAAACTGCGCTGGTCTGGACGTCATATATATATATATATATATATATATATATATATATATATATATATATATATATATATATATATATATAATTACAAACCACTCCAGTCGATGAACTGCAGTTTCAAATATGACTCGCATTGGCATTCAAGAACAAGAATTAATAAAAATCACTGATCATACATATGCATCTTCTGAAATCCGATTTACAAATAAATGAAGGGCACCATTCGGAAATCCTGAATAAGTTGAATACACCATGTAGGCCTAAATCAACGAGTTCCACTTCTATTACGCACACGTCCAATATAACATCAATTGAACCACTAACCACACTCAAATTTGAAAATTGTACATTTAATAATTATTCCTTTTAAAATTATTCATTCGGAAATCCTGAATAAGTTGAATACACAATGTAGGCCTAAATCAACGAGTTCCACTTCTATTACGCACACGTCCAATATAACATCAATTGAACCACCAACCACATTCAAATTTGAAAATTATACATTCAATAATTATTCCTTTTAAAATTATTCATGTTTATTTTTTATGTCATCGTCGTTAATTAAAACTTTTCTAACACTTGTGTATATGCGTTAGGTTATGTTACAGCTTCTGCTATATGATATTATGGATAGTCACGTATCAGAGATTGTTTAATATTAAGATTTATTGAAAATCATCTGTCAAGTGACGTTGATTACTGGGATTCGGATAATTGAAGTGGAATGCAACTGTCTTAATAAAAATGAAATTGAATCAACAAAGCCTTCTTGACTAGTAACCGTCTACAGAGTTCAATGAAGATTCCATAGTTGGCACAACTGCCATCTAGCGTAATGGTGCAATAATACATTTGAGGACAGGTTTATTTTCGTAAGTCAATTAATATTTTATTGTACTGGAGTACTTTGTTACTTATAATCTTTATATACTTTCTTCTAATCGTGTTCCACTCGCAGATTTATCGATAAAATCAAAACCTCTAGTGAGATTACTGTTGATAATTTAACTGTCATTAGGGATTGTTGGAAGATATGTCGGGCACGCCTAGAATAAAAGGTTCATTCGCATTTCTACAAAGAGGCGTGATTATAACGGAAGGGAAGTGAATAATCCTCGGACTACTTAGCACCATGCACTTCGGCTTCTTATTGTGCGTGACAGAGAAGCCCGTGGGAGCGCCCCTGACTCCAGTGAATCACCGTAATATTTTTGTCGGTCTCATACCAGAAGAATTTGGTGGCCGTTTCAGAGGTGCCCACACCTTGAGGCGCACCAGTAGGCCTACTAAAAGAAGAATAAGGAATTAAAGTAGAGTTTTTTTTTTTAATATAGTCCGAAGAGTATTTTATTATACAGGATGATTCACGAGGATTTACCGTCCCTTACGAAACTTATTTCCGAAGACATTCTGAGCAAAAATTTCATATAAACATTTGCCCTAATCTCAATATTTTCAGACTTACACTAATTTGTAGTTGTTTGTTGCTTTCCTGTTCTTAATTTCATCAAGAAGAAACACTTTATACAAAAAAATATAGAGTATGAGAAAAGAAATAGTTCGAAATTGTTTTGAAAAACATTGAAAAACTATGTTTTTCACTCATAATGCACTTCATTCATTCATAAACATATCTCTTAATATTATAGAAGACCCTAAACATTTGGTGCTGGCTGTAGATGTCAAATGATGAACGTTGGAAATAAACGAAGAAAGATTAAATATTCGGTTTTATAGATAGATATTTTCATTGCAAGTTTATACAGGGTGATTCACAAGGATTTATCGTCACTTACAGAGCTTATTTCCGAAGATATTCCGAGCAAAAAAGTTATATAAACATTTGTCCTAATCTCAATATTTTCAGAGATACACTAATTTGAAATTGTTAGTAAAGTACCATTATTCTTGAGTTTTAAGGGTAAAAGAATATTACAGATAGAGAATGAACTATTCAGGAGTATTATTTCTTTAACTGACTAGTATTCTGAAGCTAAAAATGTGTTGTGAATTCCATAGTTGCTTCGTACCCATTTTTTTTTCGATTCTTAACAATAAAATTACATTTTCTTACGCATTTATCACAACATTGTTACAAATCACGCCACTCTTATAAATTCTTCAAGACTGTACATTAGAATGCATAATTAAACTGTAAGTGGTCAAGTTCCTAAAGTCGTGTGATTTGTAATAATTTTTGTGATAAGTGCTTAAGAATGATGTCATTTTTAGTTAAAAATTGAAAAATAAAGTCTGTACAAAGCAATTAAGAACACATTTTACTAACAACTTCAAATTAGTGTAAATCTGAAAATATTGAGATTAGGACAAATGTTTATGTGACTTTTTTGCTCAGAATGTCTTCGGAAATAAGCTCTGTAAGTGACGGTAAATCCTCGTGAATCACCCTGTATAAACTTGCATTTAAAGATATTTATCTACAAAACCGAATATTTAATATATATTATTACGATGTACCGAAGTACATATGATATTTCCGTGCAGAAATTCTGCGTCATCATATCATGAAGAATGAGTGGAACAAAGAAAAATTCTCTCCGGCACCGGGATTTGAACCCGGATTTTCAGCTCTACGTGCTGACACTCTAGCCACTAAGCCACGCCGGAGTCCCATCCCGATGTCGGATCGAATCCTCTCAGTTTAAGTTCGACCTCTTGGTTCCCTCTAGTGGCCTACCCTCATGCACTGCGTCATAGATGTATGACAGTGGCACAATGTCCATACATGTGCAGAGGTGCACTCGTTATGAGTGACTAAGTGGCCGATCGGGATGAGAATCCGGTGTGGCTTAGTGGATAGAGCGTCAGCACGTAGAGCTGAAAACCCGGGTTCGAATCCCGTGCCGGAGAGAATTTTTCTCTGTTCCACTCATTCTTCATCATACGAATATTTAATCTTTCTTCGTTTATTTCCAACGTTCATCACTTGACTACAGCCAACACCAACTGTTTAGGACCTTCTATAATACTAAGGGATGCGTTTATGAATAAATGGAGTGCATTCATTATGAGTGAAAAACATAGTTTTTCAAAACAAGTTAGAAATTTTTCTTTTCTCGTACCCTATAATTTTTGTATATAGTGTTTCTTCTTGATGAAATTAAGAACAGAATAGCTGTATGTAACGATCCCAACAATAGGTTTTTTCTCTTCTCTCCTTCCTTCCACCTGAAGACGAAGGGAGAACCACCCTTCGAAACGTTGTGTCTTAATTTTTTGATTGTGACAACCAGCAATGGAAAAAGTCCAAACCCCTCACCTAAACATCAAGAACAGAAAAGCTACAAGTAGTGTTACATACTTTTCACTGACACTGTAGGCCTATATAAACTTTTATTTTTCACGATTAAAACTGAAATACAAACATTAAAAAGAGCTTTAAAAATGTTATGTGTCTCGAGAACGTCATTTCCTTGATGGGACATCAAACATAGATCAGTTATCTCACTCAAACGTATTAACTGTCAGTTGTTTCTTTGTTAACAGCTATAAAAATTCATTTTAACACTTACTCGCTTTACAATGCACACGAAGAAATCGTAGATAGCTTCCGTCACCGTGTTTATGACACATTTTACGCTTTACAATAAATTCAAAATGTGGCTCTGTATAAAATTAATGGTATACTACTAAAATCGCAGAACGTATGAACGTAGTCATACTTGCCGCAATAAAATAATCCAATTCTGACGCTTCTATTGAAGCACGTGGAAGGTAAAAGGCCAGAGCGCGACGTTGCAACTAGCAGCACTTTCCTACCCTTACAGCAGGAGAGAGGGCAAGTAGACGAGATTTTGTGTTTATTACTAAGAGTGCTGCGTTTGGTTACTTAGAGCCTCCCAGCAACCCGCAGCGTGTAGGCATGTATGGAGTGTATCCTACCATACTAGACAGTTCAGATCTGCTGTTCAGTAAACATACGGAAGCAAAATAAAGCTGGTCGCTTGGAGATCAGTACTCTAATAGAAGAATCTGGTAGCGAGAATTTCATTAGGAAGGATGAACATGTATTTTATCAGAAAGAAGGAGTACTTTTGCTTGTAGGACTGTATAAATGTTCTTTATCATCATCATCATCATCATCATCATCAACTTTCAGGTTTAGGCCTTCAGACCTGTTCCGTCCTCAGGGAATATCGTCAGTCCATCTTGTTCTTGGGCGCCCAACATCTCTACGTCCTTTGGGCTTATAATTTAGCATTATTTTGGGAAGTCGCATTTCATCCATTCTAATTATGTGGTCATGCCATTTTCTCTTCTGTTGTTCCATTCTGTTGTCCATGTTAAATATATTCAGCTCTGTTCTGATATCAGTGTTCTTTCTGTGATCTAGGAGGGTAGTCCCTGCAACTGCTCTTAGGAATTTCATTTCCGAAGTCTCTATTTTCCTCTTATCTTTCCTATTTAAGGTCCAATTTTCGCATCCATATATCAGGACTGGTGTGGCTACTACTTTATAAAGTTTCAGTTGCGTTTCATTTGTAGTTTTCTGTCGTAAGTGTCTCCTGATGGTTCCGCATATTCTCCCAAATTTCTGAACTTTCATATTTATATCTTCGTTTTGGTTATATGTCACATTAGACCCTAAATATTGGAAGTTGGATACTTGTTCGATTATTTTATTATTTATAATAATTTTGCACCTAAGTGGATTTTTCCCTAAAAAGGCCATTGATTTTGTCTTCATAGTAGATATATTCAAGTTCTATTCTGTCATTATGTTCTGTAGTTTGAAGGACGCCATTTGTAGTCCATCTTCTGTTTCTTCTATGATAGCCTGATCATCGGCGAATAAAATTGTGTTTAAAACTGTATTTCCTAGTTTTATACCCCCCGTTATGGTATCTTGCCATCTCTTAATGGTCTCGTCAATGTATATACTAAAAAGTGCTGGAGACATCGGGCAGCCTTGTTTAACACCTTGGTTTACTTCAGCTGTCGCGCCTGTTCCATTGTCAATCGTAATTAATGTATTTTGATACAGACTTTGTATAACATTTATTAGATGGATGGGGTATCCTTTGTTCCTCATTATGCTCCATAGTTTTCCCCGTAAGACTTTATCAAAGGCTTTTTCGTAATCCACAAATAATATATATGTTGGTAGATTGTATTCTCTCCTTTTTTGTATAAGCTGTTCCATTATAAATATACAATCAGAACATGAACGTCCTTTCCTAAATCCGTTTTGTTCTTCTCCCAGCATTACTTCATTTATAATATTCAATCTTCTTGTAATAATTTTCGCGTAAATTTTATAGGCTATATTAAGTAGGCTTATTCCTCTTTAGTTATTGCAGTCATTTCTATTTCCTTTTTTGAAAGGAAACTACTGACAAACTTCAGGGATAAATGTTCTTTAAATATTAGTAAAAATGTATCAGCTTCTTTTGTTTCTGGCTAAGTGGAAGAGAAGGTCTAATGGCCTTACCTTCGCCAGAATAAATATATTATTATTATTATTATTATTATTATTATTATTATTATTATTATTATTCATTTGAAACACTTAAAATGTTTACAGTCATTGATTGTAATATGTAGAGACTCGTAAAGCACGCATTCATAATTTGTTTTATTTTAAGTTTCTGACATTTACACGGGATTTTTCCTTGAAACCAACAGATAGATAGGTTTGGAAGTAAATCCCGAAAAGACAAAGTATATGATTACGTCTCGTGACCAGAACATAGTAAGAAATGGAAATATAAAAATTGAAAATTTATCGTTTGAAAAGCTGCAAATATTCAAATATCTTGGAGCAACAGTAACAATATAAATGACAGTCGGGAGGAAATTAAACGAAGAATAAATATGGGAAATTCCTGTTATTATTCGGTTCAGCAGCTTTTGTCATCCAGTCTGCTCTCGAAAAACCTGAGAGTTAGGATTTATAACATAGTTATATTACCGGTTGACTGGTTGTTGTACATAGTTGCGAAACTACTCCTTTTGAGAGAGGAACAGACGCTAAGGACATTCGAGAATAGGGTGCTTAGGAAAATAGGCTATATGGAGCTAAAAGGGATGAAGCTACAAGAGAAGGAAGAAAGTTACAGAAAGTAGAACTGCACGCATTGTATTCTTCACCTGTCATAATTAGGAACATTAAATCCAGACGTTTAAAATGGGGAGGGCATGTAGCGTGTTTGGGGCCAATCCAGAAATGCATATCGTCGTTGTTCCTGCAATAACTCCTATGTGACATATTTCTCGATTTTCATATGTTTGCTCTATTAAATAACTTAAATAGTGATACAGCAAATAATAAAATCTCCTATAGCCTATGTAATTATATTTCTTTGTTTCGAAAATGTAAGAATTCACACTATCCTATGTACGGCTGCCATAGGATGAATAAATGTGTTTTTTCTTCCTACTGAAAATGTTTATATTTTGCACATAGGAGTTATTGCAGGAACAAAGACGATATAGAGTTAGTTTTTTTTCGTTTTACAATATTTATTTATTTATACATTTATTTATTTTATTTATTCATTCATTCATTCACGTATTCATTTATTTATTCATTCATTCTTCCATCCATCTATTTATTTATTTATTCATCCATTTATTGATTTATTCATTCCTTCATTTATTCATTTATTTTTTATTTATTCATTTATTCATGTATTTATTTATTCATTCATTTATTCATTCATTTATTCATTCATTTATTCATTCATTCATTCATTCATTCATTTATTTATTCATTCATTCATTCATTTATTCATTAATTAATTTATTTACTAATTTATTTATTTATTTTTTATTCATTTATGCATTCATTCATTCCTGTATTCATTTATTTATTTACTTATTCATTCATTCATTCATTCATCTATTCATCTATTTATTTATTTATTCATTCATTCATCCATTTATTAGTTTTTTATTTATTCGTTTATTTATTCATTCATTCATTTATTCATTTATTCATTCATTTATTCATTCATGCATTTATTTATTTATTTAAATATTTATTTATTTATTCATTTATTTATTCTTTCATTCATTCATTTATTCATTTATTTACTAATTTATTTATTTATTCATTCATTTATTTACTCTGGTGGAGTTAAGGTGATCAGGCCTTCTCTTCCAAACCACCGGAAATACAACTACAAAAAAATTATACATCAATGCAATTAATCTACATTTATTTATTTATTTATTTATTTATTTATTTATTTATTTATTCATTTATTTATTATTTATTCATTCATTGATTTATTCATTCATTTATTTACTAATTTATTTATTTATTTACTCTGGTTGAGTTAAGGTCATCAGGCCTTCTCTTCCACACCACCAGAAATACAATACAACTACAAGAAAAATTATACATCATTGCAATTAATCTACAGTAATAACGAGTGACAGAATGAATAAGAATATACTGTATATTGTTGGGAGGTCTGAGGGAAAAAGATCTTTCGGGTGACCGAGAATGGGAGAATAATATTAAAGTAGATTTTAGGGATGTGGGACATGATGGTAGGGACTGGATTAATCTTTCTCAGTATAGGGACCGATGGCGAGCTTATGTAAGGGCGGCAATGAATCTCCGGGATCTCTAAAAGCCATTTGTAAGTAAGTGTTCACTGTAATTGTAACTGAGTATACTATAGAAGCAGCGCAATGATAATATTACGTGTTGTTGTGTACGTTGGGAGGTACGGGTAGAATACAGTGAACATATCAATTTTTCTTAAAATTTCGCAACATGGTATCCGGTTAGGTGTCGTATATCTTCTGCAGACCAGGTGTGGATCGGATGTCAGACTCGCATGCGGTCCTTCCTGTCGTGAATTCCTTCGTTTATCTGATCGAATTGTGTCTAACATCCCATATAAGTATATTCTCATAACGAATGTACTGTCCTTGGAGAAAACATCTGGTCCAAAATATTTAACACTCCTCAGCGAGGCAACGATTTACGTCATAAACGGGAACTCCGGTGCTGTTAAAGAATTATTTCCTTTCTGTTCACGTGTGCCACTTAGGAATGGGGAATTTACCTCGAGAACTAGAGTCAAATCTTGATCTCTAAGTTCCGAGATGCTATCAATGTATTGGTTTATCTCGATGGTTATGATTACCTACTGTTATTAGGCTTATACTCTTTTATGCTAGGTATGTCTTATTTGTAAATGGCTTTTAAGAAACCCGGAGGTTCATTGCCGCCCTCACATAAGCCCGCCATCGGTCCCTATCCTATCCAACATTAATCCAGTCTCTATCATCATATCCCATCTCCCTCAAATCCATTTTAATACTATCCTCCCATCTACGTCTCGGACTCCCCAAAGGTATTTTTCCCTCCGGCATTCCAACTAACACTCTATATGCATTTCTGGATTCGTCCATGCGTGTTACATGTCTTGCACATCTCAAACGTCTGGATTTTATGTTCCTAATTATGTCAGGTGAAGAATACAATGCGTGCAGTTTTGTGTTGTGTAACTTCCTCCATTTTCCTGTAACGTCATCCCTTCTAGCCCCAAATATTTTCCTAAGTACCTTATTCTCAAACATCCCTAATCTCTGAATAATTTCGAAGGAAAAATTGTTCCGGGGCCACGTGTCGAACCCGGGACCTTTGGTTAAACGTACCAACGCTCTACCACACAATTTAAGTCACACAGGGTTAGTGTGCAGTCAATGTTGGTTGCTTGACGGTTGTCAGCCCACTTTGAGGTCTGTGGATATAGAGGGTAAAATTGGATCGATGTCGGATAGAGTTCCCGGGTAGCTCAGTTGGTAGAGCGTTGGTACGTTTAACCAAAGGTCCCGGGTTCGGTACCCGGCCCCGGATCAATTTTTCCATCGAAATTATTCAAATCAACTTTACAGGGAGTTATACTTGAAAGCTTGATTTGCATAATACACGTCACTGTTCGTTAACAGAAAACCACAATTTAAGTCACACAGAGTTAGTGTGCACTCAATGTTGGTTGCTTGACGATTGTCAGCCCACTTTGAGATCTGTGGATATAGAGGGAAAAATTGGATCGATGTCGGGTAGAGTTCCCGTGTAGCTCAGTTGGTAGAGCGTTGGTACGTTTAACCATAGGTCCCGGGTTCGATACCCGGCCCCGGAACAATTTTTCCTTCGAAATTATTCAAATCAACTTTACAGGGAATTATACTTAAAAGCTTGATTTGCATCTCAAAGTGAGAGTCCAAGTTTCACAACCATACAGAACTACCGGTAATATAACTGTTTTATAAATTCTAACTTTCACATTTTTGATAGCAGACTAGATGGCAAAACCTTCTCAACCGAATAATAACAGGCAATTCCCATATTTATTCTGCCTTTAATTTCCTCCCGAGTGTCATTTATATTTGTTACTGTTGCTCCAAGATATTTGAATTTTTCCACCTCTTCGAAGGATAAATCTCCAAAATGGCGAATTGTTCTGCTTTTATAATAAAGTGCCCTAAGGTCGGTGGTGATGCAAATGGCATTAAGTATTGTATTGCAATTCGGGAAACATCGGGATACTTGAATGGTGAATTCAATGACTTTGCAAAAGGGATGATTTTTAAGCTCAAATTAGAAGATTATTATTATTATTATTATTATTATTATTATTATTATTATTATTATAATTGAGTAATGTATACTATTATATTGATTGTATTTTCATCTCATTGCCATTTTCTATCATTCATTCTCATCATCATTTGTTGTTTTGTTTCGTTTGTACCTGTGCTAAACTGTAATTGGCCTTGTGCTGTTGTTTCGCACATTAATATTCTAAATAAATAAATAAATAAAATAATTCCAGTCCTTCTTGATATCGGACGAGAGTTTATCTACATGTATTGCTAGAAAGTCATGAAAGTGCGAATGGAATTCTCGAAACTGGAAACCGGTTTTTAGACTTATAATACGATATGCGCCAAAACAAACTTCATCTGTTGTCCACGTTTCCCTAGCAACGAAGTATTTTTTTATTTTATGCTCGACCATGCCGAAATATAGTAATTATACACCTAGTAGCAGTCCTTTAATGCATGTCATTAAAGTACACCCATTCATTAAAGTTCAGGTTTTCGATTATTCTCGGATATGCAATCTAAAGACAACTAGCAAAACGTCACGCAGGCTGGAAATCCAATACTGTCGCAGAAGGTTATGTTCTGTTACTATAATAATTAGCGTTAATTGTAAATAATATTCAAATAAATTCAATTTGTCATCTCGTTTTTCAATGTCGAATTCAATTTCAAGGTTATATCAAGTTTAACTCTCTAGATTATATCAAGGTCGTCGACAGTCGTTGCTCGGTAAAAATCAATACTTCCGCGTCTGCGCACATTTCACAATTTACGAGATTGCACAAGGTCAGTTCGCTCACCAGTCACATAAGAATAACATGAATAGTTATGAATAATTTCAAGTTAGAAATATGGTCGAGCATAAAAAGTCGTGTGAAACTTGCCTATAATGGTAATTAAGACGCTCGTATGAAAATTATGGAACTCGTTTGCTCTCGTTTCATAAACATCCTCGCGTCTTAATTACTATTATTATAGGCTCGTTGAATAATGTACTAGTATGCAATAGTCTGACATATTATGAATCCAGTGCTGTGTTGATTTCTGCAATTATAGTTCTCAACAACCTGAGGAGAAGGTGTCGATCATTATTTCCAGTCCTACGGAGTGGGGCTTCAGAATGGGCCCAGCTTGTGCCACGTTGAAGAGCAGTACCGGGAGTGATTTAAAAATTCGGCACCAAATAACACAACAATGTTAGCTGTCGTCGAGAAGTTCCGTCGTACGGGATCAGTTTTATGTTGCCTTGTATGTTACAATTATTTATCTTGATTTTCAGAGAATGTTTGTTATTTCAGTACTCCGTATGACCGGAAATAATGCTCGACAATAAACATCTTCCCCTCTGTTGTGAGAGCCATAATTGCAGAATTCAACATAAAACTGAATTCATATGTCAAACTATTGTACACAATAAATACTTCGTTGCTAAGGTACGTGGACAGCAGATGAGAGAGAATTTCAGTAGGGGAGACTGTTGACCTTGAGGATAGTGTATCTTCAATCTTTTTTTTTTTTTTTTCTGATTTTTGCTGCTACCTAGCCACTAAAGGTACGGTCACACGTCGCAACTTTTGTACTGCAGCTGC
The DNA here is from genome assembly GCF_040183065.1 of Periplaneta americana. Lineage (NCBI taxonomy): Eukaryota > Metazoa > Arthropoda > Insecta > Blattodea > Blattidae > Periplaneta > Periplaneta americana. The sequence goes on from NC_091131.1 coordinate 40,411,519, forward strand.
AAAAGTTGCGTGTCGTGTTCACACGCAAGCCAAAAGTAGCGCGCTGCACGCTACTTTTCGTGCTGTGCAACTCGAGCGCTGCAAAAGTTGCAACTGGAGGTTGCGAGTCTGTTCACACACAAGGCGCTACTTTTGCAGCCGCAGTCATGCTGCAGGTTTCCATCTCCGTGTTGACTTCTCAATACACATTTTGTGGTTATGTTCGCATTATTAAGAAACTCATGCGAAAGCTTACTTATCTATTATTTGCTTTTCTGTCCTAACTACTATTCAGAAATTGGTATTATTTTTACTATAAAGCTTCTAAAAACGCCGATATACTTAAATGATAACCAGCGGCATATTCACATAATCAATGCTAGCAACCCTCCTGTTTGAAACTACGCCACGGAAGATAAAAAAAAAAATTAATTATATCGTCAGCAAATATGCTCAGACTGTGTTGTGCACTTAATAACTGTTACAAATGATTTATTTTCATCACATCTAACATTAAAATATATCCAAACAATAAAAGTATCATTGGCACATTTGGGTGGCAACACTGGTCGCAACCGCAGCAAAAGTTTCAACAAAACCGATATCAAAAATGTTGCGGCTGCAACCCTGAGAACCTTGTTCACACGTCGCTACTTCTAAGCTGCGCGCAGCATGAAAAAATAGCGGGCAGCAGGTTCGGCAGCCGCTACTTTTCGGGTTGCACCGTTGTTCACACGTCGCAGTACGAGAGTTGCGCAGTTTTTTTGTACTGCAACGCTGCAAAAGTAGCGACGTGCAGGGTTGCCATACGTACGACTACAGTCGTACGCTTACGACTATTTTGACTAATTGTACGAGGTACGATCGAACTCTAAGTCGTACGCAGTTTTGTACGACTATCTTACTGAAGGGACAAAATTATTTTGGAACTCACAATGTCGGACTATAATTAAACAAAAATAACAGTTAATTTGCCCCTTTTCTAGACAACTGTTCTTCATTCAGTATGTCATTGACTAATAGGCCTATTCCTTAACACACATATATATGCTTTAAAGGGATAAAAATGCTTTGAAAATCAATATGGTGACTACATTTGCCATGCAAACCATAAATTCGTCATCTTGAGTTCCAGGTTTCGTGTACGGTACGGTTATATCAAAGTAACAAAGTTCAGAGATGTGCTAACTTCATTGTATGTTCAGCAATGGAAGTATTTTTTTATGAATGAAATAAAACCGCTCTAGGATTAAGAAATCTAGACGCGCTGACATTTTAGCAGTGTAGGATTTGAATCGACTGCAGGTGGATTAATTTGATGTAATCATCAGCTGCCGCACTGACTGATATTAAATATCTACCGCTGCGTCAGCCAAAGATAAAGTTCCTGTTGGCTTTCAATATAATAATGTTGTTTCCGCCCAGGCGTCATCGTGCATGCTTTACCAAAAATGACAGTGTTGTTGAAGAAATGGTAATTTGAATACTAAATGCTAATGTGGATATCAACTATAATTACTAAAATTCTTGATTGGATGAAGAAATGGATGCTGGAATAGGAAAGACTGGAGAATGTTGGGTTTGCAGTGAAAGATCTGCCCTTGGACAGAACACTATGAATGAATATAAATTTATAGGGCTATGAACCACTTTTTTATAGATGATATGTGAAATATATTTGTGCACACTATCTATAAAATAGTAAAATGCTGAATGTACGACAGTTTTATGCTAAAGTACGGTTTTTTTCATAAGTTGGTACGACGATTGCGTTTCATTTATCTGGCAACCCTGGCGACGTGTGACCGTACCTTAAAACTGAAGTAGATTGTAGAGATTGTAGGTCTGGTCGTAGTTTCGGTTTGATTTATTCAGTATGACTGCTTATCAGTGTGTCATCACAGTCTAGTATATACAGTCACGAAGCGTGAGTTGTGAGGGTGCTAGGAACAATAGACTGTGTAGGTACTATTTCGCATTGTCTGTAATGAGACAATATTAGCGATCCTAGTGGTTAGGAACTATCATATTTTTACTACGTATTGAGCTTCATGACTATACAGTGGCGGTTCCTCGGGGGAGGGAAGGATGGGACGTATTCCTCACATTTTTCTTCTTTTGAAATTAAACACAAAATGAAATGTGTGCCTTGAAATTCGAGGAAGATTCGATAATTTTTAAGTTCACAGCTATCAGAAAACCTCGGTTGATCGAATTTTAAACGACGCGCGCTCATGTGCTGCTAGAAAACAGTGAGAATGATGCGAGATTGTTTGTGTGGAGGAAAGGCAATCCTTTCCTCCTTTACTGCAGTTAACACACATACACAACAGCGCGCTAGCTGCCAGAGAAAGAAGCAGAGTTTTAAAGCAAATAAATGAACGGAGAGGGAGGAGATCCTCCTCTGAATCAGCGCATGGGCGGGAAATAGTGTAGCAGACAGAAACCGACTGGTCATGCAGCAATCATGCGATGTTGTATTCAACCAAATTATAATACATCTAGAAGGAGACACAATAAAACAGTTTTAACATAAAGCTATGAAAGATATCATATAAACTTTTTTTTTTAATTATAAATCAAAATATATTATTCATTGCACTTTATATAGGCTACTATTCATTGTTTGAAACTTTCGAGGCTATTTGAAAGTTAAAGTCGGGTTTATATAAAACAGAGGAAGTAGTCCTACGTTATTATCGCAGATCATTTTGGCCCCTGAAATTCACTTCCATTCATTCTCTACTAGACAGGACAACAGCCAAGTTGTCAGTTTTTGTACAAATATATTTTAAAATGAAAGTACTCCACACTACATTATTTTTAGCATAAAAAAATTAATCGACCACCGGCAGCTTTGAACAATAATGGTAGTATGATTTTACAAGAACTGACATTCTTCAAAATCATGTGATACTGAACTTCTAAAATGTACGTACATGTGGCAACACAGACCACGTGGTTGGGTGCAGTGTTCTCGCTTTCCTAACAGATTGTTTTCCCATTCCGATTTCCGTAAGACGGTTCCGGTTACGTGTTAGTAGCTGGTCTCTTCCAACACGTGTGATACTGTAGTGTGCATGAAAAATGCTGCGAGATTGTGAATTTCCTTGTAATTGTTAGTTTGTGTAATTATTCAACAATTAATGGAAATGAAAACATATTATATTTTGGACAATTCACGAAACTCAGCTTACAAGAACAGATTATTGCTATACAAAAGGGAAGGCCAACCCCAACAGTATCTGGTCTTACATGTATGCATGTAGGCTAATTTGTAGCATGTTTCATTCAAGAAGGTGTCATTTTGTGGTGTTAACTTCTTTCCTCCTCTTAAGAAATATGCAGAAGCCGCCACTGTGACTGTGTATACTAGACTGTGGTGTCATCTCAACTTCGAAAAAGAGAATTAAATAAAGAAACATAATCATCATTGTAAATATATGAGTCAGGCATAGCTGGAGCTTCACAACTGAAGGCGAAGAGGAAGGTAGAAAATTCTGAGCGCCGTGTCGTATTGTTTTGTTCCAGGAAGCGAACTGTGCGTGCGTGCTTGCGTTGCTAGGTTCTCGTAGGAAGTTGCAGCGCCTACCTAGAGCACGTTCAGATTGCCAGCCGCTTCAACTCGGTCGGGCAGTTAAAATGTACACAATGCTCATGGCGATGTGGAAAGACGGAAGCTGTTAACATTGCTGCCACATAGGAATAAGTTTTCATGGAAGGTAATAAAGACTTCTGATAATTCTGTAACAATCGTCTTTGTGAAGAAATCTCCTTGCTGGAGGAATTAACATTCTGAGTCATCCTGTACCAAGGTAGGACTGTATGATATGATCTATTTCAGTGAACAGACCAATTTCAAGATCTTCGTAGATAGAATGAAAACAGGGCATTATATTATTGCAATACCATAAATATTATGATTATTAGCTTTATCTTCATAATCAACGCCCCTGCATTCTATTGACCACACGTACTGGAATTCATTCCTTTATCCGTATAATTTGGGTCCAAAAATCCAAAATGTGAAGTTCAAAAAATTGTCGATAAATTATCTATAGTAATGTCACAAGAAGTCTGAAATTTGCCGATAAATCCACGAGCGAAGCTAAAATCTCAGACTTCATTGGGAAATCTCAGACCTCGAATGACATTTATTAGGACTATTTTACGAATAAAATAAAAATGTAAATAATATATCCCTAAAATTCGCTCATAAAATGTTAATAATTGTATATTTATGAATACTTAACCTATTCAGACATTGTGAAGTCGAAATAGATGAATATCGATTACTGTAATAAAGAAATTGAATGTTATTCAGTAATGCCAATTGAGAAAAGCGAAATACAGGTTTAAAAATGTTAATTACAAGTACTACGCTTTTCTCTTGTTATTATAATAGAAATACATTTTCATTATCCGCTTAAATCATAATTTAACTTATAACATTTTATAGTATAATTACAAAGAACCTGATTAATACATTAATTAAATGGACAATTGTTATGGAGGAGTGTTATTTTCTTTACATACAATGGACACGGAATTAGAAGATGAAAATGTATGTCATAGTTGTGGAAGTAGGATTTCGCACTTTATTTAGGACAATGAATTCATGATTATCGATTTACGTGGAAACAGTTGGCGACACTGACTAAACAAAATAACGACCATGAGATAAATTGATAGTGATAAATCGAGCTGCAGGAATTATTGCGATACATGACTGTGATTGGTTGGAATTCAAAATTTCGTTACATTTCATTGGCCGAAAATGGAATGACGTCATATAAACGAAATAGTCGTAATAATAATAGGCATCATTATTAGTTGCAGCAGAGTTATTTCTGTAAACCTACTCCATATACTGCTCTTAAGATTCCTGTGTATGAATACTTGAGTTGAAGTACTTATTACGAGAACATATTTACAGATAAGCTTACATAACATAAATTACATGTAATGTTATACATCTTCGTAATATGTCCACAGTTTCAAGGGCAGTTACAAATGCATTTCATGATACTTTGTTTCCCGGACACATCCTTCAGATGATAAAATAAATATTTTATACTTCCAGTTGAACTAATCAATGGTGATCCAAAAGGGCAGCAATTCAATCATCAGATATTGTTTCAAGATTTCTATTTCGCGTCTTATTACTGTATCACAGACCTTTCAAACTGTTTCCTGTAACTGTGCTTCTGTCAAGTTGTCTAATCGTCGTCGTTTAAAGAAAATCCAAAATTGGTGTAGGTGGCGAGAAACCGAGGCCTTAGAAGACTTGCTGGTAATTCATTGCGATTAGCGAGTGGTTGTTCTTTAAGTTTGGTATATACAGGGACATCATTTTATTTTTACTAACATTTTTAATATTAACCTGGCTATACCTTTGGATCAACGCCGTTTGCTACTCTCTTCCACGACTGAAGTTCGATGATACTGGCGTAATGTACAAACAAATCACTTTACTAGGTATAGGAGGGAATAAAAGTAGTTCATCCATTTACGTAAACTAGGAAATATCGCGATTTTGAGTTTGATAATTTTCATTAGGTTTTTGTTTAATTAAAATACAGTACAGTATTAACAATGAGTGTTTTTACTCACGAACTGAACTGTTCATGTGGACGTATTCATTATGCAGTGTATATTATACTGTCTACAGCACATTAGTGTACAATATAGAGAATGAAGTTAAGTTGAAAAATAATCATAATATGGATATTTAAACACATTTTTTAAAATGGTGGCCGTTCATTTCGATACAGGCTTCAGTTCTAATATGCATATTATCGCACTATAGACTATTGTACCTAATCCCAATTACCAGTTTGTCCTTCGTACTAGTAACTCATGTTGAAATAATTCTGTACCTACTCTATAAAAGAGTACCTTACGCACTGTAAATTCTATCTTCACTTCCGCCCGATCCGAAAAGATAAAATTACTCAGACATACTATCTACTGTCCGTCCAAGTGGTTATGTCGCAGGGTCGTAGAAAGGGGGGAAATCACGTGACAATTACTTAACGAGGCCCTTTTATTTAAGTTATTTTAAACAGTTTTATGGGTATAATATTACGTAGACGTCAAATTCCTAACAGAAATTAATGTTCTCAGGAAAGCGCTAAGACAGCCCAGCCACTAGCTGGCGAATAAAAGCTGGTGGGGGAAATCGGGATACGACGTAGGCAAATGGACGACAGTACTTGTGCGAAAATGATTCAATATTGAAAGCTCTTTCGTCACTGGAAAACGCGAACATATTTTTGGAACGTAATGTTTACTATGACCGTAAGGCTACTATGACTGTATATGCGGTCTTGGATCTGTGTGGAGGACGGTTGAGCTTCATTAGTAGAAGGGGTGGGAGTGAAGTACATTCAAAAACTCAGGTACAATAAAAATTGAAGTAAAAATAAAATGATGTCCTTGTATAACCTCATTCTCTAGGATAGGTGGTCTTCCTAATAAAAGCTTATAAAGTCTCAAGTAACATTCAAAGATTCCTTTTTGGCACACTTACATGGAAATTGCTTTTTTTCATAACACATTATTGGTTAGAAAGTTCTTCTTTGCTATACGCTACAGCAAAAACATTGTTATGATTAACTATTCCTTTCGAATACCGCAAAGTTGTCATAGTAACATAATATATGGTCCGTTCCAGGAATCTGTAGAGTGACTTGGCGCATATGGGGACGGAGTCTATCTGTGCCGGAGTGTATTGCGGGCAGCATCAGCTCGAGATCGCAAAGGGGTAATATTCTCGTGGTAGAGAGTTGAGATAGAAATTATCCCCTCCCTACAAACGATTGGTAGTTTCGTTCAACCAATGCCTGTCCCCAGAGCGGTCATTGGGCCTAGCCCTTCCACATATCACTAGCGCAGAAGTCTTAATTTCGTCTTTCTACTCTACAGATTCCTGGGACGGATTGTAGTTATAATTAGATGTACTATTAGTAAGTTAGTATTAGTATACCGTGACTCCTAGCCTACAAAAATCTCAATATTCTGTAATTTATTTAACAAGTTAATTAATTCACATAGAATTTCCATGTAGTTGTGCCAAAAAGTATTGTACGTAACTAGTACAAAAGTGTCTTTTGCGCACTCGTTCCGAAATTCCGGACTCGGCTGACGCCTCGTCCGTTACATCGCACTCGTATATGAAAGTATCACTTTCTGTCCTAGTTACGTAAATAACTATTGCAGAACGAAATGTTAGGCCTACATTTGTTCGGATTAAATTTCTGCACATTTAAAGGACAAAACTAAAAGGGTAATTCCATACAAAATGTTAAGAACATGCGAGTGGTCATGAATTTTTTGGGCTTTTAATATAATAATGTTATTATGAAAATTAATTAAACTGCCAACTGTGACCGCCATATCTATACTAATAAATCTGTAGCCGAAATGTTTCTGGAAATTTTCGATTTTCCAAAAATAATTGGTCCTAACATATATAATTAACCACCCTGAAACCGAAAATCGCTTTTTTGAAATTTTTGTTCGTATGTCTGTCTGTCTGTATGTTTGTTACCTTTTCACGCGATAATGGCTGAAAGGATTTCGATGAAAATTGGAATATAAATTAAGTTCGTTGTAACTTAGATTTTAGGCTATATGGCATTCAAAATACATTATTTAAAAGGGAGGTTATAAGGGGGCCTGAATTAAATAAATCGAAATATCTTGCTTATTATTGATTTTTGTGAAAAATGTTACATAACAAACATTTCTTTAAAAATAATTTTCGATAAGTTTTATTTCTTGAAAAATTTTGATAAGACTAATATTTAATGAGATAAATGAGTTTTAAAATTAAAATAATTGCCATCTAAGGCCGTGTAATGAATTAAAAAACAAATGACTTCGTCTATAAGGGGCCTTGGACAGCAACAATCGAAAGCTATGAAAGACAGCCTACAGAGAATGTTTCTGTGTTTGTATGAAGTAATATCGGAAGCTAAATCAACCGATTTGTATAATTAATTATCATTTCACCATAGGAAAGTGTAGTTTCTCTAGATGGACAATGCTATAATGTTATTACAGTAACTTCTGATATAATATAATATAATATAATATAATATAATATAATATAATATAATATAATATAATATACCGGTAATATAATATAATATAATATAATATAATATAATATAATATAATATAATATAATATAATATAATATAGTTATTTGAAGGGTTCACAACCATAGTGGACCAAGCGCCATTTACTGAATACGTAGAAAACAAGGGTTAAAATTAAGTTATTACTATAATTCAATGGAAACCTATAACAAGTAAAATAAAATATACGCATTAAATCTAAATGATGTCAATGTTCATTAAACTATGGTTGCATGTAATAAAAATTAAGAAACAGGTTAAAGGAATTGTCATTGCACCAAATGAGTGTCTCTGGACCAAAATGATCGCATTTTAATTATTTGGATGCAATTTAAATTAAGCAACATATTAAACGATTTATCCTTCTATCAAACACGAATGTTCCCTGGATCAAACGTCCTATTTTAATTATGTAATTACTTTATATTTATTTGTAATGGGTGCAGCGGAGCGCACGGGTACGGCTAGTCATTAATATTTTAGTCATACGGATGATTGAAAAATGGGTGGCAGTTACATGCTATCCATAATTTGAAGTATTCTAGACACTCTATATGAAGTGTCATCGAAACTAAAGAGACGCCATTGTAAACCTGAACGACCATGTTTTAATACCTTAAAGACTAATTCGAATAATATTAAGGCATGCTCATAAAAACACTTCATTGAAGAAAAGAAATAGTTTTATATTCGAATGCACCAATTTAAATTCATGCAAATTTCATTCGTGTTGAAGAAAATCTTATTCTTAATCCATCTCTCAACTTTTATGACGTTATCTCAAAAAACCTATGAATAATTAAATTAATAAAAGTATTAATTTTTGTTCCGACGGTTGAAAATCGCTTGCTATGTGTGGCGGTCGCAGCGTTCGCGAGAATTCATAACGATGAATAATCTCAAACGACCGTCTCCCTGACCTTGATCGCGCAACATTCTGTACGACGGGAGAGCCTACCTGCTGAGCTCCTTTGTTCCGGTGAGTTATTTTTATTAAAAACTGACATGATATTTAAGTCACAATTCTGAAATTTTCACAGTGGAATCAATATACTGGAGGCCTACCCTAAAGAATTAAACACATGTTTTTTGGTCTGTAAAAATGAATTGCATTTTGTGTTCCATATTATTTTAAATTATTTCACGGCGGGTAACTACTTAAAAAATTATACATTTTTTTAATTTTGAAGGAATTTATAAACAAGGTTCTCCTCTTTCGAATTGCATTGAAATCACTTTTCCGTCTTCTTTTACATAGTAAGAAAACTTCAATGAATGAAACCGTGTTCTTTGCTAAACCAATATTTTAAATGCTGATTGCTGCCAAACTATGGAAGCTACAACAACAACAAATTCCACAATTTGGAACATCTGGCCGAAATCTACGGCTGACCATTAGGATCCAGAATACAAAGCAGAGGTTAAATGAAAAATATAATATGATTGCGGAGAGAATACGGAACAATGATAAATTTGAAAATAAAGTACAATTTGATTTCGGAGAAACATGAGATGAAAATTCATTGAAGAGTAATGAAATGAAGTGAAAAAAAAAATTACATAGTATTATACAAGAGATTGTGTAAAATGGAAATTGAATCTCTCAATACCATTAGACACATATATAATATTGCGTGAAATTCATATTTAGAACATACAAAATAACCTACTACAATATTGTTAACTTTCGAGACATCATGGTTCAAAATCATACTTTTTTGCATGAAATGACCCAAAATTCTTTCAATCACTCATTATCATAATGCACAACTACCTGAAATTGACTGAGCATATTGGAATAAAATCAATGGCTTTCCCAAAACACGCTATGAAATGTTTAATATAAAATAATTTTTATCTCGAAAACGAAGCAAAAAGGAGCAAAATTGTATTAAACTTTTTTGTTTGAAATGTCTGAAAGAATAATACCCTGAAACTAATGACATCACTTGCGGGTCATTCTGTATAATTTCATCTCGTTCTGGAGAGGTTATTCAAAAATCACGAAAGATTTTATTGAAAATCCTCTTAATTAAGAAGTTACTTTGTAGAAAAATAATACATTTTTGTACATAAAAGAATGGGTTTATTCAGATACTAGCCGTACCCGTGCGCTCCGCTGCGCCCGTTAGAAATAAATATAAAGTAATGACATAATTAAAATAGGACATTTGATCCACGGAATATTCGTGTTTGATAGAAGGATAAATCGTTTAATATGTTACTTAATTTAAATAATTAAAAAGGAATCATTTTGGTCCACAGAGCACTCATTTGGTGCAATGACAATTCTTTTAACATGTTTCTTAATATTTATTACATGCGTCCATAGTTCAATGAACATTGACATCATTTACATTTAATGTGTATACTTTATTTTACTTGTTATATGTTTCCATTGAATTATGGTAATAACTTAATTTTAACTCTTGTTTTCTACGTATTCAGTAAATGGCGCTTGGCCCACTATGGTTCTGAACCCTTCAAATAACTTAAATAACTTAAATTATATTATATTATATTTCCGGTATATTATATTATATTATATTATATTATATTATATCATATTATATTATATTATATTATATTATATTATATTATATTATATTATATTATATTATATTATATTATATTATATTATATTATATTATATAAAAAGTGTGTTGATAACGGATGTACCCCGATAAGTAAGTTTTCAATTTGTTATGGGGGCTCTTGAATCTCAGGAGGAACACATTTTATTTTACAACAGGGCAACATAATCTGCTTGGCTCATTACCCAAATTTTTTGCATTGCATTTAATGCATATGTATTTCATGTATTTTAGCTCGATTCAATTGAGTATAGTTAAAATTTGGATTATAAATTAATGAAATGCTAAGCTAACGTATTATTACTGCATACTAAATCAATACACTCTTGTTGGTCGTTAATTCTCTGAGATAAAAATTATTTTAAGAAATACAGGAAACGAATACACAGAATAGCCTATCAAGTTGTTTGTGCATAAGAAGCTATTTTAATCTTACCTGTCCTCAATTCACTCAGAAGTTACTGTAATAACATTATAGCATTATGTCCATACAGAGAAACTACACTTTCCAATGGTGAAATAATAATTAATTATACAAATCGGTTAATTTAGCTTCCGATATTGCTTCATACGAACACAGAAACATTTTCTGTAGGCTATGATTCATAGCTTTCGATTGTTGACCAAGGCCCCTTATAGACGAAGTCATTTGTTTATTTTATTACACGGCCTTAGATGGCAGTTATTTTAATTTTAAAACTCATTTATCCATTAGATATCACTCCTATCAAAATTTTTCAAAGACTAAAATTTATCGGAAATGATGTTTAAAGAAATTTTTGTTATGTAACATTTTTCATAAAAATCAATAATAAGCGAGATATTTCGATTTATTAAATTCAGGCCCCCTTATAACCCCCCTTTTAAATAATGTATTTTGAATGCCATACAGCCTAAAATCTAAGTTACAACGAACTTAATTTATATTCCAATTTTCATCGAAATCCGTTCAGCCATTATCGCGTGAAAAGGTAACAAACATACAGACAGACAGACATACAAACAAAAATTTCAAAAAAGCGATTTTCGGTTTCAGGGTGGTTAATTATATATGTTAGGACCAATTATTTTTGGAAAATCGAAAATTACCAGAAAAATTTCGGCTACAGATTTATTATTAGTATAGATAAACAAATATCTCGGAATAAGCCACATGTTGAATAATTCATTTTCTGTTACCTAGCAACTTGATTCTCATTGCATGTTCCGCATTCTTAATTTTGTCTAATTTCCTGGGAAACCATTAAATTGCTTATGCCATTTCTTATGTCGTCACTGCTTTAAACCCAGTTGAGAATATTGCGACACATGACATGACAGAAATGCAGACAACCATTAACGTCTGCATTTGAAAAATTATACCTGGATACATTCATTGCACCTGCTTATAACCTGTCATTTTCTTTTAAAATGCATATAAATGAATGTCTGAAGTTACAAAAATATTTTTTTCTGAAACTTGCTCATATAAGTTTCCCCATCTTCACGTGCAGACGTGTACTCTATCAATAGAAATAATATATGTGCCGGCCATTTTGAAAACAAGTGACTTGTGTCCGGTTATCTGCAAAAATTTGTGAACTTCTATATTCATTCCCATGGAAAATTTCCTATAATATTGTCACTGTATCGTAAACAAAGACAATGGGAGCATTATGCTGTCAGGTACGTAAAAAAATATTACATAAGCTGTACTATAGACATAATTCTTTTGAACAAAATAAACGGGGTGAGTAGAGAATATGGCTACACATTTTATCGCTTTGTGTAATGACAGTTATGGCTACGGGAAATGAGACTTTACCATGGGTGGGCAACTCGTACTCATGAGGCGCTAAAAGCCTTGGCACAAAAAAAGCACACACCGAGGCAGCCGCTGCAGTTACAAGCTGTGTGTAGTTTCGTTACAGAAGCAGTTCACTGCCACGGTGCGCTGTGGCGGCTCGTGCAGGTGATCGTGATATCTAGGCCTATTCCATGATTTGTATTTCAAAATGACGTATGGTAAATAATTACAGTAGTTTTAGACAGGCTATAACTAAATACACAAAACTAAAATTCCATTATTGCCAAGCTTTGTGAATTATAATACGTTATTTAGTGCTGAAAACATAAATTAAACACTACCCTTTCAAGATACAACAAATATACTTGCAGCACTTATTATACTGTTTGTTAATATTAGTTATGATTTGTCTCCATTGAAACACAGAAAGTAATCAGAGTTTACAAGTGATTATAGATTAAAGAGATTTCAAAAATGTATTACATTCCCAAACAATTACAAAATCAAGGAAGTAATTTTATACATATAACAGAAAATGAAATAAACTTACTTCTGAAGTTCTTCTGTACGTTTAGACGTTTGGCAACTTTTTCTTGCTGTCAGAGCATTAAAATCTGGCTCAAGTTTAGAAACACATAAACGTAAAACAGCCACTAAATTGTCGTCTGTGACCCTGGGTCGCCAAACAGTTTTGTTGTTGGCCATCGTAGTGAAAAACTGCTCACACACCCATGTGGAACCAATAATGACTGCTGGGCGGGAGGCGAACAAGCGTAGATTTTGAAATTCAGACTTAGGCAGCATTGCGAACAGTTCGATTCCTGATTTTGCCGAAACTCTGAGTGACGTGCTGTTCTGCAGATTTATCAACAGTAATCTCACTAGAGGTTTTGATTTATATAGAGAAAATCAAAACTCGAGTGGGATTTAATTGACTATTACACGATTAGAAGAAAGTATATAAAGATTAGAAGTAACGAAGTACTCCAATACAATAAAATATTAATTGACTTACGAAAATACAACTGTCTTCAAATGTATTATTGTACCACCTCAACATTACAAATATTACGCTAGATGCATACTAGATGGCAGTAGTGAGCAACGCCTTCTCGATCTATTATACACGATGGCAATGTTACTAGTCAAGAAGGCTTTGTTGATTCAGTTTCATTTTTATTAAAATGCAATATTCCACTTCAATTATCCGAATCCCAGTAATCAACGTCACTTGACAGATGATTTTCAATAAATCTTAATATTAAACAATCTCTGATACGTGACTATCCATAATATCATATAGCAGAAGCTATAACATAACCTATAACATAATATGCACAAGTGTTAGAAAAGTTTTAATTAACTACGATGACATAAAAAATAAACATGAATAATTTTAAAAGGAATAATTATTGAATGTACAATTTTCAAATTTGAAAGGTCGGAAAGGCAATTCTTCAAATTAAGGAACAAAACACAACAATACCAACCAGAGTCACTTTATTGTCTCAGACTGCTCGCCGTTCACATCCAAGCAAATCGAAAACGCTTTGGAGGGTCACTCATTGCTGTACGATAAATGCCTACTGCAATAACAGAAATATCTTTCTCAATTGCCGTTTTCAGCATGAACAGTGATTGGATGGAAAGGACTGTTAGGAATACGATTCTTGAAGGAGACTGTTAATGCTGTTCAATTTGTGACATCCTCCACTAACTTGTGATGCCAGTGATTCAAAGTGATGAACACAATTTTGAATCGCGAATTACCGACAGAGTGGCCAGCCCGCTCCCCCGTTCTCACAGTCTGTCTCTATTGGTTGTGGGGTTATTTGACGAAGGTGGTTTACGCTCGACATCGACATGTTGAAAACAGTAATTGGGTAAGAAATTCGTGTTATTCCAGTGCACAACTATCGTAAAGCAGAATGAGTATTGGAAAGTACAACCCAACTGTCGCCATTAGAATAGTTTAGCTCTGAATGTTCATGGAAGCAAGTAACAGAAGATATTTATACTTAAGCTAGCAGGTAATTCGTTGTACTTTTAGGACACATTACATAAAATCCAGGTCACTCACATGCATATTACTTACCTGAAACACAATAAAGCCACAAAATGATAAGAAAACTGAAAACAAATGGACTGACACACTGGAAGCGCTTGAATCAACAGTACAGCTCTAACACTGGACTAGATTGATGTTACCGATGTTGCCGCTAGACTAAAGGCCCATTCACAATGAAAATTAAACATAAGCGTAACATAAACACAGACATTTGCGCCCAGGCTACCAAATGGAATCATTCACAATGATTCATATAAGCATTGACATAAACTTTACCGTAAGACGTTAACATGAAAGTTTGCAAACTCCAAACTTTCATGCTTATGCTTACGTGATTTGCAAACAGAACACAATCGTGGAGCGCTGAAGTATACGACAGAATATGAGGAAATGGCGTCGTTGTTATGTTTCCATGGTTACCAAGTATGTTTGCTGTTATGTTTATGTTCCCATCGTGAATGATGGTATGACTTCTTGATTTTACTGTAACGTTAAGTTAACGCTTACGTTATGTTTAATTTTCATTGTGAATGAGCCTTAACTCACCGAACACTGTCATGCCATATCCTAAAACTAGTACGTACCATTACCCGCTGCGTACGAAAACCCCTCTCTACCCTAAGTGTAGCCTAGATAATATGGAAAAAAGTAAGCGATAGCGACAGACATGTTTAAATTCATACCTCCTTCATTTGACCTCGGAGATCCTATCTCAAAATTTTCTGTAGAGCATCCTCTATTTCCTGTGTAATTTTTTCACGCTTTTGCTGAATCACCCTGTATAGATTTTCCTAACAGTGAAAAGAAAGTGATATTTTTAAATGTTCTCGTTATTTTGTATATTCTTACGGTAACAACAGCTGAATTAAACATATGGTCTAACAGCAGTAGTGAAAGTGATGTTGAAGTTAACGAAAAATGCCATGTATTTAGAGAAAGAATAACTTTCGTTTTTACTACTGAAAACGATCTTTATAAGTTGTCAGCAGAAGCAGTAGGTCTTCAGCATGACATGAGATACGACAGGTTGGAGCACACTAAAAAGAGAAGCAGAGCACGAGAGGGTGAGGTTTATAAGGGGAAAGGGTGGTGCGAAATTTCCTACTTCTGCTCACACACTGAATATTTCAGCCAGAGATTATTATTTTTCCTACATCTGCTTACGTTTTGTGGATATGTATACGGTAGATCCTTACTGACTCAAATTAGTAAGTACTGGTATTGGAAACTGTTTGAGTTAGCTAACGTTGGGTTAACCAAAATTCTATTTTCCGATACATAAGGCTTGTTTCATGTTTATATTCTCACAATATGCCCGTATATTTCTTTTTATTGCGATTTAACATTCAGTAGTGCTTACTAAACAGTATTGTGGCTACTCAGTTGTTATTTTATCAATACAATTAGCAAAAATTTTCTATCAGAAACTCATCGGAAGTTAGTGAGTACTCCCTCCGTTCCAAAATATGGTATAGTAACAAAAGAAAACAAGTTTAATCATTGCGCATGCGCGTACGACATGTTTTTCGGTGTGGTATTCTGTTCAGTAGTGAAGGGACTATCAGACAGTGCAGTTGTGGATGTTTCTAGTCTTCTGTAGTGCATCAAACGATAATACTTAAATAGTTCGTTATGGACAGAAGTCAAATGGGCACCTGCTGTGTTGTTCCTGTTCCAGAAAATGGAATACCAACCCAATCAATTTTGAATAGAACATCTAAGGCACAATGGTCGTATAAAAACGGGATGTAATTTATTGCAGTTTTTATGTTAATTTTCCCCTCTCAAAACAATGTTTTTTTTTTTATTAATTTCATATCACACAGAATAAAATGTACTTTATTTATTAGTTCTTCTTATGTTAATTTATCATAAAAATAAGTAGGCTATTTAGAAGATGCATTAAAGTTACTTTATATTACTGAGAACTTCAACAAATGTAGCCTATACCATATTTTGAAACGAAATAAATGGCATCTTTCTATATCATATTTTGGAACAGAGGAAGTACTTTTTAAAGGTTTTCCTTAACCTTTCAAATCGCAACCTGGTGAGGTTTTTACCAAAATTTCGATTATGTTTCTCTCCCCCCCCCACCTCCTATTCCAATTAATAATAATTAATCGGACTAGCGGGGGTTCTGATTGGAGAGCTAACAAAATATAATAATAATAATAATAATAATAATAATAATAATAATATCAACATCTGCATTACGGTATGGACCATAAGATCCGTTCCACTCCAATTAAAACTGGTCCCGCCATCTTTTATTATTATCATTATTATTATCATTATTATTATTATTATTATTAGTTTACTTTTGTAATACCAAAGTTATCAGTCTTTTCGGACTTGTTATGAGTGTCTGCTCATTGGAGAGTCGTTCTAAATTTGAGTGATATTTTAATATAACGGTACGAGTAAAATATACCGACTCCAGCTAACAACACCAATAAAAGCATTGTTAATAATTGAAAATATGTTAATCTAAAGTAATTTCCAAATCTCAAATGGCCATAGCTTTGGAAAATTGTTATATTCTATAAAAATAAAAACACCAAATTGTTCGTAAAGAGATGAGAGTTTATTATAAGAAGAAGAAATAAAAAAAAAACAAAAAATGTTAAATACGACCACCCGATCGCTTTTTATCGGTAACTGCGCCAGTTTCCTCAAATTTGATCACAGTTTTCGAAATGATTTTACAGGTCCATTTCTCAATCCATGTAACGTTCGAAATCAATTCATTGTATTGGGATATTGTCTATTGCATTCGTAAAAAGACATTGAAGGAGTTCAATACTGAACTCGCAGAGGCAAAAACATTGTAAAAATTATTGCTGTCTGTATTCCTAACCACAACAAAATTGTTTATACAAACGTGACACATTTACCATAGGAACAAAATGAATATCAAAAAAGAAAACCTTTATGGTTCCTTCCGATTGTATTGTATAAAATACTAACAGAAGTATCATCCTCCTTTTACCGTTAGAACAATCTATACAAGATTAGAAAAGAAGAGAAACGTCACGACTTGTAACTAATAAGTATGAGTAATACAATACACGAGTGCAATGAGCTTTCGTGGACCACAAGTCCTCTGATTTATTTGCATTCGCTACAAAGAAATTCACCTGTAAGAAGTCTTACTCCAGAGGACTACGACTGACGCGTGCCCCAGTGGGCAGTGCTCTCACTGGAGTGGGGAATTGTTGAAGATAACAGTCCATCTCCCCTACCCCAATAAAGACGTGGTTAACCAACCACAACAGTTGATACAATAATGGGGTGGGGGAACGCACATCTTAGCACGCCAACCACTATAGCAAGCAGTCGTCCTTCTACCCAAACCTAGGCTGCAATGTCTCTCTCCGCCGCTCTCTTTAGGAAAAAAAAAAGAAGGTGTGTATTTACTGCACTATAAGATCTTACATGATCGTCGCCACTTTTATTTGTTAAGTAACCGGGCGACCGCAGAGACAGCAGCTAAGAAGTCCGTGCTCTATGTGTCAGTGTGTGAATGGACAGTGTAGTGCTCGGATTCGCGTAACGGCTGCCGCCGCTAGCTCTCGGCCACGAGGTAAGGGATGCCTTCTGCTTCTGTTTGCTGCGCTGATGACAAATTTGCACGAAACTGAGCTCAACTCCTTTGAATAATAAACAACAGATCCCTATTAGAAACAACGACAACCAAATTTCTTGGCTTAAAAATCGATCTGTTAAATTGGAAAAATCGTATTAAAGAAATTACCCCCAAACTAAATTCAGCTTGTTTTGTTATTAGAACTATGCAAAAGATAGTAAATATCAATACCTTAAAAACAATATACTTTGCATACTTCCACTCGGTAATGAGTTTTGGAATAATATTCTGGGGAAATTCCACAGATAGTAACAGTATATTTCTATTACAAAAAAAAGAGTAATTAGAATAATAGTAGGTGCAAATCTAGGGAATCTTGTAGGAACTATTTTCAAAAAACTACAAATAATGCCCATGGCTTGTCAGTATATCTTTTCATTAATAGTCTTCCTCGTATGTAATCGTGAAAACTTTGTAACTAATTCAACAGTTCATAGCATAAATACACGTCAAAGAAATGACTTTCATACTCCATCGGCAAGTCTATCGTGCTATCAAAAAGGAGTGCGCTATATGGCAGTAAACATTTTTAATAGCCTCCCTATCGATATAAAAAATGAAACTCAAAACATAAGATTATTTAGGGCCAAATTAAAGAAGTATCTAATTTCTCACGCTTTCTATTCTGTAAGTGAATTCATGACATTCAATAACACTTCGTGAAATTGATACTAAAACTATGTGTTGTACTAGTAGACTATATTGTAAATCTCGTCTGTATATATATTTCATCTAGACTGTGACTATAAATTAAGACTTTATAATAGTATTAAGTTTTTTGACTTGTTCCATATTCTAGCTGTAAAGCAATGTATGAATACCATGGAATGTTAATAAATACAATACAATACGTTAGATAAAGTGTAAATGACACAGTTACTGCTATTTAAAGCTTCATACCATGCGTGAATTGTTATCAAAATGTGGAAGGCATTACTGCCACGTCTTGTGATAAATTGATATTGTAGAAAACCGTATCTTACATTATTTTGTCATAATTACTACGAATTTACAACCAGGGGCCTGTTGCATAAATCTAAAATTACTATTTTACTAGCGACAAATTAGTAAATAATTAAAAAACCAGTCATTTCCGTTGCATAAATCTAAAATTACTATTTTACTAGCGACAAATTAGTAGGGGAAAGTTGTCTATATCGTACCACTTTTCAGTCTTTCTTTATTTATTTCGAAATGGGAAGGAATTTTAATTGCATATATTGTTAGACATTAGGACAGCACAATGGGACACACAATATATTTTTTTCAGAATTTTAAAATAATTATCAAATGTTTTTAAAAGGCATTATTTAAAACCCTGCAAGTGGTACGATTTATGCGCCCAGTTTCCTAAATCGTACCTCGAGGTTGCTTAAATCGTACCCATTTGTAAAATATACATATAAGTTTTAAAATAAGAACTACATCAAAGGCAAGCTACCTGGCGTCTGCTATAGTAAGTTTAAAAATATATTCTTGAAACATCAGAATATGTTCAAACAATCCCTCTTCTATTTTCCGCGGAAAAGCTGTATTCTTCCCTTTGACGGATCCATTTGCAGGACGATCCAGACCTCTCTTCACCTTGCCCATCAAATGTCCCTTGAAAGCCGGTTTCGGAATTTCGTACTTACTGCAACATTCATTCAATCCTCCACTCCGGATCGAAATTCATCCAATGCCTTATGTAAAGCACTTGGTTCCCATTTTCCGTATTCTCGTTTGTCCATTATCCAGAACTGCCAAGGGTCCCCATGGTAACTGAGTGAGATCACTGGTCAGAAAGAGTGAAATTCAAGGAAAATGAGTGAGACAACAAATTTCTTTTATGTATCCATTTTTTCCTAATTATTCATTAGCAAACTACAATTTTTTTATAATGCAAATTATTTTTATGTAATATTAATCATTTTTGTGGAAAGCAACAGAACACAAAATAAGTTAATGTAGATCTATTCCAAATGTTGCACTTCATTGTAAACGATACAAATTTCACTCTTTATTGCAATGTATTTTATTAAACTGATGCATTGCTTTCTTAGCATTAGCCACCACTTCTTTTGGTGGTTCGAATGTGTGACATGGCTCAAAGATGGCCATTTTCATGGTCAAGATAGATGATAACGTACAATCCAAGTTTTATTTTTCCATATCGTAGAAAAAAAACACGTTCTTCGCCAGCATTAGAATGTGGAATTATCAAAATCAATTTTGCAGCCTCAGATAGCCTCTTGTACCTTATTTCTCCATTTCCTAGTTTCATCTGACATAAATATGCCCAAATTACACCCATTCGGTAAATGTACCGACTTACTTGCACCTCATCTTGGACTTTAGCACTTTCCCATACATCTTCAGGGATACTGTCTTGTTTTAAAATTTTGTAATCCACAAATGCGTGAGATTTCAGCTCGCGTGCGTGTCAGCGTGAGATCAGTCTCGAGTCCTTGTGTCTGCAGGTCTGCATTATCTATTCTGAAATTTAAAAATATTTTGAACCTAACGTTAATTGTTCGTACTGGTACGGTATGAGCAATCTTTTAAATGTACGATTTAGGAAATTAGCACTCCAAACAAACTATTCAGATTATAACCTAAACAAAGCTGTTATAGTAACTATTTTTTCCATATAAATAATGCAAACAATCTTATATGTTAGGTGTAATAAAATACATTCATTAAACTAACTCAATGTGTCAATAAAAGCTTACGAAAGAGTAACAAAATCTTATATGAGAAATTACAACTTACTCTTAAGCACGATTTAATACAGCTGTTGTCTTGGGTGAAAGGTGGAAAACTGATCGAGTGTCAGTTTCTATTTATATTTCATGAAAAATTCTATAGATGGTTCCTACATGCAATACTTTCCTCAATATTAATAGTGGTACGATTTTGGCGCCGGTACGATTTAGGCTACTTTCCCCTAAATAATTAAAAAACCAGTCATTTCCGTTGCATAAATCTAAAATTACTATTTTACTAGCGATGAATTAGTAAATAATTAAGAAAACAGTAATTTCCGTTGCATAAATCTAAAATTACTATTTTACTAGCGATAAATTAGTAAATAATTAAGAAAACAGTAATTTCCGTTGCATAAATCTAAAATTACTATTTTACTAGCGATAAATTAGTAAATAATTAAGAAAACAGTAATTTCCGTTGCATAAATCTAAAATTACTATTTTACTAGCGACAAATTAGTAAATAATAAAAAAACAGTAATTTCCGTTGCATAAATCTAAAATTACTATTTTACTAGCGACAAATTAGTAAATAATAAAAAAAACAGTCATTTCCGTTGCATAAGTCTAAAATTACTATTTTACTAGCGACAAATTAGTAAATAATAAAAAACAGTAATTTCCGTTGCATAAATCTAAAATTACTATTTTACTAGCGACAAATTAGTAAATAATAAAAAACCAGTCATTTCCGTTGCAAAAATCTGAAATTACTATTTTACTAGCGACAAATTAGTAAATAATAAAAAAAAACAGTCATTTCCGTTGCAAAAATCTGAAATTACTATTTTACTAGCGACAAATTAGTAAATAATAAAAAAAAACCAGTCATTTCCGTTGCAAAAATCTAAAATTACTATTCTACTAGCGACAAATTAGTAAATAATAAAAAAACAGTAATTTCCGTTGCATAAATCTAAAATTACTATTTTACTAGTGACAAATTAGTAAATAATAAAAAAAACAGTAATTTCCGTTGCATAAATCTAAAATTACTATTTTAGTAGCGACAAATTAGTAAATAATAAAAAACCAGTCATTTCCGTTGCAAAAATCTGAAATTACTATTTTACTAGCGACAAATTAGTAAATAATAAAAAAAACCAGTCATTTCCGTTGCAAAAATCTGAAATTACTATTTTACTAGCGACAAATTAGTAAATAATAAAAAAAACCAGTCATTTCCGTTGCAAAAATCTAAAATTACTATTTTACTAGCGACAAATTAGTAAATAATAAAAAACAGTAATTTCCGTTGCATAAATCTAAAATTACTATTTTACTAGGGACAAATTAGTAAATAATAAAAAAAAACAGTCATTTCCGTTGCATAAATCTAAAATTACTATTTTACTAGCGACAAATTAGTAAATAATAAAAATCAGTAATTTCCGTTGCATAAATCTAAAATTACTATTTTACTAGCGACAAATTAGTAAATAATAAAAAACCAGTCATTTCCGTTGGAAAAATCTGAAATTACTATTTTACTAGCGACAAATTAGTAAATAATAAAAAACCAGTCATTTCCGTTGCACAAATCTAAAATTACTATTTTACTAGCGACAAATTAGTAAATAATATTAAAAAACAGTCATTTCCGTTGCAAAAATCTGTATTAGTAAATTTGTCACAAGTGACAAGCACTTGTAATTACTGACAGTTTCATTTCTTTTACCAACGAATTTTTGCATAAAAATTTGTCATTTGTAAAATAGAATCGCAAGCACGTTTTCTGCCAGTCCTTTGTTCATGGTAAACTTTCTTAAAAGCGTAGAAATAACATTTTTAATGTATTATGACTTCATCTTCAAGCTGTGAGATAGAAGAAGAATTCATTTATAGGCGGAAAAGAAAATTTAGGCCAAGAATAAATACTGATTTTCAAGAGTTCCAGTTTAAAGAAAGATTTAGTTTGCTACTGCAAAGTCTTATTTAGGTTCAGCAACCTAATAGGCCCCTAATCAAGAGAAGGCTAATAGTAATCAAACACTGTAGTAAAAAAAATAATTTAAAAATGAGTAATAATATTCATTTTAAATATAATATGTAAATACATATCACACACCTCTCTTCCTAAAGTTCGGCGAAACTGTCGCTCGTATATATCGTCATTCCTGTAATAACTCCTATGTGACATATTTGTCGATTTTCAGATTTTTGCTCTATTAAATAACTTAAATAGTGATACAGCACACAATAAAATCTCCCATATGTAATTATATTTCTTTGTTTCGAAAATGTAAGAATTCACAGTCTCCTATGTACGGCTGCCATAGGATGAATAAATGTGTTTTTTCTCCTATTGAAAAATTTTATATTTTGCACATATTGTAGGAATTATTGCAGGAACAACGACGATATTTCCAATTGGTACCGGTAGTACTAGACCGATTCATTGACCAGCCGTGTGGAGTTGTTTCAATTAATTTGATTTTACTTCCTTCTTCAAATTGGAAAAAAAAAACTGTCTAAATAGTAATATATAATTTTCTTCTCTTACTTTATCAAGAGCATGACGCAAAGATAGTTTCCCGAAATTTTTACAATAATGAAACACATAAATGTTAACTAGGCCTATTTTGTGTGCATCAGAACCTACAAGGGCCGTATTCATAGACATTTTTAGCGCGGGCTTCCGGTGGATGATCAGCGTTTTTCGTATTCATAAACCAGTGTTAGCGATAGGATATGATTTGAATTCTGTACTAGTAACAGTGGATAGCCGGGGCTAGCTTAGTACGCTCGTAGCGAAATGTCTATGAATAGCACCCCAATTGTCTTTATTCTTTCTTAGTTAAATAAATTCATGACTAATAGTAATATGCGTTACAAGAGCGGTATGTTGAAGTTTTCATGTTCGAGGAAATGTTTGAAAAAGCGAAACGTAGTTGAGCTTTTTTAATTTCCGAGAATTGAAAGAAAACATACCGCTCGTGTATCGTACATTATTTTGTGCGAAGATCGTTTATTACATACCTGAAAGAGGAATTTCTAGTTAGTTGCAATGAAATCTCCATATTGTTTTCTGTTCAATGACGGCAAATTTGGAAAACAAAAATATCTATCTTCAACATTGTTGCTTTAAAATGTTTTCTGTGTTTACTATACTCCAGCAGGCCGTGATATACGTCTGTCTTTCTTTTCCCCCAGTCTATGATGAGTCTGGAATCTTGTTGATTTTTTCACGGCTTCCTTAATGTTACTTGCATCACGAATGCAGTAACTTTAGTGGAGTTGTAGAGTTTACTTAATTTTTGCAAATATTTAAAAACAATAATTAACAGTGCAATTTAGGTGAAATTGCAGTGGTAAATTTCCAATTTATAATTATTACTATATTGAACGTCTCTGAAAATAATATGCTAAAAGCCTAAAGCAGTAAAATCAATATGTCACTTAAGCGGTAAGAAGAGGGAAATTGTTATGTGTGTTAGGTTAGGTTGGGAATACTGAATGTGGAATTTTAGACTTTCCGCGGATTGCTTTTGTGCGGAAACCAAGCAAATACGCACGATCTCGCACAAACTTATTTGCGCCGTTCCAAATTCTAATACTAAATTGATTTATTCAATTCTGAATAAATGAAACATGTTTCACATTTAAGTTTTAACTAAAACATTAAAGTCTTAGGCAATCTTCGATATCGCCCCACGCCACACACGGGACTGACGTCTGATTTGTTTCTTTACGGGTTAGATGGTTAAATGAGGGCATAGCTAAGTGATATTAAGCCGAGGTATGTGACAAGGTTAGTGGGTTAGTTGAGGGGATATGAGGCCGAGGAAAGTGACAATTATTTAAGTACGTTTTCTCTCCCTTATGTGGCATGAGGGATATCGAATATTCATCTTATCTCAATATTTATTTCTTATTTATTTTTTTACTTGGTTGTTTAACGACGCTGTATCATTTACTAGGTTATTTAGTGTCGATGGGATTGGTGATAGCGAGATGGTATTTGGCGAGATGATCCCGAGCATTCGCCATAGATTACCTGACATTTGTCTTACGGTAGGAAAAACCTCGGAAAAAACCCAACTAGATAATCAGCCCAAGCTGGAATCGATCTCACGCCCGAGCGCAACTCTGGATCGGCAGGCAAGCGCCTCAGGCTACTGAGCTACGCCGTTGGATCTATTTCTTATTAAATAAATTGTATTTAACATAAAAAGTGTCCGCTTGTGATTTTTAATAATATTATTGATAAGTTAATATCAAATATATTTTATAGAATCTTTAATTTGTAACGTGAATTAATAAAACCAACTAAAAAGGTCACAAAAAAACAAGCCTAATAAATTTATTGTAAGATTTAACTCAATTTTCTTTAAGAAATGGCAGTATTTCTAAAATGTCTTTTCATTAAAATTGTGAAGGCAAATTTACTTTCAAATAAATTTAACCTGCGTCTTTCCAAGTTTTACTAGTACATGAATTGTTTCCCTTCTTGGAAAAGTGCCTCATTTGATACTTATTTTTAATCAACATATAAATATTTTACAGTTCAAGACAAGTCATAAATATGAAGCAATTTAGTGGAATATGGCGTCCTAACATTAGTTTTATAAAAATAATTGAGACTTATTATAATAAATTTATTTTGACACGACATTTAGCTGAAAGAAACCAATCACAGTCTAGCACGTACAGTCACGAAGCTTGAGTTGTTGAGGGTACTAGGAACAATAGACTGTGCCGATACTATTTGCATTGTCTGTTATGAGGCGATAGTAGCGATCCTAGTAGTTAGCAACTATCTATTGATGCATATTTCCTACGTATTGAGCTTCGTGACTGTAGACTAGACTGTGAACCAATTCAGAAAGTTTGGAAAAGAGAGCACGTGTGTCTGTAAATTTCTTCCTTTGCATTGACTCAAGATCTTTTATTCAATTCTTAACCCTTAAATTGGCAAAACTTCATTTCTCACACTAGTTTATTAAACCGTGTCGGACTGCAAAGAAAACAACTATCGCAATGTCTATATTTTATATGTTGTACAATATTATAGTATTGTGAAATTTTGGATAAATTTAATTTTCCTACCAATTTTTTTCTATTGTTCTATTAAAATTATAGCATATAGCCTATTAACATGATGCATCCTATAGGATACTTTGTGAATTTAAGGGTTAAGACCGCAGTGATTTAATATAGGGGAGAGTCGGGTAGTATCGGACAGTGCGATTCTTTCATCTACCACCATATGGTAGTACCTGAATGACATGGTTACGTTTCTCTATGCGACATCACAGAAACGTAACCATGTCAATCAGGTACTATCATCGTGTGGTAGATGAAAGAAACTCACTGTCCGATATTACCCGATGTCCGATACTACCCGACTCTCCCCTAGGTGTTTCCTGTTAAGTGTATAAAGAGTACTGTAATTTATATTAAATTCAAATTTCCTCCTCTTTATGGAGTTCTACTATTGCCATGCCCATCACATTTCGTATCTTAACTTATATGTAAAAATTTTAAATCTCTTACATGTTATAATTATAAAAAATATATATTACAGTAGAATATTTGTATTTCATATCTTACACTATTCTATATTATTACAAATTTAACACTGGATTATGCTAGATAGAATGTTCACTTTGTGAAATGGCATTTTTTTTTTCAGAAATAAACCTACTCGAAGTTTAAAACAAGGAACATATATATTCTATGACTTTACAACTTTTACTCAATTTTCCATTAAAATTACGGTAATTTTATTTTAAAAATTGAATTTATGTTGACATTCACCTTTTTTTTCAAATTCCACAATTATATTGCATATATTTAATAATTTTTAATCAAAATAAAAAATGTTTTCCATTTTTATGATTTAACTAGCCGTACCCGTGCGCTCCGCTGCACCCGTTAGAAATAAATATAAAGTAATTACATAATTAAAATAGGACATTTGATCCAGGGAACATTCGTGTTTGATAGAAGGATAAATCGTTTAATATGTTACTTAATTTAAATTGCATCTAAATAATTAAAATGCGATCATTTGGTCCAGAGATACTCATTTGGTGCAATGACAATTCCTTTAACATGTTTCTTAATTTTTCTTACATGCAACCATATCTTAATGAAGATTGACATCATTTAGATTTAATGTGTATATTTTATTTTACTTGTTATAGGTTTCCATTGAATTATGGTAAAAACTAAATTTTAACCCTTGTTTTCTACGTATTCAGTAAATGGCGCTTGGCCCACTATGGTTCTGAACCCTTCAAATAACTTAAGTTATATTATATTATATTATATTATATTATATTATATTATATTATATTATATTATATTATATTATATTATATTATATTATATTATATCAGAAGTTACTGTAATAACATTATAGCATTATGTCCATCTAGAGAAACTACACTTTCCAATGGTGAAATAATAATGAATTCTAGAAATCGGTTGATTTAGGTTCCGATATTACTTCATATAAACACAGAAACATTCTCTGTAGGCTATCTTTCATAGCTTTCGATTGTTGCTGTCCAAGGCCCCTTATAGACGAAGTCATTTGTTTTTTTAATTCATTGCACGGCCTTAGATGGCAGTTATTTTAATTTTAAAATTAATTTATTTCATTAAATATCAGTTCTATCAAAATTTTTCAGGGAATAAAAGTTATCGAGAATTATTTTTAAAGAAACTTTTGTTATGTAACATTTTTCACAAAAATCAATAATAAGCGAGATATTTCGATTTATTTAATTCAGGCCCCCTTATAAACCCCCTTTTAAATAATGTATTTTGAATGCCATATAGCCTAAAATCTAAGTTACAACGAACTTAATTTATATTCCAATTTTCATCGACATCCGTTCAGCCATTATCGCGTGAAAAGGTAACAAACATACAGACAGACAGACAGACAGACAGACAGACAGACATACAAACAAAAATTTCAAAAAAGCGATTTTCGGTTTAAGAGTGGTTAATTATATATGTTAGGACCAATTATTTTTGGAAAATCGAAAATTACCAGAAAAATTTCGGCTACAGATTTATTATTAGTATAGATGTAGAAAAATTTTAGTACAAAATTATATCTTACTGTTAATCAAATAATAATAAATACGAATTTTTGTGTGACTAAACGCTATTGAGCTATTTTTTTAACTTCACATTTTATCACCGCTAATATTATAGAGAAGGTTGTATCGAACCCCTTCATTGAGTTTTCTAACATCATTAAAGAACTAAAAAAATTGAGAACTGCAATTCATGTTTCCCGTGGGTTTCACTTTTCTCTTAATACACCGAAACCAAATTATTGTACTATAGTAAAAATATCTTAATATAGTGCTCTTAAGACATTCTATGGATGTACATACAATAAACGATATTTTAACACGAGACTGAAGACCACGATGCTACACCTCAGGGGATAACAAACCCACGACGTAAAAGTGACGTCTTACTGCAGTGCCAATTACTGAGTACGATGCACTACATGTTTCTCGATCCCCTAATCAATGTTGGTGGTAAAAAATGTAGTGTAATTTAAAAGAAACTAGAAATGACCCTGACATTCCAGAAGCACCTAGTCACAAAGAAAAATGTATCTTATTTATTACATCTGTTCTTTGATATTATACAAATTTTATCAACAAAAGTTTTCAATAAACGAAATATGAAGACGATATTTCACGTAAAAAAATTATTGGATCACCCGTTACGTATTGTGTTGTGTACATTATAACAGACCCAGTGGCATAGCTAAAGAATTTATGATGGCGGGACTAAGTTTTGGGAACATGACTTGGAAAATTTGCTCGTAAATTACATGCAACATATATAAAAGGCTCTAATTCTTCTTTAATACTATGAAGTTTAAAATAAATTTAGTCTCGCCAAAAATTGTTACAGTATAATCCATTCTCCATCATTGCAAAGTGAATCAACAGACGCGAATCCTATATAAATGAATTAATAATGTTGTTTTGGTTGTGTTGAGAACTGTAGTTTCATAATTTCTTTGAAAAACACCGGTCAATTTGAAACAACTGTCAGTAGAAATACATAATATACAGGGTGTTTCAGAATTCGACCGATGAAATTTATCTGTTTATAGAGAGGTTGTAGGCAAGCAAATTGTGATAGGGAGCCCATGGTCCCCTACTTAAAATATCTGAGTTATCACTTGTTAAAATTATTTAAATTTGATATTCATAATCCAGTATTAAAAAATCGAATAGGGTATGGAATGGTATGGGATAGTTTCGGATCTTATTAGAGGTTGGATGTCAACTATTAAGAACTAACCAACAGTGTTTTCAAAATTTAGCTTCTACAGAATGTGTAAAATTGCCGGCAAATAATGAGACAGTACGTCATTGCATTGTTTTTTGTTTCACCCTCATACATTTCCCTTATTGTACCTATTTTAGAAGAGAATTATGTGCATGATGCTGTGATGTAACATACATTTCCCTTATTGTACCTATTTTAGAAGAGAATTATGTGCATGATGCTGTGATGTAACATATAACGCGTCAGACCTTAGGTCAAAAGGTAGTTACGTTCGAGTTTCGCCGTGGTAGTTTTTTAATCCTAATATCTCTTATTGTATTTATGAGAACTCTGAATTCCTTCTTTTCTGAAGCACCGAAATACATATAATTGTAGTACTTATTTAATTATGTATTGGGCAAGGGTATACTGTACAGTAAGGTCCAAAAAGTCTTGTCACCCCCCCCCCTTATTTGTATGTTGATATGCATCCATTTTGAACATGTCATAGCAGATGTGTAACAATGGTTGATGCATTTTACTCTTCTTCCTTCTAAGATCACTTTTCCCATGTTCTAAAAACAGTTCTTCACTAAATCTTCAAAGTAGGTTTTAAACAGTGTAGGTGATAAAGGACATCCTTGTCGTACTTCTCTCCCTATTTCACTTCCTTTGGGCATTTCTTCTGACTTCGACTCCTTATTTCATATAGGGGTTACAGAACAGTTTCCTCTCTTTACAATCCACACAAATATGCTTCAGAATCCCTAACAGTTTATTCCAATCCACTCTGTCAAATGCCTTCTTGAAGTCCATAAATACTACATACACTTCTTCATTCTTCTCGAGGTATCTTTCGCCGATTGTTCATAGCAGCCCAATTGCATCTCTCGCATCTTTCCCCTTCCTAAAGCCAAACTGCTCTTCTTCCAACTTTCCTTGCATCTTAGAATATAAGCGTCGATTCAGTATTCTCAGGAGAAACTTCGCCGAGTGTGATATCAGGCTGATAGTCCTGAACTCGTTACATTTCTGGTGTTGTTCTTCTTGGTAGTGATTATAACATTATGTAATTTTAAACTGCGTTGAAATATACTGTTGAAAAGTCCATCGTCACCATGCAAGCAACAGTTACTGAAGACTGTTGACAATAGCGGAAGGGATAAGAGGACGAATCAGCTGACAGCGGGAAGAGTAGGTAATAGAAAACAGATCAAGAAGGTGGTTAAGAAGAAACAAGCAAGACGTCCGGAGCCGACAAAGAGGGGAAGTAAAGAAGATTTGGGTAGTCCATCTACTTGTGAGGGAAAGGAAGGAAATAAGGATCCGTATAACTACAGTCTACGAATTAGGTGATAAAAGTGTGGAAAAAGACATAGAAACAATTGAGTGTTCAAGGAGTAAGAGTAACTGTCAAAATAATCGGAGGGAGAATGTATGAACGAATAAGTGAATTAGTGTCCAGAGAAACAAGAGTTGATAAAGGAAGTGACTAGAGAAAATTAGAAGTGTTTGTTAATAGTAATTGGTAGTGAAATGTTACTAATATTGGAGTGTCGACTAAGTTAGCGCACAATCAGAGAAATTGAAATGATAGGAAGACAGCAAGTATTTCAATGTAAGTTTACAAATGAAGGTTGAGTTGACTTACAAAAATAGTGGCAAACGGATAATTTATCGGGGTGAAAGGGAACAATTAAACAAAATAAACATGTGATTCAGTGTCTAATGGAGAAATAGGGGATAAGGGTGATGACAGAAATGAGGAGAGTAGAACTGATTGTAAATTAGAGAGGTAAGTGAATGAGTATGATTAAATAGTGTTAATAAAAGTTAGTTCAAAATTAGGGAAATTTTAGACGATAGGAAGTACTTCAATATAAGTAAACAATAAAAGTGGTGAGGTGTTCATTAGAAAGAAGAGAAAATTTTAAGGGGAGAGGTTAGAAAGCAAATTGAGAGTATGTATTACAGTAATAGAGGTAACAAAGGTAAAATAAGATGACTGCACACGTCAATGAAAGTTTGTATGTGTTATTGTAATTAGAAGGTAATGGGGAGCACGAATACAGAGATGTGGTGGCGACCCATTACCAAATAAGAGTTGTAGAAATAAATATATCAATATCAATATCAATACTGTTGAAATATACTAACACTTAATAGACTTTTCGTTTTCATTAAGTTATTTCCAATTGCTGTTAAACAAATTAGCGAAAAAAAAAAATAATTTAACGTTTCGGACTTTTAATCAACATTAAGAAGAAGAATTTGAGGTCTCGGGAGTATGCTGATACTCCTCGGGAATTTAACCCGATCTCTGTTGTGGAAAACACATACACTCGTCATTCTCCTAACATCACGGCATTTTAATTGTAAGGAGGCAAGCTTGTAGCAGCGGTAAATTGACAGTGTTGCACAGGCGATGACTTGGGTTTCCCGTGACAATTTTATTGACACTTTCAGTGACCTTAACACTCGGCAGTGACCGTGCCAACATGCAGTGTAAACATGAGATAAGTATTACAAACATTTCCAGGTTCGTTCCGCTCTACCGTCTGTTTGAGATAAACTGCATCTCTCCAAGGCCGTGATTACCTGAAATCTACTCTATATGTGAACAGAAGCTAAGCGCCTGGATAACCTAACGCGGACTGCATCGAAAATAAGTTGGGGATTGTATTAAATGAGAGACGAAAGAGATTAATGTTAACTTGATATGAGATCAATGCATATTTTGCTAAATATTACACTGAATGAAGTGAATTCGATAATAGTAGTAGTAATAATTTATTTTGTGCGAGATCGTGCGTATTTGCTTGTTTTCCGCACAGAACCAATACGCGGTAAGTGTGAAATACCACATTCAGTATTCCCAACGTAACACACATAATTTCCCTCTTCTTACCGCTTAAGCGCGACATTCATTTTACTGCTTTAGCCTTTTAACATATTATTTTAGAGACGTTTGACATAGTAATAATTATAAATTGGAAACTTACCACTGCAATTTTACCTAAATTGCAATGTTAATTATTGTTTTTAAATATTTACAAAAATTAAGTAAAGTCTACTACTCCATGAAACTTATTGCATTCCTGATACAAGTAACATTAAGGAAGCCGTGAAAAAAATCAACAAGATTCCAGATGCCGATGTTATTACTGCAATATGTTATATAAATAATATTGTTAAAATATTGAAATGAAAAATAAATCATTACATAACCTTACCGTTTGTTTTAAGTTCGCATTTATAGAAGACGTATATCACGGCCTCCTGGAGTATAGTAAACACAGAAAACATTTTATAGCAACAATGTTGAAGAAAGATATTTTGGTTTTCCGAAGTTGCCGTCATTAAACAGAAACCAACATGGTTATTTCATTGCAACTAATTAGAAATTCGTCTTTCAGGTATGTAATAAACGATCTTCGCACAAAATAATGTACGATACACGAGCGGTATGTTTGTTTTCATGTTCTCGGAAATTAAAAAAGCTCAACTACGTTTCGCTTTTTCAATCTTTTCCTCGAACATGAAAACGTCAACATACCGCTCTTGTAACGTATATTACTATTTCTACTCCCACTGCCGTAAGTATGGTGTTATTAGCTTGTTTTAAGGAAGTAATAGTAATATGCGTTACAAGAGCGGTATGTTGAAGTTTTCATTTTCGAGGAAAAGTTTGAAAAAGCGAAACGTAGTTGAGCTTTTTTAATTCCCGAGAATTGAAAGAAAACATACCGCTCGTGTATCATACATTATTTTGTGCGAAGATCGTTTATCACATACCTGAAAGAGGAATTTCTAATTAGTTGCAATGAAACCTCCAAATTGGTTTCTGTTCAATGACGGCAAATTTGCAAAACAAAAATTCTATCTTCAACATTGTTGCTTTAAAATATTTTCTGTGTTTACTATACTCCAGCAGGCCGTGATATACGTCTGTCTTTTTTTTCCCCCAGTCTATGATGAGTCTAGAATCTTGTTGATTTTTTCACGGCTTCCTTAATGTTACTTGCATCACGAATGCAGTAACTTTAGTGGAGTTGTAGAGTTTACTTAATTTTTGCAAATATTTAAAAAAAAAATAATTAACAGTGCAATTTAGGTGAAATTGCAGTGGTAAATTTCCAGTTTATAATTATTACTATATTGAACGTCTGTAAAAATAATATGTTAAAAGCCTAAAGCAGTAAAATCAATATGACACTTAAGCTGTAAGAAGAGGGAAATTGTTTTGTGTGTTCGGTTGGGAATACTGAATGTGGAATTTTAGACTTTCCGCGGATTGGTTTTGTGCGAACGCCAAGCAAATACGGACGATCTCACACAAATGGATTTTCCCGTGACAGTGTTGGTTGCTAATGACTTTGCGTCATTCCTTTCCTAGGAATGTAAGTGAATATATGTTTCATTCAACAGTAACATAGCAACAAATAAAATATTACTCAAAACTCCACGACCCTCCCAATAGATCTGATATTAAAGCATGTAAAATAAAGAAATATATTTTTATTACCTAAAATGTGGAAGTGGAAAAAACATCATGCAATTCGTAAGTTAAGTAGAATTTACTAGTTTGGACCACTTAATTGCAGTTCTCGCTATTGCTCGAATAGTAATAGTAATATACGTTACAAGAGCGGTATGTTGACGTTTTCATGGTCGAGAAAAAGATTGAAAAAGCGAAACGTAGTTGAGCTTTTTTAATTTCCGAGAACATGAAAACTAACATACCGCTCGTGTACCGTACATTATTTTGTGCGAAGATCGTTTATTACATACCTGAAAGACGAATTTCAAATTAGTTGCAATGAAATCTCCATGTTGGTTTCTGTTTAATGACGGCAACTTCGGAAAACCAAAATATATTTCTTCAACATTGTTGCTATAAAATGTTTTCTGTGTTTACTATACTCCAGGAGGCCGTGATGTACGTCTGTCTTTTTTTCCCCCAGTCTATAAATGCGAACTTAAAACAAACGGTAAGGTTATGTAATGATTTATTTTTCATTTCAATATTTTAACAATATTATTTATATAACATACTGCAGTAATAACATCGGTATCTGGAATCTTGTTGATTTTTTCACGGCTTCCTTAATGTTACTTGTATCAGGAATGCAATAAGTTTCGTGAAGTAGTAGACTTTAGGCTACTTAATTTTTGCAAATATTTAAAAACAATAATTAACATTGCAATTTAGGTGAAATTGCAGTGGTAAGTTTCCAATTTATAATTATTAGTATGTTAAACTTCTCTAAAAATAATATGTTAAAAGCCTAAAGCAGTAAAATGAATGTTGTGCTTAAGCGGTTGTCTATTTACAGAAATTGCACTACAACATAATGTATTACACAACATTTCAGACACTAAAATATATAGAGTATGCAAAATTAGACGAATTGGAAATGAAAGAATATATCTTATTTATTTATTTATTTATTTATTTATTTATGTACTTATTTATTTATTCATTCCTACATTCTTTCATTTCTTCATTTAATTATTTACCTAATTATTTATTTATTTTAACTTATTCATCCATTCATTCATTTATTAACATATTTATTCTTTGATTCATTCATCCTCTTATTAATTCATTCAGTAATTCATTCAATCATTCATTCATTCACTCTCATTTATTTATTTCAATTTATTCATTCGCTTACATATATATATATATATATTTATTTATTTATTCATTCATTCAATCAGTTATTTAATCGTTCATTCATTCACTAATTTACTTATTTATTCCTTCATTCATTTTATTTATTTATTCATTCACTTATTTTTTCATTCATTCGTTCACTTATTTATTTAATCATTCATTTATTCATTCATTCATTCATTCAATTGTTTATTTATTTAATTATTTATTCATTCATTCATTTACTTAATTATTCATTCATTTACTTATTTATTCATTCATTCACTTATTTAATCGTTCACTAATTCATTCATTGGTTTATTTCTTCATTCATTTTATTTATTTACTCATTCATTCACTTATTTTTTTCATTCATTCGTTCACTTATTTGTTCAGTAATTAATTCATTTATTAATTGATTGATTTATTCCTCCATTCAATTTATTTATTTACTCATTAGTTCATTCAATCACTTATTTAATCGT
This sequence comes from Periplaneta americana, assembly GCF_040183065.1. NCBI lineage: Eukaryota > Metazoa > Arthropoda > Insecta > Blattodea > Blattidae > Periplaneta > Periplaneta americana. The sequence continues at coordinate 40,446,886 of NC_091131.1, forward strand.
TCATTCATTTACTTATTTATTCCTTAATTCATCTTAATTTTTATTTATTTATTCATTAGTTCACTTTTTTATTTATTTATTTATTTATTTATTTATTTATACTGAAAAGTGATTAAATAATGGCTAAAACAAGAAATAATAAAAATTATAAATTGAAACAAAGAAGGAAGGACCGTGTACTCAGAAGGTACAAGCAGGACGGGTACCAGTAACTGTCAATACATCACAATTGACGTCTCGCCTGTGGGTTTGCATCAAGGAGGCAGAATAAACACATTACTGTCGTGACAAATGTACACACAGAACAGACACGCTACTCTTCTACCGCACACTAAATCTCTTTATACACGAGAGTTGACTTAAGATTGCTTCCGTCAAATATTTGTACTGATAAATCTGTTAGCTATGTCATTAACCTATATACACTGTGCTTAAGCTCACATTTAATTTATTTTACCCAAACCGGATTCCATGACTTTGGGCCGATCCCACCAACATGTTACTAATCCATAATTAACTAATTGTTATTTAACTTAAATACGGAAGTTAAATCATATTTAATTCATTTACATTTCGTCAAACTAATGGGTATTTAAAATAAAGTCCACTAACTTAATTCCCAATTAAATCATCACGGCCTTCGGAATCATAGTAAAATATTAATTTCGAAGGCCATGTGCCTTCTTAACGTAAGCAGTGATCTTTATAGTGTGTTCATTTGTTATATTAGGACTATAAAATGTAATAATTAACAGAGGTAACCTCAAAACATACTAAAATCATCGAAAATATAAAGTGATTATCTTTTCAACTTCATTATTGTGTTAATTTTTACGAAATTACCTGGCTGACATGTTTCGAAATGTTGTTCTCCATTGTTTGGCCATGGTTTCATAGAATTCCATCCTAAAGCTGCGTCGCTGTTATTTCCGGTAGTCAATCACGTTGCAGCTCGGCTATATTTAATCGTGCGCATCTTGTCATTGACCGCTGATGACGTTATGCACTTCCACTGCTGCCACATTTAGTAAACAGCTGTTAATTAATATACTGTGCTGCTCGGCGGCAAGCATGTATATAGAATGTGCAACAACGTTACCAGCTTAAGACGTAAACAGAGAGGAGGAGTCACGCCGGAAATAAAAGCGACGTGGATATAGTTTCGTTTCTTTTCTAATCTTTCATTATTCTTCGAAATGTTCCAAATTTCTCTTCTTAATTTACTGCCTCTCTCCTTATTCTCAAAACATGACTCATGCATTCTGGATAGTTTAAATTACTCGATACATAATATCGGACTTGATTACCACTTCCGATCTTTTACGCTGGATCTCAGTGGTTGCCACTCTTTTAGATTCCCGTACTCATATACGGACATTGTATCAATTGGTCAAGCTACTTAGATTTTACACACGTTTCGTTGTCGATGTTGTGAGATAGTAGCAATTACTTCGTCTTCGGCATAATGCTTCATTCTTATTCCATCAATAATAAAACGGTCATGTAAAAACATTCCGAGAATTCGAATGAGAGAAGGCTGTTCAGTTATGTTTATATTAAACAAGTCAAATTCAGGATAGGAGAACATTTACTTCGAGAATTTAGTGAAGAATTGCTTTCAGAACATGGGAGGGGTGTTGCTAGGAGGAAGAAGAATAAAGTGCATAAGATTTGTTGATGATATGGCGTTAATAACAGTAGAGGAGATGATACTAAGGGATATGCTACTGGAGTTAAATGACAGCTGTGAGCAGTATAACATGAAGATAAATGCCAACACGACGAAGATCATGGTTATAGGAAGAAAAATAAAGAAGATAAAGTTGCGAATTGTAAATGAGGCAGTATAGCAGTGAACAGCTTCAAATACACTCAGGGACAAAAAAAAAAACCGGACACTTTAATATTTACTGGTATTTTGCAAAACATTATCTTCTCATATAATATTATGGTAGACATCTGTTGTTATGGAGACGTGTATACATTGTTGATTGTTTTTTGTTTTATAAACAAGCCATTACAACCAAATATTCCAATTTTGCTTTCGGAGTCTCAGCTATAACAATTTTGTCTCAACCATTTTGTGCGTCATTATCGTTATCATTCGTTATTTCTTTATTTTTAAATTTTCTCAGTTTAATTGGGGTTGTAACATTTGTCTTAAAACAAGATGCGACCTGAAGATGTGGCTCGAGCTGTAGCCCTTTACGATGATGGACGCAGTGTACGTTACATTGCAAATGTTATGAATATGGCTAGAAGCACAACCCATGATGCCATAAAACGGTATAGAGAGACCCTAGAATATACTAGAAGATCAGGTTCGGGTCGTCCAAGAGCTACAAATCCAAATGAAGACAGGTATATGGTGTTGAGAGTTCTTAGGGAGCGCAACCTGCCAGCTACTAGTGTAGCCCAGCAATTTGTTAACATGCATGGACGTCCAATTTCGGCCAAAACAGTTAGAAGGAGGTTGAAAGCAAGTGGACTGATATCAAGTAGACCTGCAACTGGTCCCAGACTTCTCAGGATGCATCGAGTTGAATGACTGCGTTTTGCAAATGATCACAAGGATTGGAGAAATGGACAGTGGAGCTGTGTTCTGTTCACCGATGAGTCCCGTTTCAATCTGTGCTCACCTGATGGACGTGAAAGAGTTTGGAGAAGGAGGGGAGAATGATTTTCACAGTGTTGCATTTCCGAAAATGTGCCGTATGGAGGTGGTGGAGTGATGGTTTGGGCAGGAGTGTGTACGGATGCTCGTACAGAGTTGGTTTTTGTTGAAAATGGAAGACTAACAGCTGATAGGTATATAAATGAATGTTTGGCTGATCATGTTGCGCCATTTGGCCAATTTGTAGGCGATAATTTTGTTTTAATGCATGATAATGCACGGCCGCATATTGCCCATGCGGTCGGAGATTATCTCCAAGAAGTGGCAATCCATGTTCTTCCATGGCCAGCAAGGAGTCCAGACATGAACCCAATTGAACATGTATGGGGCATGCTGGGACGGCGTGTTAAGAATAGACGACCGAGACCAGAATCGTTACAAGAGTTGAGGCGAGCACTTGGCGAAGAATAGGAACTTATTCCTCAAGAAGACATTGCTAACCAAATTGAGAGTATGCCAAGACGTATGGATGCAGTTATTCAAGCCAGAGGAGGTAATACCCGTTACTAAAAAGAGTTTTTAATGTTTAAGGCACCATAAAATGAAAAAAAACAATTAGACCAAACGATGCCATAGTTATACGCCCTTTGTAATGTTTTGTGAATTTTCTCATCAGAGGTTTTTTTTTCAAATGTTGTCGTATAAGGTGCTAAATGAAACATTATTTTGTTTAAATGGGTTTTGTTTCATTTTGAAATAATTGGCAACAAAATACAAGCAAATATAGAAGTGTCCGGTTTTTTTTGTCCCTGAGTGTATTTGGGGTGTACTGTAAGCAGTAGCATGAGCTGCTGCCAGGAAGTCAAAAGGAGGATAGCAACGGCAAAAGAAGCTTTTAATAGAAAAAGGAGCATCTTCTGCGGACCTCTGGAAAAAGAACTAATAATAATAATAATTATTATTATTGTTATTATTATTATTATTATTATTATTATTATTATTATTAAATCTGGCAGAGCTAAGGCTCTTCCGCCAGACTCTAATTCTAATTGAATACAGTTGATTACATAGTTATTACATTAATATCTAGACCATAAAACAACATGAAAGTAAATAATGCAAGTTTGGATAAGTAATGTTAGTGTGACAAGAATAAACATTGGTAAGAAATAGTGGTAATAATAATAATAATAATAATAATAATAATGAGATACTTTAAATATTTATTATGTGATATATATAACCATGAAACATTGAGAAACTTCAAACAGCTATTATTGTTAACAAGAATTGTTGGAAAAATATTTCGTTAGTCTATTCTTAAAGTGGTTTGATGTCTGACAGTCCCTGACATTACTCGGTAGGGAATTCCAAAGTCGAGGAACAGCCACAGTGAAAGAAGATGAATATGAGGATGTTCGGTGGGAGGGAATGGATAATATTGAGGAGTGTTGTGATCGTGTGTCTAGGTTATAACGGGTGGAAAAATTTTGAAAACGAGACGTAAGATAGATAGGAGTGGAGAAATGCAATATCTGAAAGAGAAGGGAAAGACAGTTGATTTTCCTTCGATCTTCTAGACGGAGCCAGGACAACATTTCGAGGGATGGTGTTACGTGATCAGCCCGGCGAATATTGCAGACGAACTAAGGAAGAGATTAGTGAAGTGTTTTGTGTGGAGTGTGGCATTGTATGGTGGCAGAAACATGAACATTACGACGAAGTGAAGAGAAGTGAATAGAAGAATTTGAAGTGTGGATATGGAGAAGAACGGAACGTGTGAAATGGACAGTCAGAATAAGAAATGAAGCTGTGTTGGAAAGAGTTGGAGAAGAAAGAATGATGCTGAAACTGCTGAGGAAAAGAAAAGGAGTTAGCTGGGCCACTGGCTGAGAATAAACTATCTTCTGAAGAATGCACTGGAAGGAATGGTGAACGAGAGGAGAGTTCGAGGCAGAAGAAATCAGATGATAGACGACATTAAGATATATGGATCATATGCGGAGACAAAGAGGAAGGCAGAAAATGGGAAAGATTAGAGAAAGCTGGGTTTGCAATGAAAGGCCTGCCAATGAGCAGAACACTATGAATGACTGAATTTGTAAATGACATCGACTAACTAAGTAATGAAAAGCACTGCTAAGAGTGGCCAACCTTGTCCGACACCCACATTGATTTTTGTATTTCTCTTCTCATTATATCGACAAATTAACCAAAAGTTATTTCGATTGTGGTCAATAGCACATTTTCCCGTGAACAAGGTATTCATTCCCGGACTGGAAATCGTTCGCGGGGCGGAATTTCACTGTCCTAGGCTAAAACCACAAGCTGAAGATGAAAGACGGCAGTGTGCGTGTTGAAGTGGAAAGGAAAGACACTGTCATTCGATCCGACCAGCTTTGAAGACATCGGGAATCGAACAAGTCCCGTGACGTGTACTGCCTGTCATTGATAGTTTAGAAATAAATCCGTGGGTGTTGACAGCAAAGTCATATCGAGTGTAGTGAAACTGTGGCTGCAGGTGTTATATCGAAGTAGGTCTGAAACACACAACCGTGTCGTTGCCCAATAACGTAATTTTGACGTTTCCCAACATTCCTGTGTACAGTTTCACTACGTGCAAATGTTGAAATATAACTACACAATTCACAGTTGCATCTTGGAAATCAATGATGCTAATCACCATAATAACACATGTAAAGTTTCCGCGTACCTGCCGTTCAGGTGTGAGGGGTGAAGGGAGGTAGAACTCCCATAGCTTCTTGATGTCGGCACTCTAAGATGATGATGTAGTTAACAAAAAGCTATTGCCAGTTTTACCTTCAGAAAAAGACGTGAAACCTAACCATTTCCTCCCCCCCCATTACTACATATGCTAGTGGATTGTGGTGATTTTCTAGTTTTCAGGTTGAATTTTCTTTTGACAACTTCGTTTCGAATTTCGATACTGACAAATACTACAAATGGTAGTGATTTTGTAACTGGTATGTTGGCAGCTGAGACAAATATCGACAATATTTGTCGGTACTGGAGTTCCATGAAATTAAAATTGTACTAGATTTCTGAGCTGGTTACTGGCAGCTAATGAAATTTGAACATACTAATAATTAATTAATATCAGCATTAATATTAATACATAATAGTTATTTTATGTGTTGCGTTGTGGTTATAATTCAAGACTATAGTCAGGTAAGTTTTCGAAGTTAGTATTAATAATTTCATGTGGTCAAACAAAATACATTTTTAAATTAGGTCTCGTGAGTCAATTGTTTAGTCAAACCAATGAATTTCGTATTGCAGACAAAAATATATTTGACATGTTGATACGTTTCTCCTATAGTTTGCCTACGAAAATATGTTATAAAATATTGAATTATTTAGAATAACCTTCCAACATTTAGTACGTAGGATCGTGTGATATCTGGTAACAATTGGCAACAATGACAAGAGGCAATATTTGCTGTTTAGGAACTGTTCTTACGTGACCCTCACTATAACACTAATTCTATAGGAGGCACAATAGGCCTAGTCTAAGAACCATTCTGGAAATAAGACGATATGAAAAATAACGCATTTCAACCTGGAGTGGGTTTCAACCATCGACAGAACTACTCTGACTCGAAAACAAGAGTTCCCAATGTAATTAACAGACAATAAATATATAAGCCTATAACGTATTCAGAATTTTTGAGGTGGAATAGTAAATATTTCAGGGGATGGTAGTATGGACTGTTCTGAGTAAAAAAGTTAATTTAAACACCTTAGTTTGAATTACTTTTTTATGATTGTGGTATTCCCTAAATAAAAAGTTCGTGTGTTTGCATGAACTTTGTTTCTTATTTATTTATTTATTTATTTAAACCTTGTAGAGATAAGGTCATCAGGCCTTCTCTTCCCATCTACCAGGGGATTACAATTACAATATTAAGAATACAATTACAATTATAATTACAATTAATATTAAATTTACAAATACTATAAAAATCAAAGTACTAAAAGATTAACTGACTAATAAAAGCTAGACAGTTTATTGCAGAAGTTAAGAAGAGAGAATTTTTTTTATTAACTAAGTAAAAATTAAACCTACTCTACGCAGTAAGAAAATGCTTAATAAGTTTGCTTTTGAACGCTACTAAATTCCGACAGTCTCTGATGTCACTGGGTAGGGTATTCCACAAGCGCGAGAGCGAGATTGTGTATGATGATGAATACGGTGATGTCTTATGTGTTGGTATGGCTAGTATGCGGCTATTTTGCGTGCGTGTGAAGAGATTATGATATGATCACAGGTAACTGAAACGGGAGGTAAGGTAGGTAGGTGTAGAAGTGTGAAGGACTTGTAAAAGGAGAACAAGAGAAAGAAAATTTCTACGTTCGTTAAGCCGTAGCCAGTTTAGAGTTTGGAAGGATGGGGTAATGTGGTCAGCGCGACGGACATCGCAGACGAAGCGAACACAAGACTGGTTGACATTGAGGTCGGTCAGTAGAGAATCACAATAATCGAAGTGGGGCATTACTATTGTTTCCACTAGTATTTTCTTGAGTGATAGCGGGAGGGATTTTCGAATGCTGTTTAAGGAATGTAGTATGGAAAGAGAAAAATAATCCAAGACTTTTTTTAAATCAGAGTGCTTTGTTTTTTACATTTTGAAAAATCTTACATTGTACAGGTAATATGCCCATGTGAAGGTAATATGGCTAAAAGAATGAAAATGAATTATTTTGGAAAGAAAAACATTTATTGATGATAAATGAAGTTTGAATTGAAAATAATGATTCTTGGCTTCAAAAAATATTCCCAAAAATAATAATTTGTAACTAGGTTTATAAAACAATGCGACTTGAAAAAAATAATGACAAAGTTAACAAACACAAAAATTAAAAAAATAATAAAAAATCAATAGGTATATGTGTGACAAATAAATAAGACTTTTGTGAGTCCAAGACATTCCTCACGCATGTACACACCACAAATTGTACACAATCGCTTATCCATGTCGCCATATTACCTGCATCCAGCACTTCTCTAAAAATCAGCTATTTTTCAATATGAATGCATTTTAAATAAGCATTGGATGTCTGTAACGAACATTGAACAAGTTATAAAATGTTATATAGAAACTATAATTACCAATTGCTTGAAAGGGAATACAAGACAAACTTACCTACAGAATTTATAGAACACTTATACTACCTGTTGTTCTGTATGGTTGTGAAACTTGGACTCTCACTTTGAGAGAGGAAAAGAGGTTAAGAGTGTTCGAGAATAAGGTTCTTAGGAAAATATTTGGTGCTAAGGGGGATGAAGTTACAGGAGAATGGAGAAAGTTACACAATGCAGAACTGCACGCATTGTATTCTTCACCTGACATAATTAGTAACATTAAATCCAGACGTTTGAGATGGGCAGGGCATGTAGCACGTATGGGCGAATCCAGAAATGCATATAGAGTTGGGAGGCCGGAGGGAAAAAAAAACTTTGGGGAGGCCGAGACGTAGGTGGGAGGATAATATTAAAACGGATTTGAGGGAGGTGGGATATGATGGTAGAGACTGGATTAATCTTGTACAGGATAGGTACCAATGGCGGGCTTATGTGAGGGCGGCAATGACCCTGCGAATTTCTTAAAGGCCATTTTTTGTTGTTGCTGGACACGTATTTTATTTCTCCTAGTTCACTCATTTCTTACTCTACTGGTCACAGATATGGTGATAATTTCTGCTGTATATAGCTTGGAATGACTGATTATAACCCATTTAGATAACGCACATTCCAATTAAGTTCAGGGAAAAACCAATCAAATTACTTAAATGAGCAGTAATAAGAAACTGGAATGTCCATTTACAATGTAATGGGCGACCTTTAATGACTTTACGTCAGCGGGACAGATCCCACTTCAGTGTGTAATTACGGAATCATTAAACAGCTCTTAAGACACAACTGTCATGAATCATATCCGTGGGACGGTTTCCCAGTCAAATATGTCTAAGGGAATAAAACAATTGGGGATGTGTAAAATTGACGACCAGAAGTGGCAATCGAGGCAAAGGACAAGATAGAAGCAGTGGAATATTACAAGAAGCAAACTGAACAATAATTGAAAATGACTGACAGTGTTATGTCACTAGGCTAACCTACAATAAACAAAAATGTGTCGGATATAACACATACTTTCTCACAGTGGCGTATACAGAATTTTGTCCAGGGGCGGATTATTATTAAAATTGTTTACAGTGAAATTTTCACTAACCTCACGAGAATCACTAAGCTATTTTTTGTTTAAAAAATTGTAAAATTGACCTTTACGGTCGCTAAAGACATATTAAAGAACCCAGAACGATAGTGTGAAATTTATTATTAAAAATATGGACTGTCAAATGCACAAAACATTAAACCAACATTTCCCAATAAAGTCAGAAGTGTAACGATTGGGTGAATACCGCTCTTAAACTGAATTTAAAATAGGCAATGGACACTATTTTAACATCTGTACTGTAGAACTGCCAAAACAATTTTTTCAGTATGTTTCACAACAAGTTAAATTTCATATTGTGTCAGCTTCATTTTATTACAAGGTCGGTACTAAGCGGTAGGTCTCTCTATAATAAAGATAGCATTGTTATAATTCGAAAGTGCCGCAGCACCAATCACAGTGATTATATTGAAGGATGGGTAGGAGGTCTATGCCTTATGTCGATGTAGATTTTGTTACTCTGACAGCGAAAAATTAGAGAATGACAAACAATTATTATAGATAAAAAATACTGAAATCTAAATTTTAAAAAAGTTCAAGGGGGATTACGTATCAACACTTATGTCAGCTATGGATGCCGAATTATTTCAAAATTTATTTCCTCCTATTTATGCTAAGATACCATAAAATGTATTCAACTCTTGGATAATCTTAGTATTATGACACTCGTGCAAATTGTAGCACGAACGATAGTGAGTACGACAAACATTCACTCATGCCATAATCATAAAGATTATGCACTTGTTGCATAAATAACTATTTTCTTATTAATGAAGCACTGTAAATATCACATTTATGCTGACGACTTACAGATTTACATCCACTTCCATCCCGACGAAACGAATGACGCAATAAGTAGAATGAATGACGATTTGAACCCTATCTCCATTTGGACTCGTAAGTTTGAATTAAGGTTAAACCTAGAAAAATCTCAGTCTATTGTATTGGGAGACCAACGTCTGCTTGGAACACTTAACCATGATAATCTACCAAACACAAAGCTAAATGTTAAATCAATAGGATATTCTGAAACCGTTAAGAATCTTGGTTTGTTTATGGACAGTGACCTAAATTGGAATAGTCAAGTAACATACATATGTAAGGAAATATTCTCGTTGGTCCATTATTTAAACCACACGAGAAAATTTCTGCCATTTATCCTAAAAAAAAGATTCTTATTCAGACGCTTGTGATGCCTCATTACGATTATTGAGATTCCTTTCTGAAAAAAAAGGTAACCCATAACCTAGCTGGGGGATTGCAGCGTGCTCATAATATGTGTATAAGATTCATCTGCAATACGCTCAAATTTGATCGTGTAACACCATCCCTCGAGCTTCTATCATGAGATCGCCTGAAGGAACGAAGAATCATGCATTCATTGACACTGCTATTTCAACTCTTGCGAATCTCTACCCCTACTTATCTATCAGTACGTTTTCAGTTTCTCACAACAGTACGGAATCAGAATCAAGTATTTCTTTCTGTCCGTCATCACAGAACGTCATTATAGTCATCCTCCTATACCAGGCCTGCACAAGGATTGCGCTCTCCGAGCCGGCTCACAGCTCATGAGCGGAATGCAGATATTAGCTGCGCTCTGTATAAGGGTGGACTGGAAGAAGGGGTGATCTCGTACAAAATGTAGGCCTACACAAAAGGAAGTACTATTACGAGTGTTTATGAAATGAATTCCCGTTCAGTGTTTGCAAAACTCTCTTGGACTATTATTAATTAATAAATAAATATTTATTTTACAGAAATAATAGAAATTCTATAGCTACTTAAATGTACAATATCATTTTGTTATATTTTTATTTATCAGTATATTAAAACGAGGTTTTATGTTATTGGCAGCTGAAAGGAACTGATCGTAATGAATTGATCGTAATGAAACATGTTACAGATGTTCGATGCCTGCCTTCATTAAAGTTGATTATAGAAAACAGTTGCTCACAAATATAAATGTTCAGCCAAACTAGCAATCATTTTCACAGCCAGCCTGTGTAGTCGTGGATATTATTGCTAATGTTTAGTCTTGTAAAACTCAACCACGTTAGTAGTATAATTCAAACGGTCTTTAGCCCTTAGGTCACATTGAAGATCAATAAGTTCTAGCTGTAAATCGTTAAATGTTATGTTCTGTCTTTTAGATTCCTCCATACTGTACTGTAGCAGTAGGTAAGCAACGTGAAACAGTTTACTGAGAATAGGCCTACACACTGCACTCCACTAGATAACTGAGTGGTCGTTTCCCTCTCCTCTACCTACAGCAAATCTATGTCATTCTGACGTATCTTCCTCTCCGTTTCGGCGAGCGGTAAACACCGCTCTCCCGCTCCAAAGGAGCACGCGCGCTCGTTGAGCGCTGTTTGTGCAGGTATGTCCTATACAGTATCATTACCTCATCTTTGGAATTCTCTACCCAGTGACATCAAGGATTGCCGGACGTTATCGAAATTCAAAATTAAGTTATAAATGCACTTTTTGTCTAATTTATGAATAAGTCATTAGATGAGTCGATTACAGCTTTTGTACAGTGCGTTCGTTGGCCGGACCACTAAAACATTCAAATTTGAAAATTGTTCTTTCAATAATTGTTCCTTTTAAAATTATTCATGTTAATTTTTTACTTCATCATCCTTAACTTAAAGTTTTTTGTTTATTTCATCATCCCTAATTAAAACTTTTCTAGGACTTGTTTATATTATTTAGGTTATGTTATAACGGTCCGGCCGAGCTACGAACGCACTGTGTACTTACTTACTTACTGGCTTTTAAGGAACCCGGAGGTTCATTGCCGCCCTCACACAAGCCATCCATTGGCCCCTATCCTGAGCAAGATTAATCCAGTCTCTATCTTCATATCCCACCTCCCTCAAATCCATTTTAATATTATCTTCCCATCACCGTCTCGGCCTCCCAAAAGGTCTTTTTCCCTCTGGCCTCCCAACTAACACTCTATATGCATTTCTGGATTCGCCCATACGTGCTACATTCCCTGCCCATCTCAAACGTCTGGATTTAATGTTCCTAATTATGTCAGGTGAAGAATACAATGCGTGCAGTTCTGTGTTGTGTAACTTTCTCCATTCTCCTGTAACTTCATCCCTCTTAGCCCCAATTATTTTCCTAAGCACCTTATTCTCAAATATCCTTAACCTATGTTCCTCTCTCAAAGTGAGAGTCCAAGTTTCACAACTATGAAGAACAACCGGTAATATAACTGTTTTATAAATGCTAACTTTCAGATTTTTTGACAGCAGAATGGGTGATAAAAGCTTCTCAGCCGAATAATAACAGGCATTTCCCATATTTATTCTGTCACTGTATAATCATTTATAATTGTATTTCTTGTTTACATTATTAATTGCCCTCTCTCGTTTAGTTATTTAGATTAATACGAGTAATATTAATACAGATCTTAAGCTTTATTTAATAGTAGGCCTATACAAATTTACAGTTTTTAATATTTTTGCGTTATCTTTTTTGATTTGTGTTACTGTCACTGTAAACGTTCTTGTTTTGTTTGAATGAACGTTATTAATTTGTTTTTTCGCTGTATGTATACCGTACATATTTCTGGTGGCGTGGAAGAGAAGGCCTAATGGCCTTAATACCACCAGAATAAATACATTTATTTATTTATTTTTTATTTATTTTATTTATTTATTTATTTATTTATTCTGGTGTAGTTAAGGCCATAAGGCCATTATTATTATTATTGTTATTATTATTATTATTATTATTATTATTATTATTATTATTATTATTGGTTCTCTATAGGCTAAATTTGTGGGCTCTTATGGGCCCTTAAATTTAGCGAAAATAGCTTACCCATGTTGGTAATAGTAGAATACATTTAAGGTGGTACCTAGTTTTTAGTCCCAACTCTATTATGATCATATGAATTAATTATTTAACTTATAAATTATTGTGGATGAATAATAATTAGGCTATTAGTAATTATAGCCTAATGACGGTACAGCACTTCCTCACTAAAATGTGCCCAATACCATCTCTGATCACCGAAAATTCCTTCTTGTATGAATCCACGCCTTTAATATTTGAACCTTAAGGGTGGTATTCATAGACATTTCGCAGCACGCGCTACGAGCGTACTAATTGTAAGCTAGCCCCGGCTATCTACTGGTTACTAGTACAGAATTCAAATCATATCCTACCGATAACACTGGTTTATGAATACGAAGAACGCTGATAATCCACCGAAAGCTCGCGCTAAAAATGTCTATGAATACGGCCCTAAGTTTCTTTAAAAGAACAGCGTTACATAATCTATTTACAATTAATCGAAAGTGTACCCATCTTCCGTAGAGTGACTCATTTCACTGCCAGAACGCTTTCTTGTGAAACTGGCGTGCGGGGAGATATCGGTTATGGGCTGAGATGAAATCAGCAACATTTTCTGGTCTGGTGCACAGAACCACGCTCGTTCACTTGTTCCACTTCTCCACCTGTGACCACAGTCTCTCAATACCACTCTTATCCAGTCGTGCTCACTGTCTGTCAAATACCACACAGCACGCTGAACTCTGTGTACTACCATTGTTGACAATGAGATTCAACATGAACTTGTAACACGTCAGGAATTACGGTCTGATTTCGAATCATTGAAGAATTAAAATATATTCGGTCCTCTTGAACTGTAGTAAACGGTTGGATCTGTAGCTTTTAGTAAAGACTCTATTATCCTCGGTGGTCTAGTGTTGAAGATAAGCAATACAGTCAATATAATGATATAATGATGCGAGAGGAAGTCAACTTCCCCCCCCCCAAGAGGTGGCATTTCCTTTAAATGTAAATGTGAACACTATCTGTAATGAGCAAGTCTGGCGGTTTCGGTCCCATGGACGTAAGAATAATGGTACATTTATTATAGCATACTAGATGTTGGTCGCGTGGCATATAAACAAAGATGTGTTTGCACCAGTGGACTATCTGCTGTGTGCACGAACGGTTTTAGGGGGCTCCAACTGCATACTTACTACTTAAGCAGACTACAAGTTGTTCCTAAAATAGGTAATCAAGCCTAAGTTGCACATCCCTTTAAGGATACATAACTTGAAATAATATTAAATCTCCACATACCTTACTTAACATATGATCTACATATTTAGAGAATAATATATGAATAATTTAAATAAATTATGTCTATAACTTATCTAGTCGACTTTCTGAAAAGATACATTTTCGAAATGAATTACGAATGGAATTCGATGTTTTTCCCTATTCCTATATTCCATAAATGATAGTACCATGAAAAGACTGGTGTTTATGAACTTATAGAACCTGAAACGTTCAACAGGATTTTTTTTTTTCGATTTTCTTTAATTTTACACAACTCTCTGGAAAAGTCGATTTTGCCGTCCGGTTTTGTTTGTGACGTGCAATGCATGCCTGCAGCATCCTTATTTTTCATTACCGTAATTCAATATTTTTCTTATATATTAATATTATAATAGGCCTACATATTTGCGTTTTCGTCCCCTTGTAACTGAACGACAAACTTTACTGTCCAGTTCCTTCACAATATTTTACTCAATATTTAGGCCTATTCGTTGGAGCATATTGTTTCCTCCGCATGCACTGAACGACTGAACTCTCGGTACCTCCATATAACCCCGCCTGCTTAAGATCACTGTAATCGGTCGTTGTTTTATGCTGAGTGTAAACAGGGACTGCATGACGTAGACAGTAGTCACAACCCTATGTGCACATAACTTGTTTTTTCGTTTGGGTTCCGAAACCGCCAGCCCTGATAGTGAGAATGGACAGGTACACAGGAATTGTTCAAGAAATACAGAAACATTGGAAGACAAGAGGCAAAACTCTTTCTGAAACACATTGCTGAAAGATTCTTTCTCTTTCAAGAGAGTAAATTTGAATGAAAGCTCTCTCTGTAGTCTCCATTTTCAGATGTCGTTTTATAATATACAGTATGTTTTGTAATATGTGGGACTCACTTCATCGGTGGATAGGAGACACAAAAACAATGCAAAAAGTTCATGTGAACATTTATCCTATTTGATATTGGTTCCAAGTTATAATCATGTTTGTATGTCACCAATGTGGTGCCGTTTACTGTCACAAGAAATGCTCAAAATGACCACCTTGAGCCTAAATGCAAGTCTGCAGTTTTGTCGTAGATTGACATATTTATTTAAAAAAAAGAAACAAGATTTTTTTCATAAGGTTGGCAATATTTAAATGTTGGGAATGGTTTGTGAATAACCAATTGTTTTCAAGTACTCCTACAAATGAACGTTCAATGGATTTAAGTCTGGAGATCGCGCGGGTCAGCCAAGAAGTCCTGTACGACCTATCCATTTGTTCATTTGGCTTTAATTCGGCAACAACACATGGGACGAATGTGTATATGAACTTTTTTTCAGTATTATTTACCTTCTGTTCATCGATGAAGTGGGTCCCACTTTTGCAAAACATTCTATATAGAATAAACAGTTATAGGCCCGTCGCTCTAATTTCCGGCAGCCAATCGCGTTGCAGGTCGGTTACATTTAAACGTGTGCGTCTTGTGATTCGCTTATGAAGACGTTATTAATTTCTTAAGGCTCGATAAATACGTAATATAATCGTCCGCCATTTTGGCTCTTTCGCTGGCGTTCGCAGAAAGCATACGACGTTATTTTCCGCTCAATTATTTGCTGAATTACAGTGCGTTTGATTTATTACCATAAGAGCTACGACATGATAATGTTTAACGGTGTGGCAAATAGATTCCTCGTATGGAAGCTCGGCAACGAAAGAACAAAAATGGCGAACGATACTACCTACTTAGACTTTATAGAGCATTCACTTCCTAAGGCGTAAGCAAAGAGGAGGAGTCACGCCGGGAATAACAGCGCGACTATAGCAGAATAGTAATAATAATTCCGTAGTAATAATGTAGTACAGCGGTGGCGAAAATGCTATGGTGCGCCGAGCCACTGTGTAAGCTGCAACGTGCATAGCACCTATGGAGAGAGGCGGCACCCGAAGGGGAATTGAAGCAACTGTCTGACATTAACGGTTTTTCATTTTCCTTACGTCAAGCACTTAAATAAAATTATATACAGTACAAGGTTACAAACTAATGTTTAGTATGTGTAACGAAGAAAGGAATGAACAAAAAAACATAGGACACATTATCACAACTTAAAATTAACGTCTTCAGAATGTCTCTGCGACAGAGTTTCAAAATCAGGAATTATGTTGCTTGCTGCCAGTCGTAGTTGATCACGAAGGTATTTTTCTGTCAATCGTGATCTAAATTTCATTTTTACTATTTTCATTGCTGAAAATAATTTTTCACAAACGTAAGTTGTAGCGAACAGAGCAAGCGAAAGAACGAAGCTTCAAATATTTATTTTTTGCCAAAGATTTGAAAAGTTCAACATTTGTCAAGTCCTTACATCTAGCTTTCATTTAACATCACATTGTAAATATGTGAATTTAAATTGAAGATCTAACAGCATTATTCGTACATCTGCTGAAAAAGGATCGACGTACAGCGATGATGATGATGATGATGATGATGATAATAATAATAATAATAATAATAATAATAATAATAACAACAACAATTAACCTTTTAATGTTTCATCAGTAACATGTAGTAACTTATAATGCCGTTTTATGTTATACAACCGTTTTCCTAGTAATACTTGTGAATAAATCATACATTTAATATTCTCATCATATTGTCAGCAAAAAATGCGTCCTCCCATCCTACTTGAAACTTTCGTTTTTATAGAGGTACATGGTTTCGAGAGAGACATTGCGACGATACGCCACTCGCAGGTCAGAGACAAATACATATAGAACGGAGTTTGACTCCAGTGAATGAGAGGGTGGGGGTTGTAGGTAGGAAGCAAGGGAAATGCACTGCGAGCCACAATGTGCTCGTGAGTCGCATTTTCGCCGTGGCTGATGTAGTATAAACCTACGGTACAAATTTCCTTTCGTTGCGTCAACAAGGACAACGATATTCACAAGGCGCGAACAAAGCGCAGTTCATACCGATCTAAACAATCTATAGCAGAGAATGGAATTTGTGGTCCATACTTATTTAAACAACAAGTCTGTTATCTTGTGAAGCGAGCTGGCTCGCTGAACCCAGAGACATATTTTACATGCATGTGAAATGTTTCCTTCTGCTCTATTCGTATCTTAAATTAGGTTCAGTTCTGTGTTTTCCTCGACAAGTTTTCGGTGCCATAAGCATGATGTTGTTGTAATTCAGAGGACGGTCAACTTCTTGAGGTAGGCTCCAGCCAGATATCCTTGGAGGTAAAAGTTGCACTACGAAACATTTCAGAATATCGGCGTTCCTCTTCCACTACTCACAAATATTTCACACAACAGAGATATCTAAATAAGGAGCGTGTTTTATTTCCACGCTTTGACTGGAGCTTGTTGTCTCTGCAGCGACACAAGTGTGTTCTTCCGTTTCACCTCGTTAACCTACTGTCAGGCCAAACTGCAACTCATATTTACTAAAGCCTATAATTACATAACGGACGGCTGAACCGTGGAGAGAAATTAACAAGTCAACCGCGTGTTAATGTGCTAACTAAATACCGTAGAGAGCCCTGAAGTTTTCTAAGGAATTATTTTATATCAGTTACTACTCAGAAACTGTGTTATTATGGGCGTCATTATTTCAATTAGAGATTTCTCAAATTTTTATTTATCTTCGCCATTGAACAATAGTAATTTATGATACAACTTCGTGAAGTGGGTAGTATCTTGACAGAAATCTATGTTTGAGAAACGAGACTTGCCGAGTTTCTCAAATACAGGACTGTCAAAATACAACTTCACGAATGTGTACCATACAATGTATTTTCTTCGACAGCCTCAAATTATAACTTCACGCACACTTTGCTTACTTCACGCACTGCTGTTGAAAAGCCTCACTTCACACATTGCTAACAGTGCGTGAAATTACACTACTGCTGCTATAGGAGCCACCCCGAATATTCCATAGTATCGATTATATATTATATATTGTATACTTTCGATAATCCTGTCTATGCGGATGACATGAATATGTTAGGAGAAACTCCACAAAAGATTAGGGAAAACACGGGAATTTTACTGGAAGCAAGTAAAGAGATAGGTTTGGAAGTAAATCCCGAAAAGACAAAGTATATGATTATGCGTGAAATTACACTACTGCTATTGCTGTTATTATTATTGTTATTATTATTATTATTATTATTATTAGTAGTAGTATTATTATTATTGATATTGATATATTTATTTCCACAACTCTTATTTGGTAATGGGTCGCCACCACATCTCTGTATTCGTGCTCCCCATTACCTTCTAATTACAATAAACTTTCATTGACGTGTGCAGTCATCTTATTTTACCTTTGTTAACTCTATTACTATAATACATACTCTCAATTTACTTTCTAACCTCTACCCTTAAAATTTTCCCTTCTTTCTAATGAACACCTCACCACTTTTATTTTTTACTTATATTTGAAGTACTTCCTATCGTCTAAAATTTCCCTAATTTTGAACTAACTTTTACTAACACTATTTAATCATACTCATTCACTTTCATCTCTAATTTACAATCAATTCTACCTCTCCTCACTTCTATCATCACTCTTATCCCCTATTTCTCCATTAGACACTGAATCACATGTTTATTTTGTTAAACTGTTCCCTT
The DNA here is from genome assembly GCF_040183065.1 of Periplaneta americana. Taxonomy (NCBI): domain Eukaryota; kingdom Metazoa; phylum Arthropoda; class Insecta; order Blattodea; family Blattidae; genus Periplaneta; species Periplaneta americana. The sequence continues at coordinate 40,465,459 of NC_091131.1, forward strand.
TCACCCCGATAAATTTTCCGTTTGGCGCTATTTTTGTAAGTCAACTCAACCTTCATTTGTAAACTTACATTGAAATACTTACTGTCTTCCTATCATTTCAATTTCTCTGATTGTACGCTAACGCTAACTTAGTCGACACTCCAATATTAGTAACATTTCACTACCAATTATTATTATTATTATTATTATTATTATTATTATTATTATTATTATTATTATTATTATTATTATTGAACAGGTGCATTATAGAACCCACCCCGAATATTCCATAGTATCGATTATATATTATATTTATATTATATACTTTCGATAATCTTATCTATGCGGATGACGTGAATACGTTAGGAGAAAATCCACAAACGATTAGGGAAAACACGGGAATTTTACTAGAAGCAAGTAAAGAGATAGGTTTGGAAGTAAATCCCGAAAAGATAAAGTATATGATTATGTCTCGTGATGAGAATATTGTACGAAATGGAAATATAAAAATTGGAAATTTATCTTTTGAAGAGGTGGAGAAGTTCAAATATCTTGGAGCAACAATAACAAATATAAATGATACTCGGGAGGAAATTAAACACAGCATAAATATGGGAAATGCCTGTTATTATTCGGTTGAGAAGCTTTTATCATCCAGTGTGCTGTAAAAAACTCTGAAAGTTAGAATTTATAAAACAGTTACATTACCGGTTGTTCTTTATGGTTGTGAAACTTGGACTCTCACTTTGAGAGAGGAACATAGGTTAAGGGTGTTTGAGAATATGGTGCTTAGGAAAATGCTTGGGGGTAAGCGGGATGAAGTTACAGGAGAATGGAGAAAGTTACACAACACAGAACTGCACGCATTGTATTCTTCACCTGACATAATAATTAGGAACATTAAATCCAGACGTTTGAGATGGGCAGGGCATGTAGTACGTATGGGCGAATCCAGAAATGCATATATAGTGTTAGTTGGGAAGCCGGAGGGAAAAAGACCTTTAGGGAGGCCGAGACGTAGATGGGAAGATAATATTAAAATGGATTTGAGGGAGGTGGGATATGATGATAGAGAATGGATTAATCTTGCTCAGGATAGGGACCAATGGCGGGCTTATGTAAGGGCGGCAATGAACCTCCTTAAAAGCCAGTAAGTAAGTAAACTTTCGATAATGTTATATCAGGTATGCCATCTTAACAAAACTAAAGCATACTACAAACATGTGTCATTTAATAAAAACAACAATAAAATTAAGCTCATATTAGTCACCTTTGATATACAATATATTTTACTCAAAATTAAGTTAAAGAAACAAATCAAAATTAAACTTAAAACTTAAAACATTTTACCACGTAAAATACTAATTTTACTGCATTTATAGGCCTACTGCATTTTTAGTCTAGGGAAAATAGTAGTATTTCACAAAAACACTTTTTTACTAGTATTTTACCCTGGACCAAAAAATTAAACAAAAAATAGGTATAGAAATTAGCATTTTATCACGGACCTCACTGGAGACGTTCCATTTAATTTTCTCCGTTATCCAAGTGATTTCACACAGTGCTACGAGGAGATGTTGCTGTGTTAATAATTTAATACCTAGCACTTTCCATTGACATCTCCACACGAGTGCATCTCGTTTACTTTTACATTCTTCAAACTCATCCCACAATTTCATGTTCCGCAGAACATTTCACTCCTAAGTAAACTATAATCACATAAAAAACATAGGACATATCTGTGTTCATGGATAGAGCAAGTAAAATGATTCTTTTTATAATTCTATAATTTCCAATTCTAGGCTTACATCTTAAGCTAACAGGGAGAATTTGATCCACTTTTTTTTATATTTAACTATAGCATTCGAAATTACCGCCATGATTACAATCAAACTATTTTACAATATTCGTTGGTTGGCAGCATAATAAACACTATATATATATATATATATATATATATATATATATATATATATATATGAACATAATTTTATTTTTACTTCAATTTTTATTGTACCTGAGATTTTGAATGTACTTCACTTCCACCCTCTCTACTAGTAAACTTCCAACCGTCCTACACACAGTACTTTAGTGAGTATAGTACGTTCCAGAAATATATTCGCGTTTTCCAGTGACGAAACAGCTTTCAATATTCAATCATATTTTCGCACGGGTACTGTCGTCCGTTTGCCTACGTCGCATCCCGGTTTCCCCCATCAGCTTCTGCTCGCCCCTCTGTAAAAGCTAGTGACTGGGCTGTCTTAGCTCTTTTCTGAAAACATTAATTTCTGTTAGGAATTGGACGTCTACGTAATATTATACAGCTGTTCAAAATAACGTAAACAAAAGGGCCTCGTTAAGTAATTAATTGTCAGGTGACAGTAGATGGCATGTCTGAGTAATTTTACCTTTTCGGATCCTGCAGAAGTGAAGATTGAATTTACAGCACGTAGGCACTCTTTTATAGAGTAGGTACAGAATTATTTCAACATGAGTTACTAGTACGAAGATCGAAACTGGTAATTGGAATTAGGTACAATAGTCTATAGTGCGAGAATATGCACAAAGAACTAACGCTTGTATCGAAATGAACGGCCACAGTTTTCAAAAATGTGTTTAAATACCCATATTATGATTATTTTTCAATTTAACTTCATTCTCTATAGTGTACGCTAATGTGCTGTAGACAGTATAATATACACTGCATAATGAATACGTCCGAATGGATAACTTAGTTCGTGAGTAAATACAGTTAATACAGTGCTGTATTTTGATTAAACAAATACCAAATGAAAATTATCAAAGTCAAAATCGCGATATTTCTTGGTTTACGTAAATGGATGAACTACTTTTCTTCCCTCCTACACCTAGTAATGCAATTTGTTTGTATTGTACGCCAGTATCATCGAACTCCAGTCGTGAAAGGGGGTAGCAAACGATGTTTCCGGGTCTCAACCGTTAATCCAAAGGTATAGCCAGGTTAATATTAGGAGTGTTAGTAAAAATAAAATGATGGTCCTGTGTGTGTGTGTGTGTGTCTATATATATATATATATATATATATATATATATATATATATATATATATAATTTAATTGATCGAAACGCTACTTCCGTTGACCTTTTTTTTGTGGCTTTGCATATTCTTATATTTAGGGTGGGTCCTATAATGCATGTGTTCCATTATTATTATTATTATTATTATTATTATTATTATTATTATGAAAATACAGGAAGGGGGAAGTTAGAAGAAAGGAAAAGAGAAGGGCATGAAACAGAAGGGGACACGTACGGTACCAGAAACCACGCGCTCTGAGTTGTTAATAGTTATCCCAGATGATTGTTTGCTTTGGAAATCAGGTTTTGCTTGCTATCTCAGAGCCTGGAGCAGAGTAAATATTGTGACAATCCGCTCACACACAAAACTGTTATCTGTCTGTTCCAGGTGCTTCAGTGACGAGCAGGATGAGGTCCTCAGCGGAGACCCCCACGTGACGACGATTGCGTGCCGTGAATGATTTTCGGAGCGGCGAGGTGCCCTCGCGGGACAGACATGGGACAGACCGCACAGTAACCGCCACCATGTTCACCAAGCAGGTCTGGAAGATGTGGCAATGGGGGATCGGCAGGACGGTGAGTCTACCTTCTGGTGCCTTTTAACATTCACGAGAAAGAGACCATCCAACAAGAGTCGCATCTCTGTTTCATACCGACGGAGTGATTTCCCACTCCATTGCTTGAAATACTTTTAACTTGTAGGCCTATGTAACAACTAATTTTTCTAGTCCAATTGTTTGGCAGTGTCCCTACCGTTATCTGAAACGATTTTCACTGATTTCGGAAATGTTTTTCGTCTGCAAGCGCTGCGTTGACGCAAGGACTGTGCAGTGTGCTTCCAATGCCCAATCTTTCATTAAAAACTCGGTACACAAAACTTGCAACACCGATTCTTTCATAAAAAAAAATTGGTACACAAAACTTGCTGCTCTGACTCTTTCATAAAAACTACCTACTACACAAATCATCAAGTCCCGAATCTTTCACAAACACTCTGTGCAAAAAATTTCTCACTCCAATTCTTCCATAAAAACTGGGTGCACAAAACTTGTTAATCCAACTCTTTCTTAAAAATTATACATACAAAACTAGTAACCGCAAAACTTTCATAAATACTCGGTGCACAAAACGTGGGAGTCCGACTCTTTCATAAAAAGTTACTTGGTAAACAAATCTTCCGGCACCGACTCTTTCATTAATATTCGATACACAAAAATTTCAACTCCGACTCTTTCATAAATAATCGGTACACAAAACTTTCGATTCTGACTCTTTAAAAATACTCGGTACACAAAACTTTCGACTCCGACTCTTTCGTAAATACTCGGTACACAAAACTTTCGATTCTGACTCTTTAAAAAATTCTCGGTACACAAAACTTTCGACTCCGACTCTTTCATAAATACTCGGTACACAAAACTTTTGATCCTGAATCTTTCGTAAATACTCGGTACACATAACTTTCGATTCTGGCTCTTTAAAAAATACTCGGTACACAAAACGTTCGATTCTGACTATTTAAAAAATTCTCGGTACACAAAACTTTCGACTCCGACTCTTTCATAAATACTCGGTACTCAAAACTTTCGATCCTGAATCTTTCGTAAATACTCGGTACACAAAACTTTCGATTCTGGCTCTTTAAAAAATACTCGGTACACAAAACTTTCGACGCCGACTCTTTCATAAATACTCGGTACACAAAACTTTCGACTCCGACTCTTTCATAAATACTCGGTACACAAAACTTTCCATTCTGATTCTTTAAAAAATATTCGATACACAAAACTTTTGTTTCCGACTCTTTCATAATACTCGGTACACAAAACTTTTGTTTTCGACTCTATCATAATTATTCGGTACACAAAACTTTTGTTTCCGACTCTTTCGTAATACTCGGTACACAAAACTCTTGTTTCCGACTCTTTCACAAATACTCGGTACACAAAACTTTCGACTCCGACTCTTTCATAAATACTAGGTACACAAAACTTTCGATTATGACTGTTTCAAAAATATTCGATATACAAAACTTTCGACTCCTACTATTTCAAAAATACTCGGTACACAAGTCTTCCGGACTCTTTCATAAATATTTGGTACACAAAACTTTTGTTTCCGACTCTTTCGTAATATTCGGTACACAAAACTTTTGTTTCCGACTCTTTCGTAATAATCGGTACACAAAACTTTTGTTTCCGACTCTTTCATAAATATTCGGTACACAAAACTTTTGTTTCCGACTCACTCTTTCGTAACACTCGGTACACAAAACTTTTGTTTCCGACTCTTTCATAATACTCGGTACACAAAACTTTTGTTTCCGACTCTTTCATAATACTCGGTACACAAAACTTCATTTCTGACTCTTTCATAAATATTCGGTACACAAAACTTTTGTTTCCGACTCTTTCATAAATATTCGGTACACAAAACTTTTGTTTCCGACTCTTTCATAAATATTCGGTACACAAAACTTTTGTTTCCGACTCTTTCATAAATATTCGGTACACAAAACTTTTGTTTCCGACTCTTTCATAATACTCGCTACACAAAACTTTTGTTTCCTACTCTTTCATAATACTCGGTACACAAAACTTTTGTTTCCGACTCTTTCATAAATATTCGGTACACAAAACTTTTTTTTCCGACTCTTTCATAATACTCGGTACACAAAACTTTTGTTTCCGACTCTTTCGTAATACTCGGTACACAAAACTCTTGTTTCCGACTCTTTCATAAATACTCGGTACACAAAACTTTCGACTCCGACTCTCTCATAAATACTAGGTACACAAAACTTTCGATTATGACTGTTTCAAAAATATTCAATACACAAAACTTTCGACTCCTACTATTTCAAAAATACTCGGTACACAAGTCTTCCGGACTCTTTCATAAATATTTGGTAAACAAAACTTTTGTTTCCGACTCTTTCGTAATACTCGGTACACAAAACTTTTGTTTCCGACTCTTTCGTAATAATCGGTATACAAAACTTTTGTTTCCGACTCTTTCATAAATATTCGGTACACAAAACTTTTGTTTCCGACTCACTCTTTCGTAATACTCGGTACACAAAACTTTTGTTTCCGATTCTTTCATAATACTCGGTACACAAAACTTTTGTTTCCGACTCTTTCATAATATTCGGTACACAAAACTTCATTTCCGACTCTTTCATAAATATTCGGTACACAAAACTTTTGTTTCCGACTCACTCTTTCGTAATACTCGGTACACAAAACTTTTGTTTCCGACTCTTTCATAATACTCGGTACACAAAACTTTTGTTTCCGACTCTTTCATAATATTCGGTACACAAAACTTCATTTCCGACTCTTTCATAAATATTCGGTACACAAAACTTTTGTTTCCGACTCTTTCATAAATATTCGGTAAACAAAACTTTTGTTTCCGACTCTTTCATAAATATTCGGTACACAAAACTTTTGTTTCCGACTCTTTCATAAATATTCGGTACACTAAACTTTTGTTTCCTACTCTTTCATACTACTCGGTACACAAAACTTTTCTTTCCGACTCTTTCATAATACTCGGTACACAAAACTTTCGATTCTGACTCTTTAAAAAATACTCGGTACACAAAACTTTCGACTCCGACTCTTTCATAAATACTCGGTACACAAAACTTTTGTTTCCGACTCTTTCATAAATACTCGGTACACAAAACTTTCGACTCCGACTCTTTCATAATAACTAGGTACACAAAACTTTCGATTATGACTGTTTCAAAAATATTCGATATACAAAACTTTCGACTCCTACTATTTCAAAAATACTCGGTACACAAATCTTCTGGACTCTTTCATAAATATTTGGTACACAAAACTTTTGTTTCCGACTCTTTCGTAATACTCGGTACACAAAACTTTTGTTTCCGACTCTTTCGTAATACTCGGTACACAAAACTTTTGTTTCCGACTCTTTCATAATATTCGGTACACAAAACTTCATTTCCAACTCTTTCATAAATATTCGGTACACAAAACTTTCGATTCTACTCTTTCATAAATACTAAGTACACAAAACTTCCGATTTTGACTCTTTCAAAAATACTCGGTATACAAAACTTTCTTTTCTGACTCTTTCATAATACTCGGTATACAAAACGTCCCATTCTGACTCTTTCAAAAATACTCGGTATACAAAACTTCCGATTCTGACTCTTTCAAAAATACTCGGTATACAAAACTTTTTTCTGACTCTTTCATAAACACTCAGTACACAAAATTTCCGATTCTGACTCTTCCAAAAATACTCGGTATACAAAACTTCGGATTCTTACTCTTTCAAAAATACTCGGTATACAAAACTTCCGATTCTGACTCTTTCAAAAATACTCGGTATACAAAACTTTTTTCTGACTCTTTCATAAATACTCATTACACAAAATTTCCGATTCTGACTTTTTCAAAAATACTCGGTATACAAAACTTTCTTTTCTGACACTTTCATAAATACTCGGTATACAAAACTTTCTTTTCTGACTCTTTCAAAAATACTCGGTATACAAAACTTTCTTTTCTGACTCTTTCATAAATACTCGGTATACAAAACTTTCTTTTCTGACTCTTTCATAAATACTCGGTATACAAAACTTTCTTTTCTGACTGTTTCATAAATAGTCGGTATACAAAACTTCCGATTCTGACTCTTTCAAAAATACTCCGTATACAAAACTTTTTTTTTTGACTCTTACATAAATACTCGGTATACAAAACTTCCGATTCTGACTCTTTCAAAAATACTCGGTATACAAAACTTTTTTCTGATTCTTTCATAAATACTCAGTACACAAAATTTCCGATTCTGAGTCTTTCGAAAATACTCGGTATACAAAACTTTTGTTTCCGACTCTTTCATAATATTCGGTACACAAAACTTTCGACTTCGACATACAACGAACACTTGGGTCAAATTTGCAGCATCCAGTTGCTGATTTCGTATAAAATCTACGGAAACTCTCGTTCTTTTCTCATGAAATATCTACGTCTAACTTTGTCCTCATATATGACACTTATTCCTCGGTTATGCACGACCTTGCCATTTTTTATTATTAAATTAGGCACAATTTTAGAAGGAATCTTAAATCTGAAGCTTTAAACTGTTAAGTTCGCGCAAAATCTAGGTACCTCGAATTTTTCCTTTAAAATCTTGCACATAGTAGCCTACGTACTCTATTGTAATGCATATTTTCCTCAGGTATGCATGATCATACTTTCATTCTATAAATGTCACTGGATCTACTTATGCTGTCTACTGAGGGACATGATTAATGGATGTAAGTGACATTAACTGCTGCAATGACAACACAAATATGCTAATTGATTAGTATACTTGTGTCTTCATGACACCTTTTCCACTTAAGGCTTTATGGCCATAATCAATAATGAGCTAATTGCATACGTATTAGTTCTGTAGTTAATATTGAGGCAACTAAAGTGCAACATTTGCAGATTTCGTAAGTCTAGGCGGTGTTTTTATTATGTCTGAACAGTCAGCTTTCAGTTATGTGCAGGCGGTGAGTATATAAAGGGTTCAGAGCCATAGTGGGCCAAACGCCATATATTAACCCCTTCAGACCTGAATTTATATTTAAAAAAAATTAAGGAAAAAAAACTGGTCACATAATCATTCTGAGGATCCAAGTCTTCTATCCCAAATCAAGTCTTCACAGAAAATCAAAATTTGGGGACAATTTTGACCCCTGGGGCTCCAAAATTTTAAATTTTATTTTTAATTCTGGTATAGAAATGTTTCAAAAATAATATTCTCCATTTCTATCACACTGAATTTTTCAAAATATTTAAAAGTATCGAAGACATTCCAAAAAAAAGAAAAAAGAAACAGTGTACACTATAATGTACATCAGGCCTGAAGGGGTTAAAAACGGAGAAAGCGAGGGTTAAAATTAAGTGAATATCATAATTTAATTAAACATACAGCAAGGAATATAAAGTATGCACATTAAAACTAAATGATATGTCAATCTTCATTAAATTATGGCATTCACTTAACTTTAATCCTTGGTTTCTCCGTTTTTAATAAGTGGTGCTTGGCCCACTATGGCTCTGAACCAGAGCCTTCTTCAGTTACAAGCCGGTAGCCATACGTCGGCAACACTGTGATTAACTGTCAAACGGAGGCCTACTATCCAGAACACGTGTTTGTGCTAATGCCGATTTTCAATGTAAATTAATGTTACAATATTAGTGTGTGTCGATCGAATTATGTTCGCGGTCGTACCAAACGTTAATTGTTGATGTATTATAAACTAAGTGCGTGTTGGAGATGAAAACAAGACAATAAATGAAAATATGGCTGCAGTCGTTAGCAATTTTTACGGTTATTATTAATGACAAAGTGATTGACATTTATTCTAAATATTAAATATTGTATAAACTACATTTTTATAGTCTTACTTGTGGTTTGTGGTGTATCAGAATTCTAGCCAAATTGCTGGGTCTCGCCTGCTATATCAATAAAGTTACGCCGTTGATTTTCAAGTTCATTGTAAACAGCTGTTTTGTGATCCCATAAATGTTACAGTTTTTTTGAAGATTCGGAATGTCTGCTATACGTCGGAACTACCTATAATTTGTAGGTGCATACACTCAATATGTTGGTTTTCAAGGTTTGTTTATTAATATTATTTCTTTCGGAAAAAAAAATAGATATAAACATGTTTCTTTTCACTTCGTGATTGGCACATACTTAATAGATAATGATGTGTTCTGTTACGTATTATGTTGAAGGTATGTTTCTTCATTTTTTCGTAGATCTTTATACTTGGCCTAACTGTATTTACATCCTCATACTTTATTATAATATGTCAGTAGTTTCCTCTGTTTACATTTTTATTTTATTTGCATAATTTACACTCTTAGTTTGTTTTCTGTAGTTATATTTATTTAAAATTATACCGTATTTTTAAAAGTTTATAACAATTTAGGATAACAGTATTGTTATGGTGACTGGCCAGGTTCAAGCTAAAACTGGCTTCCTGGGAATTTGAAATATATATAATTTATTTCAAGAAATAGTCTGCCCAGGCATCCTGGGTTGCCAAAAACACAGAATAACACACATATAAGAATAGTAATGATTACAGTAAGATAGATGAGTCAAATTGAAATGTGAACCAGGAGCTTAAGTTTAAGAAATAATAAATTTGTACATATATATGTAACAATCACACACTAACGAATATAAAAGGGGGGGGGATTATGATATTCCGTATAAATGATTTTTCAGAATTGCCACAGATCCTTTAATGGTTGAAGTAATTATTTTTGGAATGATGTCATGGATTCCAAATGTTTTGATAGTGTTTACAGTTGATCGTGGGATGGTGCCCCTCGCTCCGATCATTAAACCATGTACTTCCCAGGTGCCTTCCATCTGATATTTTTCTCGATAGATAATCACATGAAATTAAAATGTGTATGATATCCTAGATCTTTCACGTCGGAGGTAAAACAATATAAAGCGGCAAAACATTGTCAATTTACTACCCACATAATGGTTAATTGATTGGAATAGGGTATTGCGAAAGTACGTCGTTATTTTATTTATTTTTGCTACAAGTAACATTTCTTTAAGGATTTATTTATTTTGCTTTGTACCGTCAATAAAAAGCACGTATGCTTTTAATTTTTTTAAAGTTATAATTGGCTGTATGCAAGTATACTTACGTGGTATTCTGAAACTCAAAATAAAATACCATTTCGGATTCCGTAATAAATTACATACATCAGTACACTGAATATTGATCATATGCACTTAGTTTTGTGTCAATTAATGTCGAAAATGTACATGTGACAACGAAATCAAAGTACTAAAACGTCAAACGCCATGCCTTTATTTCGCCTCCGCCCGCCTCCACTCAGCGTTGCCAAACCTACCCATGCTCCGGCTTGTAACTGAAGATGGCTCTGCACTGAACCCTTCATATCTTCTTTTCCATTTCCTTCTTACTCTAATTAGATTAGATTTAGATTTATTTATTTAACCTGGTAGAGATAAGGCCGTCAGGCCTTCTCTGCCCCTCTACTAGGGGATTACAACTATAACATGAACAATAAGATTACAATTAATATTAAATTTACAATTACAATTACAATAAAAATTAAAGTACGACAAGAATACCTGATTAATGAAAGCTAGACATTTTATCATAGAAGTTAAGAACAAAGAATATTTTTGTATTTACTAAATTACAAATTAGACCTACAATAACAAAATTCTATAGTGATGAAATTACCGGATATTGAGATATTTTGTGGTAGATTAAAATAACTATTTACAAGAAACCATGTCTGAACGAGTCTCAATTACTGACCAAGTGCCTAGTAAGTTTGCGTTTGAATTCAATTTTATTTCGACAGTCCCTGATGCTAGCAGGTAACGAATTCCAGAGTCTTGGCAGGGCTATTGTGAAAGAGGATGAGTATGAGGAGGTGCGATGGGATGGTATTGTTAGTATTGTTTCATGGCGAGAGCGTGTGTTCAGATTGTGGTGGGAAGAAAGGTAAGTGAAGCGAGACGACAGGTACGAAGGAATAGAAGAGTTCAAGATTTCGAAGAGAAAGAGAAGTGAATGTAAATTTCTTTTCTTATCTAGTTTAAGCCAACCTATTGCTTCCAGGGATGGGGTAATATGATCATATTTACGAACATTGCTTACAAAACGTACACACAAATTATGAGCACGTTGAAGTTTCATTTTGTTGTCGCTGGAAAGGTCAGTCAGTAAAATGTCAGCATAGTCAAAATAGGGAAATACAAGGGTCTGCACAAGGGACTTTTTTAAGCAAGAGGGAAGATGAACATTTATCCTTTTTAGCACATGAATAATAGAATATACTTTCTGCAGGTTTCTGTGATTTGCATGTCCCAGTTGAGATTATTATCCATGTGAATGCCAAGATTTTTTACCGAAGAACTGAAAGGGATATGCACTGTACTTACTTTAACGGGGGAAATGTCGAGGTGCTTTACAGCGTCGGTTTGCCGTTTGTGTCCTAATATGATTGCTTGTGTCTTTCCAGGATTGATATTAAGATGGAATTTCTTTGTCCATGTCACAATCGAGTCAATGTCTTTGTTCAATTTATCTATAGCGTCATTTATTCGATCTAAGCGGGAAGAGATGTAGCATTGAAGGTCGTCAGCATACAAGTGATAGTTACAATGCCTTACATGAGATGTAATATCACTGACATATATTGTGAACAACAATGGTCCGAGTACCGAACCCTGTGGTATACCTGATGTTATGTTAAGCCAGGAAGAGCTTCGATTCCCGGATACAACACATTGTTGTCTTTCCCGTAAGTAGGATTCGAACCAACTCACAGCAGTCTCTGACAAATGCAGATTTCTCAATTTATGGGTGAGCAGGTCGAAATTTACAGAGTTGAAAGCTTTGCTAAGGTCAAGAAGTGTTAGTATTGTTACTTTATTAGAGTCGATTGCTTCACGAATGTCTTCTGTCACTTTAAGTAGAGCAGTGCTTGTGTTGTGTCCAGCTCTGAAACCTGACTGATACTTGTCGAATAGTTTGTGTTCGTTCATGTAGATAGTAATTTGTCTGTGTACGATTCTTTCCAGTGCTTTTGATATGGCTGGCAGGATACTGATTGGTCTATAGTCGTTCGGGTCGGTGGGAACTTTGACTTTTGGAAGAGGAAGAACGAAAGCTTGCTTCCATATTTTAGGGAAAGTTGAAGTGATTAAGGAACTATTGAATATGTGTGCAATTGTAGGTATTACTATTTCTTGTATTTTCTGTATGAGTAATATGCTAATGTTGTCTGGCCCTTGAGCTTTCGTCTTGATGCGTCGGATGGCTTTCATTACGTCAATAGGAGTGACGTCAGTAAAATAGAATTTGTCTCGAGTTGGGGGAGCTGAGTCAGGCAAAACTGTGTCTTGTTTCGTTGTGTTGTTTAAGGTCGGGTCCTTTACAAAGTGTTCGTTCAATCGGTCAAGTGGGATGGGTATGTCTGCTTGTTCACTAGCCCTTCCAAGTCCAATGACCTTCAGATTTTTCCATAACTCGGAAGGGGTTGTGTTGGGCTCTATAAGTTTGTAGGAGTATTTGAGTTTAGCGTTTCTTATTAGTTGAGTCGTTCTGTTTCTTAGGTCGTCTTCATCGGCAGGGTTTTCTTGTGCAGATTAACTTATAGCATTTACAACCTAATTACTCGAAAAAAAAACTGACCTACAATCTCTTTGACCACAAAAAGTGTCCCACAGGATGTACCCGAAATCGAACTCTAGTTTTCGTTAATAAGAAAGAATCAGTGAAGAGAGAGTGAAGATATAGGTCTATGTATATATTATATAATGAGAGATATTAAGTGTAAAATCGTATAATCTCCGGAAAGCAAACCTCCAAACCCAGCTCAACTTGACCTAGCAGTAAAATCAGTTCTAGTGTAGGAATGCTTACAAACACAGCACACGTAACATTCCACGCAGGTGATTGTGCGTTTTACGCAGCCTGACTGGTTCTGTGACGTGGAGCCAGCATCAATGAACGCACCAACAATTCACACGTCTGCCAAAACCGCCTCGGAGCGACTTTACTGAATGAAACCCGTTTGCTCGTGTTGACTAACACCGTAAGAAGTTTGCACTCCTTTCTACGCAAATTCTTGGCAAGTTACCCAAGTAATCAGAGACATGTGAATACTGCACTTGTGATCCAATTGATAAACCAAATACTACGGAGAACTGAGGTAGGAGGTACTGCCTCAATGGGACTGAGTAATTACACTTCAGAAAATAATTACGTTTATAAAGTTATGAAACACTCCGCCATTAAATTATAATAAAAAACTGGAATGACGGTGTCAAAGTATGTTCCAGATTTGACAGAAACGTGAACAAGAATTCTCCAGAGTCCAGATAAAGTGGGCGTGGCATCGTGTCGCTCAATTAAGTGTGTCTACAAGCTAGAGGGGCTCCTGTCAGGGCACCTTGTACCCCTAGCTAATATCACACGTCATAAAGTTTTCTGTCAGCTGCATTGTAATTTATGTCCCGTATTCACGGTCCGTATCGAATCCCTTGTTACTGAAATGTGGCTGAAAATTGCGGTTCTCTAATTAGATAATTATTATCCTATTATACTACATTATAGTTGCCAGGTGTCCGAAACTGTACGGAATGTCTCGTATTTGAAGTCCGAAAACCTTGTCCCTTGTGAAGTCCACATGGGAGACCAAAAATCCCATATTTACGGACATAATGTCAAAAATGGCCAACAGTTAAACTTTTTTTTATTACTTTTCCTTACTCTTTGTACGGATGTCGTATTTAGAGCTGGGGACGGAGCGAGTAGAACTGTTGAGTTACTCGGTTCTATCGGTTTATGTGCTTGGCAGCGGAGCACCGAAGTTACTCGGTTAACCGTAGCCGTTACCGGTCAGTTCAAACGTTCAAACAGAGTTCACGTGTTTTACTTAATTCTAGCAGACAACAACGTAGTTACTGTTGTATTTAAATATTTTCTGCTGCAGGACAAATTATTTCCTCATCCCCAAAGCGGGCTGAAAGGCCTCTAGTATTGAAGAGGAGTTCATTCTATTATATGACCTGTCAAGTGGGCCTAATGAACACTGACAGTCTGAACATATTACTGTACATAATAATAATAATAATAATAATAATAATACTATTATTATTATCATTAATATAATGAAATAATATTATTAATATAATAATATCATGATTATTATTTTTATATAATAATATTATTATGTAATAATATTAATATTATTATTATATTAATATTATTATATTAATAATAATAATAATAATATTATTATTATCGTATTAGAATGTTTGATTAATATTAAAATATGTTAGAAAAGGAAATGCATTATATGTTTCTTCTATTTGTGTTTATTGGATTTGTGTTACTTCATCAGTCATCATTTTATTTGTATTTATTTCTACGAATTACGTTACCTAATTACTTTAATATATCAATAATATTACTCTTCACCAAAGAGAACATGGTTGTATTGAAGGCTAGTAATGTTATAAAATAAATAAACATTATGTTCTTCAGTTTAAGATTCCACGTTTTATTGATTATTTTATCCACTTTCCTTAATAGTAAATAATTCTGTGTGTTATTTTTAAGTGTTTTAGGCAGCACTTCATGGAGGCCGTTTCTTTCTATCTTCTTTTTTACTTAGCTGCAGCGTTTAACGTTTACCTCACATGTTAATTTATTAGCTGTTACTATTATAAATTATTTTATCAATTTTATTTCGTCTGTCATATATAACAACACTGAAAGTTAAATAGGCCTTTCATACAAAATAACTCCGCAAATAGTGGTAATTACGCAAATGAAATTTGCAACCGCCATTTTGCAATGAAGAGAAGCACTTTTTTTCTCGTCAATTGTCAAAGCGAAAGCGTTTTACTACAACGCTTTTAAAACACGCTTGGTTTTACTTTCAGAGTACGTTCTAAAATCGACTCAATCTATCTAAATTTTAAATCTGCCGCCACAAATTTGTACTCGGTACTGTACTCGGTTTAACCGAGTAATGACGTCACAGTAACTGCTCCGAACCGAACCGTTCCGTCCTCAGCCCTAGTCGTATTGTAGAATAATTGAGATAAGAAACAATCACTGTCTTGTTATATCGAGAGGCAAGAGATTGAGCTCCAATGTTCGGAAAAGTCCGCACTACATTTACAATCTGATCTCATGTTTAACTGGGGGAGGTGTGACTACATAAATTCTTGTAACAAAGACAGCAGAGAAGATTGGGGGCATGGAAGGGTAATAAAATTGTAAAGGAAGAAGGAGAGCGCCTTTGTTTACTGTTCGGAGAAAAGGATTCCTTGACACATATTTTATTACAGTGTGTCGAATTGGAACATATCCGGAAAAAATATCTACCACCCTCGATGCTAAGTCAGAATAGGAGTTCGCTTGCATGTCTTAAGGGGAGAGGATGGTATTTTTTAAAACTTTTTTCCTATTTGGTGTAAATTATTAATTTTTTGTATGTAGAGAGCTCATAGCTGTGGCAACTCAACCAAATAAAAATATTTTGAAAAAAATTATTTGGGGGCTCAAATTTAAAAAAAAATACACCCAATGCAGGATTGTACTAAAACCGATATATCTAAACCGTTTTTAAAGATAGATTCCAACAGTTTTTGCAATGTATTTGCAAAAGTATGTTGTACAAACTGTCTGTAACAGAATTTTGATATTAGTCCTTACGTTTGTAAAATAAACAATTAAAATTTAGTAACAATTTTCTGATTTCCTTTCTTGGAAACAAACGGACGTGTTTTTAAAATGAAATCAATTAACAAAATTCTGTTAGAGAGAAAAGTTTCCTAATAGTCTAAAGAATGTGTGTTCTAAATTTCATGCATGTACCTTTAATAGTTCAGAAATTATATCCATTTTGTCTGGCAATGTAGCAAAAAAAAAAAATGAAGTTACTGGGAACCGATAAAAGCGGGCGTGTGATTTAAAAATCCATAGCGCAGGAAGTTTAAAATTGACGTCTCAACATCCAATAAGGGCACAAATACCCACAAAATGTTATGCAATGCATTCCACACATATCAAAGGGTATTTTAAAGAAAAAAGTTTTTTTTTTAATTTAATTTACCGGAAATAACAATAAAAGTGGGCGAGTGATTTAAAAATCCATAACGCAGGGAGTTTAAAAATGGCGATCACACATATCACAGAGTATTTTAAAGAATTTTTTTTTTGAAAATTTAGTCATTTTTCATCAAAAATACCATCCTCTCCCCTTAACCTCATGGGGAATAGAGAATGGGAACAAAAGACTGGATTGTTCCTCTTGAAGGCGAGACAGATTAGAACTCCAGCTGTTGAAGTTTGTGATGCGAATTGACGAAGGAATACTCAATTATACACTTTTATATCTGTTTAGGTTAGGATATATTATATAACGTATTTTGTTTCTGCCATTTTCATTTTGATCTGTGTGTTCTTTTGGAGAGTGTTTGGATCTAATCATAGGTGAGGGGGGTGAAACCTACAAGGTAGGGCTTGTTTTAGATACAAAGCACGTACGGTCAGAAGACCCGTGCATTGGATTCAGGAGATAATTGTGGTAATATAACATCTGTATGTATAATATTAGGCCTACTCAATAAATCCATCTATCTACTATCGAAGTCTTTAGAAACGTGACAATGAAGCAATAAATTTAAACCTCTAGCTTCTTCTGTTTCAGTTAATACTTATTTATGCTACAAGGGCAGGGTTCCAACCGCACGGAATTTTTCCGGATTGTCGGGAAATCAGTTCTCTATGCAGGAAAAAAATTAAATTCTTTTCAGGACGCTTAATGTCCGGAAGTTTCTTCATTATTGCAATATTATATTCCGAAATGTCATATTGATACTTCAGTATTAGAGATCCGACGCAGTTTGCCATGGCTTGGTAGTAAATCAGCATTTGAATAACTTGAGTGATTCTGATGTGCATCTCTTTAAGAAGGAAGCACTGAATGTGTATCAGAGGGTCATATTTGGAAAAATGGTTTGATTACTATTCTTCACTTCTTAAGAAAATCACTTTTCTAAGTCTTAATGATACTTCCACATTCAGTGTCCTTACTGAAATTGTGAATATATTGCATGTTAAACTATATAGAACTGGACTTTGAAAATGGTGATGCATTGTACAAAGAGTACTGCCTAATAACCCCTATATTTCCGGACTGCAGCAGAGTAACTGTTACAAGCAATTGTTTGAAGGGATATTGAAACATACCAACATCACACATAGGTCGAGAAAGCAAAACATTATGTATATTTTGGGTCCAATTTTGAAGTAGAATGTTTCTCTTGATTGTTGCATCCCCCATGAAAAGAAAAGTATTCCATATAAATATTTCGTACCACAGCATCCATGAAATAATATTCCTTCTTTACATTATATATACATATTACATAATTTACACGTAATATGTATCTCCATTTGCTTATAGGCTTGTATCAATCAGTCAAACTCCTGTATTTTCTCATGAGGAGCATAGGGCATTCACAAAGTGCCTCCATCGGACCCTATTTGTAGCCAACTTCACTTCGCTCCATGTTTTCCCCTCCCTAGCAATTTCCTCCAAAAATGTTCTCTTCCATGTATTTTTTGGCCTTCCTCTTGTTCTACTATCCTGGGGGTTCCAATCCAAAGCCATTCTTTCTACTGCTCCATCTCCTTTCCTGATTGTGTGCCCTATCCAATTCCACTATCGTCTTTTGATTTCTATTGTGATTTCTTTCTGATTTGTTACCTTCCATAGTTCTGAGTTTTTTATTATATCTGGCCATCTAATTTTTAAAATTCTTCGTAAACATCTATTAACAAATGTTTGCAGTTTATTTTGTATAATTTTACTTGTTTTTCATGTCTCACAGCCATATAATAAGACTGATTTCACATTACTGTTAAAGATTTTAATTTTTGTAGATCTAGATATAATATAAGATTTCCATATTGGGTACAACTGGACAAATGCATTGTTTGCATTTTTATTCGGTTCTTTACATCCTCAAAGGCTCCACCATCCTTGTAAATTATACTACCCAAATATTTAAATTCTTGAACAGTATCAATGTTATTATTTATTATAACTTTATGTGTCTTTTTACTATTTAATCTCATTTCTTTAGTTTTCTTTACGTTTATTTTCATATGAGCCCCTTTGATGGCTTGTATGATTACCAGTAAATCTTGAAGCTCTGCATTCAACTTCGTGTGACTGGAAAATTTAAATTCTGCTATATTAAAAACCGCTCACTAAACTGCACAACTCCGCTGCAAACGTTAGCACATAATGAAACTGCTTCTCTACTATGCATGTTGCTGTGATGTATATGATTACGGATGTCATGTATCCACAGTTCCGGATACGTTGTGAGTTGTTCATGTGAACAGAATATAGTATACACAGCAGACAACTAGTGAGATTATCTATATGCATGGCTGCACACAATCTGAAATCTATGTTTTGGTATGAACTTCCTTTCTCTAGTGACTACACACATTGTTGTTATGAGGCTTCAGCATACTGCATCGGACATCTGTCCCGAGATGAATGTCCGATGCAGTATGTTGTAGCTTCGTAAGAATGCGTGTAATCATCGACACAACGAACGGTCCGAGACAAAACCGTCGTGTCTGAGACAGAATGTCCGATACAGTTTGTTGCAGCCTTGTAAGATTGCGTGTAATCATCGACACAACGAACGGTCCGAGACAAAACTGTCCTGTCCGAGGCAGAATGTCCGAGACAAAACCGTCCTGTCCGAGACAAAACCGTCCTGTCCGAGACAAAACCGTCCTGTCCGAGACAAAACCTTCCTGTCCGAGGCAGAATGTGCGAGACAAAACCGTCCTGTCCAGACAGAATGTCCGAGACAAAACCGTCCTGTCCGAGACAGAATGTCCGAGACAAAACCGTTCTGTCCGAGACAAAACCGTCCTGTCCGAGACAAAACCGTCCTGTCCGAGACAAAACTGTCCTGTCTGATACAAAGCCGTCCTGTCCGAGACAGAATGTCCGAGACAAAACTGTCCTGTCTGATACAAAGCCGTCCTGTCCGAGACAGAATGTCCGATGCAATATGCTATAGCCTTAATGAACTGCACCATGCTATGTTATCTGTTTTTCACACCAGCAAGTTTGAATGCGGATTGAGAACGCACAAGTGAAAGTTGATGCGGGCAGGCTGGAATGTGACATTCGCCGGGGTGTGTGTTGTCTGTGGACTTGACATTCCCCCCTAAAGACAGTGTCACGCTCGGGTGCCTCCTTTGAAGCAGACGGCACAGGTTGCAAAGGTCACGGAAGTGAATGTTCACAATACATTTTCCAACACTTCTCTGTGTCTTCCTCTCTCTTTCTCTCTCCTTCGCCTTCTGTTTGTGTCCCTTTCTACTTTATCCATCATGTTAATCTTTCTTTATACTTCATATAGGCCTACATGACAGTACAGTTACCTCTCCTTCAAGTTCTTTATAATCATAATTATTTTCTTCTCTTTCTCTTCTTTTCCTTCTTTCATCATCATCATCATCATCATCACTCCCATCACCACCACCACCACAATCATCATTGAATGGTTAAGAGGAGTTTGTTATCTCATGCAAAATAAAGGTAAAAATAGCCTATCTTCAAGTAATCATAATATGTCTTTTATTTTAATTTTATTTAACACTTTCCCTAAACAGGAATTGCCTAGAAGCCAAAGTACACCATTTACTTACATACAAATGGCTTTTAAGGAACCCGCAGGTTCATTGCCGCCCTCACATAAGCCCGCCATCGGTCCCTATCCTGTGCAAGATTAATCCAGTCTCTATCATCATATCCCACCTCCCTCAAATCCATTTTAATAGTATCCTCCCATCTACGTCTCGACTTCCCGAAAGGTCTTTTTCCCCTCCATCCTCCCAACAAACACTCTATATGCATTTCTGGATTCGCCCATACGTGCTACATGCCCTGCCCATCTCAAACGTCTGGATTTAATGTTCCTAATTATTTCAGGTGAAGACAACAATGCGTGCAGTTCTATATTGTGTAACTTTCTCCATTTTCCTGTAACTTCATTCCTCTTAGACTCAAATATTTTACTAAGAACCTTATTCTCAAACACTCTTAATCTCTGTTTCTCTCTCAAAGTGAGAGTCTAAGTTTCACAACCATACAGAACAAACGGTAATATAATTGTTTTACAAATTACAACTTTCAGATTTTTTGACAGCAGACTAGATGACAAAAGCTTCTCAACCAAATAATAACAGGCATTTCCCATATTTATTCTGCGTTTAATTTCCTCCCGAGTGTCATTTATATTTTTTACTGTTGCTCCAAGATATTTGAATTTTTCAACCTCTTCGAAGGATAAATCTCCAATTTTTATGTTTGCATTTCGTACAATATTCTGGTCACGAGACATAATCATATACTTTGTCTTTTCGGGATTTACTTCCATAGTATATGTCTACTAATTACAAAACAAAATTTTCAATATTACATATTACATAGATAATTTGTTATGAATATAAAACCAATTCAAGAAAGAGAAAAAGAAAGTGATTACAGTGCAATGTCTTATCTGAGGTGATTTCTTAACAATGCAAGTAAACAAACTTTGGTAATTTTAGATGATGACAAATGAAAAGCCTTTCCAAAATCAACAAACTATTTCGGGATGACTCGGACCATCAAGCCTATTACTTCTATTTGTTGTAATTGATATTTCTCTTGATAATATGGGATTGTTGGTTCATAGATAAGTTGTTTTTTCTTATAGAAATCTTGCTGTTGTCTCTTGCAAGTCTTGGAACGAACTGTAGAGTCAATTATAAAACCTCTCCGATGGTCCTAGAAAGCGATCATATCTTCCTACGAGTGCAGCGGGTGGTTGATAGACGATGAACCTCTTCGAAAACAATAAACCCTGTACACTATTTATCAGAGCACTTTCATTTTTAGTGATGTACATATACACATAAAGCTTTAAAATACAAACAGAATTGTTACTCTAAATAAATTTTTCACTTTAAAATATGTTTTGAATTTAAACAATTTTTTTTATAAATTCACTACATAGCCGTGATTAGATATGCTCTATTTAAGGGAAGATTTTACTTCCATATATTACAAAGTTAAATCCGTCAATAATTTTGTGTGCACCTTTCTCAGAAGTTACAAAAGATACAAATATAGAAAAAATAGGGCGTATGTAACATACGTTTATGTATACAACCGGTTAAAAAATTTTAAATTTCACTGAGCGGTTCGCAATTTTTTTTCATTGCTAACATTTTTTGCATTAAGAATTACTATATGTTATTTTTTTTTATTTTTGCTTAAGACAGACGTAACTTCAATTTCTTTAACTCTATGTAAAATGCCATCACATTGATATTGCATATTAATTTCAGCCTTCTGGGTACAATACTTTCTGAGAAAAGTGCACCAATGTCACAAAAAATAAGAAAGTGCAGAAATATCAAAGTTTCCTCAATTTTGAGAGAACTTCTCTCATAAGTGATAAAAGATATACAAATGTTGAAGAAATAGGCCACATGAACATACTTTTATGTACAGAATCGGCTAAATAAATTTAAAATTCCACTGGGCAGTTGGCAAAAAAGAAAATTTTCATTGATAACATATTTTGCATTAACAATTACTACAATATTTGTGCTGAAGATAGGATTAAAAGCTGAAAATTAGAAGAAATAAAATCATATTATCAATTTACACATATTAAACTATCGAAAAACGATAAAAACCAAAATTTATTTTTTTTTTGTCAAAATTCGGTGTACACACTCCCCTTAATAATTATAGCACACATTGATTTAAGATTTAGCCAATTAGTGCTAATAGATACTAAAACACACCCTACAAAAATAATTATTAATATATCTGTAATATTATGGGCATAGGGCTTATTGGTATTTGATCCAAAAAAATGTAACATCCTAATCATTTATTATCATAATACACTGCTCACTTAAATAGACTCTTATTATTTATTATTAGCATTATTATTAGTATTACTATCTTAATAATTAATTGTATTTATTATTAATTGTGCTTATTATCAATTGCTATTATTGTGTGTAATTAGTTACCACTGCCACCGGGTATTTATCCATTTCCAGTATGCTATAAATAAATACAAACATGCATATTAAGAATTTTATCAATGGCTTTTCGAAAACACGCTATGAAATATTTTATGTAAAACAATTTTTATCTCGGAAAGGAAGAAGAAATGAGCAAAATGGTATTCAACTTTATCGTCTGAAATATCTCGAACAATCACCCCCTGAAATTAATTACATTAGTTTCGGTTCACTCTGTATATAGAGTACTTAACTACATACATACATACATACATACATACATACATACATACATACATACATACATACATACATAGAACATCTTGTTATTCATCATCTTTTACAATATCCACCACGCGTCAATGGAATTCCTTGTCACAAAGTATTAGGGGCTGCAAGACAACAAACACCTTTAAGAACAGCTTAAAAGATAACCTTATTAGCATTTCACTCCAACCATACTGATTTAAAATATCACTGACTACATTGTTACTTTTTTCTTTAGACATCATCCTCATTGTGCTGTATTTTAATTGTCTCATAATAATCTCTTTCTATTATCCAATATTATTTGAAATATATTAACATTCTATGTATTTTAGTTTAATTCTGCTACACAGTTTATTTCAGTGTTTAATTAATAGTTCATAATATTTTGTTGTTTAATTTGTAAATAACTCTTGTATACATGTAACTCTCATCTAAATCAAATTGTTGAATTCTTTGTAAGTTCATGCATATGTATATACACTTTTTGCTGGTTGAGTGGAAGAGAAGGCCTTACGGCCTTAATTCTGCCAGCTAAAATAAATCATTATTATTATTATTATTATTATTATTATTATTATTATTATTATTATTACAGTAGAACCCCGATTTTCCGTCACCCTATTAACCGATTGGTGGATTATCCGACTGTCTTTGTCTCGCGCTCTTTTTTATGTTGCAGAAAAAATATGAATTGCTGTACATTTTATTAGTACGATTTTTTTCTACAGAGTGCCTTTTACAAACTTTTACTCTTATACAGTGTGGTCTACTTTTCGAGGGGTCTAAATTCTATGCAAAATGCCTTCCACAGGTGTCAAAGAAAAGAGGTTGTGCTACGAAAAGTAATGCAAGTAATTGAGTGATTTGAGAAAAGAGAAACTGTGGATCATCTCGCATCAGAATACGAAATAGGAATTACAACTGTGCACGATTTAATTAAAAACAAGTATAAAGTGTAATAAGTATGTAAATCTACAACATGAGACCTGTACTATTCCTATCTTTCCACAGACAGTCGTCATAAAGTGTTTCCTTGGCTCTTAAAACACCGTAATTGAAAACCAGACTTAAATCAGTGAACTTCTGATCCACTACCTGGGATGTTAAAAACACAAGACCACGGAGGAAATTAGGAAACTGTATTACGCACTTAATTTATGAAAATCTTATATGGTACGGATTATCCGATTTTTTCGATTAACCGCTCATTCCACGCCCTTCATTACCACGGATAATAGAGGTTCTACTGTATTATTATTATTATTATTATTATTATTATTATTATCATCATTATTATAAGTAGTACGATATCGTCGATAAAGAGATGAATACCGTCGAAATCATAAACGCACGTTTATCTAAGAGCGTGATCTAAGACTGTTGGACCAGTATGTCAAGGTCAGGGTTGCCAGTGCTTTTCCCTTTGGTACGTAAGAACTTCCGGCATAAACATGACATTAAGCACTTGGATGCATGGGAATCGGATAATATTACATTTGACCCCCGTGAGGATAAACGTGACAGAATCGAAGGCCATGTGACCATATCTCCTCGTTTATTGCAATTCTGAACGATTTTACCAGCGGGAATAATTGCCAAAAAATGAGATAACCTCAATCGGAAGCGGCTGGAAACACGAATGTATGGATGATTCGGGATGTGGATTAATGCAGCAGGATATTCGTTCTTCCGGCTTTTCAACGAAACCACTTCTTACATAACGTAACATCTTTTATACGTGGCGTGTTTTGTTTAAATTGAAAATTATCTGATGAAGGGTAGCTAGATAAAATCTAACAAAACATCATTTCATGCACAAACTGAATAACTGATTGTGTTCTTTCCTTTGTAGACCTAGGATTCACACCAGCGAAATATCTCTTACAAAGCATAAAAAGAAAGGTTGTGAATGTATGTATGTATGTATGTATGTATGTATGTATGTATGCCAGTAATTCTACTGACATAAACCTGTCGCATTTAAGCACACTTAAATGCCATCGACCTGGCCCGGGATCGAACCCGCAACCTTCGGCATAGAAGGCCAGCGCTATACCAACTCGCCAACCAGGTCGACGTATGTATGTATGTATGTATGTATGTATGTATTATTTACTTACTATTTACCAGATGTACAAAAAATTTCAACTGAAATAATCTTGAACAATAGCCAATTCCATCCTCTCCTGTTTAGAGCGAACTATATTAAACGATTACTTAAATGTTCTAGACTTCAAAAGATACAGGCTATACAGAGTGTTTCAAAAGTTTTTTATTGTGTTATTTTACGACGCTGTATCAAAATCTACGTTATTTAGCGTCTGAATGATATGAAGGTGATAACGCCGGTGAAATGAGTCCAGAGTCCAGCACCGAAAGTTACCCAGCATTTGCTCGTATTGGATTGAGGGAAAACCCCGGAAAAAACCTCAACCAGGTAACTTGCCCCGACCGGGATTCGAACGCGGGCCACCTGGCTTCGCGGCCAGACGCGCTGACCGTTACTCCACAGGCGTGGACGTTTCAAAAGTGATGGTAAAAAATTTAGGAAGAGAAGTAAAATCAAAGGGAAGCAAAAACGTTCCAGTAAACATGGGTCCATAAATTAACCATTTTCAAGACACAACGAACACAAAATGGCATTATTTCGTGAACGGTTAATTTGCGGATCCATATTCACTGGAACGTTTCAGCTTCTGCTTGTTTTTACTTCTCATCCCTAAATGTTTGACCATCACTTTTGAAATATCCTCTATTTCAATGGTTAACCAGAACAAGATTGTAACCAAAAAACATGTTTGTTTTTGGTAAATCAAGATTAATGGTTTAGGAATCACTTATTTTCTCATCTTTATTTACTGGAAAGTAGTACACACTAGGACTAAGGTAAAAGAATTTACAATAATGTAAAGTATTCATTGGACTTCACAAACGACCTTGTCCAATGTTTAACTCAACAAACCATAAAGTGAGTGTTACAATTTTGTTTTTGCCTACCATTCGTTTAAAGATGCAATGAGTCGTCCAATTTATCTGCATTCTGTATATTTTCGCGCTAACATGAATACTTGCTAATATTTCTATGGCCTATCATCATGCAAAAGTTTCACAATGTTGAATTCCACTAGCCTTGTACTAATAAGTTCGATGTGTTGAAATGGATTTACAGCGCTTGGCGTCGGGAGTGTTTTGCAAGCTGTGACCTATGCCCCAATTCCCAATTGATGTGAAAGTTATAAGAGATAATGGCAAAACATCTGCATTCAACTCGTGGATATCATTAATACACAATATTTCCTCGGAGATTAAGAACCATTATAGAGTCTTCCGTATTTCTTGGATAAGACTATTTTATACAGAGTGTTCCAAATTGGTGTATACCAGATGTGGCGAAAATGTAACTCACGAGCACATTGTGGCTCGCAATGATAGCTGTGCATTTCTCTTACTTCCTGCCTTCCCCAACCCCCACCCTCTCACTTCCGTTCCATTTGCTTATTTGTCTCCGACCTGCGAGTGGCGTATCGTCCAATGTCTCTCTCGAAACCAATGTACCTCTACAAAAACGAAACTTTCAAGTAGGATGGGAGGACGCATTTTTTTGCTGCCAATATGATGAGAATATTAAATGTATTTGTTCACAAGTATTACGAGGAAACGGTTGTATAACATAAAACGGCATTATACTACTCTTGTTCTCCTTTTCCAAGTCTTTCACACCTTTACACCTACCTACCTTGCCTCCCGTTTCAGTTACCTACCATCATATCATAATCTCTTCACACGCACGCATAAAACCGCATACTAGCCATACCAACACATAAGACATCATCGTATTCATCATCATACACAATCTCGCTCTCGCGCTTGTGGAATACCCTACCCAGTGACATCAGAGACTGTCGGAATTTAGTAGCGTTCAAAAGCAATCTTATTAAGTATTTTCTTACTGCGTAGAGTAGGTTTAATTTTTACTTAATCAATAAAAGGAATGCTTCTCTCTTCTTAACTTTTACAATAAACTGTCTAGCTTTTATTAATCAGTTAATCTTTTAGTACTTTGATTTTTATTGTATTTGTAAATTTAATATTAATTGTAATTATAATTGTAATTGTATTCTTAATATTGTAATTGTAATCCCCTGGTAGAGGGGAAGAGAAGGCCTGATGGCCTTATCTCTACCAGGTTAAATAAATAAATAAAAATAAATAAATAGATGTCACTCATGAAACATTAAAAGGTTAAGTGTTGTTATTATTATTGTTAATATTATTATTATTATTATTATTATTATTATTATTATTATTATTATCTCTGTCTGTCAATCCTTTTTCAGCAGATGTACGAATAATGCCGTTAGATCTTCAATTTAAACTCGCAGATTTACAATGTGATGCTAAATGAAAGCTAGATGTAAGGAATTGACAAGTGTTGAACTTTTCAAATCTTTGCGAAAAATAAATATCCGAAGCTTCGTTCTTTCGCTTGCTCTGTTGAAGACATGTTCGCTACAACTTACGTTTGTGAAAAAATATTTTCAACAATGAAAATAGTAAAAACCAAATTTAGATCACGACTCACAGACAAATAGCTTCGTGATCAACTACGACTGGCAGTAAGTGACATAATTGCTGATTTTGAAACTCTGTCGCAGAGACATTCTGGAGACAATTAATAGGTTGTGATAATGTATCCTATGTTTTTTGGTTCATTTCTTTCTTCGTTACACGTACTAAACATTAGTTTGTAACATTATACTGTATAAAATTATATTTAAGTGCTTGGCATAAGGAGAATGAAATCCGTTAATAAGTCAGACAGTTGCTTCACTTCCCCTTCGGGTGTCCGCCTCCCTCCATAGGTGCTATGCACGTTGAAGGTTACATAGTGGCTCGGCGCACGATGACATTTTCGCCACGGCTGATGTATACACATTTTGAAACACTATTTCTCAGCAATGAGATGAAACAGTAATAAGATTTTTGCGGTATTGTATGCCTTAAGTCCGTACATGTTCTAAATGGCCCCATTCCGCCACAGTACACTCCCAACAACGACGTACAACAGAGCGACATACCAAATAGATTGTTGTTAATGGAATATCATTACACGCATGTGCAATCTGAACTCTCAGTTCCTCCAGTGTTTGTGATTTTGTGGCGTACACTGTGTCCTTTAGAGCTCCCCACGGGTAAAAGTCTGGAGGGTTAAATCCGGAGATCGAGGCGGCAACTCCGCAGCACTTCCTCTTCGTCTTATCCATCTCTGGGTCGTCATCATTTAGTGCGTGGACAAGTCTCGGAATGTAAGGCTTCCATTTTTGAGCTCGCAAATTCGATGAACACTGGATTTGCTGATACCAATCTCACGAGAACATTATCTCATTGACTTCTTTGGGGATTGTGCAAAAGCCTGCATGACTGCACCAACACTCTCGTTATCGGTGGAACTTCTCTTTCTTCCGCACCTCCCTTTCAACACATCTTGCGCCGTTCCGTCGACTTCAAACTTGTCTCGGATTCCTGTGATAGTTAACCTTGTTGATGGTTGTGTTCTAAATTCAACCCTCCAACGTCGTTCAACCTCAACAATATTCTCCACTTTCCAATAACATTTCAGTATTCACTTAAGTTCATCGAACGATAATTGATCCGCCATGTTTGTTTATAAACAGATGAACATGTTCCCATGCTTTCCATTGCTTCTGAATCATAAACAGCAAAAAATCGTATTTCCATCTCATTTATTTGCTTTTAAATAGTATTTCGAAGAGTGTATACATCAATCTGGGACACACTGTATTTCTCTTCAATGATAGAGGCTATTCAGAGATAGTGATATGGCAATATGACTGGTTGAATGGAAGAGAAGGCTTCATGGCCTTAACTCTGCCAATAGAAATAAATCTACTAAATAAATAAAAATATATATGATTATGTCTCGTGTCGAGAATATTGTACGAAATGGAAATATAAAAATTGGAAATTTATCTTTAGAAGAGGTGGAAAAATTCAAATACCTAGGAGAAACAGTAGCAAATATAAATGATACTCGGGAGGAAATTAAACACAGAATAAATATGGGAAATGCCTGTTGTTATTCGGTTGAGAAGTTTTATCATCCAGTCTGCTGTCAAAAAATCTGAAAGTTAGAATTTATAAAACAGTTATATTACCGGTTGTTCTGTATGGTTGTAAAACTTGGACTTTCACTCTGAGAGAGGACCATAGGTTAAGGGTGTTTGAGAATAAGGTACTTAGGAAAATACTTGGGGCTAAGAGGGATGAAGTTACAGGAGAATGGAGGAAGTTACACAACACAGAACTGCACGTATTGTATTCTTCACCTGACGTAATTAGGAGCATTAAATCCAGAGTTTGAGATGGGCAGGACATGTAGCACGTATGGGCGAATCCAGAAATGCGTATAGAGTGTTAGTTGGGAGGCCGGAGGGAAAAGACCTTTGGAGAGGCCGAGACGTAGATGGGAAGATAATATTAAAATGGATCTGAGGGAGGTGGGATATGATGATAGAGACTGGATTAATCTTGCTCAGAATAGGGACCAATGGTGGGCTTATGTGAGGGCGGCAATGAACCTCCGGGTTCCTTAAAAGTCAGTAAGTAAGTACTAGTACTACTACTATACTTCGAACAAACGAAGATCGTCCGCCTGTACAGAGAAGTTAAAACTTTCAAGACAGTTTACAGCCTCGCGGTGAGAAACAGGAAATCTCTGTGCAAGAAGTAGACCTATTCAAGATTGCAGTAGCTCTTTGCAAGGGGATAACGATCAATGACTCACAGCATGCACTTGGTGTTTTTGACTCAAGGAACGTGGGACTTCACATCCCGTTCAAATTATCCAATCTACTGTCCCAGAGACCACCTCACGTCTGATGTTCCAACGCCATTAAAGGGGATAGAAACTAATACCTCACACGTGACCTGAAATTGACCTTCCGAACACTGTCGTACTTTCCACACGTGACTGTCAACCGATCCGTTTAATTCTGTATCTAGTCTCTTGAATGAAAAATACTTAAAGAGATTTAAAGAGAATGTGATGAGCAGGGAAAGGATTTATATGTAAATACATATTTACTTATAAAGCTAATATAATTTATATTTTGCATTATCTTTATGTTTCACAATGTGTAGGGTTGAAAAATCCTACTTTTATTTTCCATATTTTTCCATATTTTAGAGTTTAGTACATATTTTCGTTAATTTCCATATATTTTCCATATTTCATATAAAACAGTCCATATTATATTAGGTTTAACAATAAAACAAAACAAAATTCCATTAACTTTTAAAAATACATTTCAACAATAGAGATTTAAACACATGTTCAGTAATCCCTTTAACATCAGAGTTATTTGAAAATTAGCAGTCCTATCAACAATGGGAAAGTAAGTTACAAAACTGTATTAATTTAATTTAAAATTTTTAACAGACTTCAGTTGTGCAGCTCAACAGTTAAATGCCAGTCAGAGTACACATAGGTTCAGTTTTGTAAATCATACTATAAAGACGGTAAATATGCCAAAAGTACGTCATTCAGTCAATTTAAAATCAAAACTAACAAGTTACATTTCAGAATTTAAAGAAGATGGTTTATCAACTGACAATAAAATATTATTTTGTAATTTGTGTCAGTGTGCAGTATCATCTACACAAAAGTTCCTGGTGCAACAACACATTACAACTAGTAAACATCAGGCCAACAAACAACTAAATTCCAAGCAGAGACAATTGTTTTTAACACAACCAACAACATCGAATGTAAGATCTGAGTTTAACATCGACCTGTGCCGTTCTCTCATCTCTGCTGATATTCCTCTCTACAAACTAAAGAATAAGGTCTTCAGGGAATTCCTTGAAAAATATACTCAACATACAATCCCGGATGAGTCAACACTTAGGAAGACGTATGCTCCATCCATCTACGATGAGACAATACAGAAGATAAGAGATGAAATTAAAGATAGTTCAATTTGGGTTTCCATTGATGAGACTCCCGACAAAGAAGGTAGACTTGTTGGTAATGTAGTTATCGGTTTGTTAAGTGAACAATATTCTGAACGAATTCTTTTACATTGTGATGTTCTAGAAAAGTGCAATAACAAAACTATAGTTAAACTGTTCAACGAAGCTATGGGTATCCTGTGGCCAAAGGGTATTATGTACGATAATGTGTTATTCTTTATTAGCGATGCTGCCCCTTATATGGTCAAAGCTGGACAAGCATTATCTGTTGTATATCCTAAATTGACTCATTTTACTTGTGTGGCGCATGCATTTCATCGTGTGGCAGAAGTGGTCAGAGACAATTTCCCTAAAGTAGATTTGTTGATTTCATCAGTGAAAAAAGTATTTCTCAAAGCTCCCAGTAGAGTTAACGTGTTGAAAGAAATGTACCCTGAAATTCCATTGCCACCAAAGCCAATTTTAACTAGATGGGGTACATGGCTAGAAGCAGTTGAATATTATGCCGAACATATAGACTCTATTAACAATGTTCTCCTTGCATTGGACTCTGAAGATGCAGTCTCAATTGATACTGCGAAAACAGTTACCTGTGACATAAGTGTGAAGAATGACTTAGCTCACATTCAGCATACATTTTCATGCATCATAAAAACGCTCAAAAGTCTCCAAAATAGGCACCTTTCACTATCTGAAAGTTTTGAAATTATAAATAGTACTGTGGAACAACTGAATCGTGGTAGAGGTAAAGTTGCAGATGCAGTAAGAGCTAAGGTGGACACTGTACTTTCAAAAAACCCTGGATATGAAGAACTACAAAAGGTTGTTGCTGTGATGAGTGGTGAATCAACAGTGAAGATTAACTTGGACTTATCCCCAGCAGACATTGTGAAATTGAATTATGTACCAGTTACTTCTTGTGACGTCGAACGCTCTTTTAGTCAGTATAAATCTATCCTCAGAGACAATAGAAGAAGATTCACTTTTCAGCACTTGAAAGAAATGTTTGTAACCTATTGTTATGGTAACAGACAATAAAAATTGTGTTTTGTTGAAACTACATTGGAAGATAAGGTACGTCCATTATATTTTTTGTTTAGTTTGATTAAAATGTACCAATATTTAACGTACATAGTCATTTTTTTATAATTTTAAGTCCATATTTAATTCCATATTTTGGTAAAAATCCATATTTAATTCCATATTTTGGTAAAAATAACTACATATATATTTACATATTTCATATATTTTTAGTCCATATAAATCCGTTCCCTGGTGATGAGTTAATAGCTTTTTATGAAGAAAATCTATGCTGACTAAATTTATTTTAAATTGGTTTATTTTACGTCGCTTCATCAACTGCGATGATTATTTAACGTCTTAGTGAAATGAAGATGATAATGCCAGCGAAATGAGCCCAGGGTCCAGCGCTAAAGTTACCCAACATTTGCTCTCAATGGGTTGAGGGAAAACCCGGAAAAGAACCTCAACCAGGTAAATAAATTTATCGAGGATAGAGTTTCATCGATATTTCAAAAAAGGAAAATATACATCTTTATTTCATACACTTTAATATGTAAAATAAATGTGATATAAAGTTTTGTTTAAGGTAATTTAACATGACGAATTTTAGGACGATGGTGAAAACATTTGTTATGGGCTGAGATTAATATTGGAGTGTTGCTCCATATGAAGAAAAAATATATTCCATGTCCTTCATTAATTACGTCTCTTATCATAGACCCATACCTTAGTCTACTAATGGCAGATACTTGGCTGTTCATCATTTACCCATTTACCTACTTCTTTATTTATGGCTTTTAGAGAACCCGGAGGTTCACTGCCGTCTTCACATAAGTCCGCCATCGGTCCCTATCCAGAGAGAGATTAATCCAGTCTCTATCATCATATCTCACCTCCCTCAAATCCATTTTAATATTATCCTCCCATCTACATTTGGGCCTCCCCAAAAGTCTTTTTCTCTCCGGCCTCCCAACTAACACTCTATATGCATTCCTGGATTCACCCATGCGTGCTACATGTCCTGCCCATCTCAAACGTCTGGATTTAATGTTCCTAATTATTTCAGGTGAAGAATACAATGCGTGCAGTTCTGCGTTGTGTAACTTTCTCCATTCTCCTGTAACTTCATCCCGCTTAGCCCCAAATATTTTCCTAAGCACCTTATTCTCAAACACCCTTAACCTCTGTTCCTCTCTAAAAGTGAGAGTCCAGGTCTCACAACCATGCAGAATTGTCATTCATCCATATTATATCAATTGCGTAGGTAGACCAATTTGCCGATAGAGTCATTGCCTAGCATCCTAGATCATATATGTAACAGATAACTCTTCGCTATGTTAAAATCGGCAGCACTTTGAAGAGAACAACCGCCAGGATCGCCACCCGTCCGCCGTAAACGAACACGAGATGGCAGTACAGTCGCTAATGCAATTCAAATGGGAATTGTGACGTGACTCCTTATGTAACAACTAGATGGCAGCGTAGTAAACCTGACAAAAGTTGTTAACCTCAAAGCCTATAAGGCCGACCTATCTGGGTATATATATATATATATATATATATATATATATATATATATATATATATATATATATATATATATATATGATCTAGGCTAGCATGCACCATAGGAGGCTGGTCTACGCTACATCTGCTATGACATGAGTAGGGCCGTGACATCGGTATATTTGTATTAATTTAAGGTGAACATACGACGCCGGACAGAATGTAGTCGGTGTTTCAAGTACAGGCAGCGGAAGCGAATTTGACAGACGCCTAAGCAAGCACGTTCGTTCCGTGTTTGGTATACGATTATTGCGTATTATAAAATCAAGACAATACATGTATATAAGAGTTATTATCGGAAAGGTTTAAAATGCTGGTGAGGTTAAGAAATTATACTTAAATTGTCACAAATGTGGTAAAACATAAATCTGAAAAGATTTTTTTTTATATTTGGAGTTTTGCATTACTGTTTTAGAATGCCGAAAAGGTAAATGGAGTACAATTTTGCTTTCCTTTTATTTAACTGTTACTTTAATTTATCACATCTATTCCGTACCTTACTTTTCTTGCATGTTGTCTGCTTGATTTCGGTTCCTGCTGCAATAAACAATATTCATTTTAAAAGTTTCAAATGAAAATGACCGCCGAATGTCGGATAGTATAACCTTGTATGCGTAAATCTGCGTTCTACATCGGCTGAAACCAATGGCGCATATGTAATAGTAATATGCGTTACAAGAGCGGTATGTTGAAGTTTTCATTTTCGAGGAAAAGTTTGAAAAAGCGAAACGTAGTTGAGCTTTTTTAATTTTCGAGAATTGAAAGAAAACATACCGCTCGTGTATCGTACATTCTTTTGTGCGAAGATCGTTTATTACATACCTGAAAGAGGAATTTCTAATTAGTTGTAATGAAATCTCCATCTTGGTTTCTGTTCAATGACGGCAAATTTGCAAAACAAAAATATCTATCTTCAACATTGTTGCTTTAAAATGTT
Organism: Periplaneta americana; assembly: GCF_040183065.1. Lineage (NCBI taxonomy): Eukaryota > Metazoa > Arthropoda > Insecta > Blattodea > Blattidae > Periplaneta > Periplaneta americana. Next base: position 40,499,982 of record NC_091131.1, read on the forward strand.
TTCTGTGTTTACTATACTCCAGCAAGCCGTGATATACGTCCGTCTTTTTTTTCCCCCAGTCTATGATGAGTCTAGAATCTTGTTGATTTTTTCACGGCTTCCTTAATGTTACTTGCATCACGAATGCAGTAACTTTAGTGGAGTTGTAAAGTTTACTTAATTTTTGCAAATATTTAAAAACAATAATTAACAGTGCAATTTAGGTGAAATTGCAGTGGTAAGTTGCCAATTTATAATTATTACTATATTGAACGTCTGTAAAAATAATATGTTAAAAGCCTAAAGCAGTAAAATCAGTATGTCACTTAAGCGGTAAGAAGAGGGAAATTGTTATGTGTGTTCGCTTGGGAATACTGAATGTGGAATTTTAGACTTTCCGCGGATTGGTTTTGTGCGGAAACCAAGCAAATACGCACGATCTCGCACAAAATATTTCACATTATCCATTTCTACACCAAGTTTTTAACAATCGCAGTTGTCATCTGACAAAACTCTTGCAATTTTGCATAATGTATTGAAACAACAGTTTTTTTTTTTTGTATTACTGTGTTCATAATATAAATGATACTCGGGAAGAAATTAAACACAGAATAAATATGGGAAATGCCTGTTATTATTCGATTGAGAAACTTTTATCATCCAGTCTGCTGTCAAAAAATCTGAAAGTTAGAATTTATAAAACAGTTATATTACCGGTTGTTCTTTATGGTTGTGAAACTTGAACTCTCACTTTGAGAGAGGACCATAGGTTAAGGGTGTTTGAGAATAAGGTGCTTAGGAAAATATTTGGGGCTAAGAGGGATGAAGTTACAGGAGAATGGAGAAAGTTACACAACTCAGAACTGCACGCATTGTATTCTTCACCTGACATAATTAGGAACATTAAATCCCGACGTTTGAGATGGGCAGGGCATGTAGCACGTATGGGCGAATCCAGAAATGCATATAGAGTGTTAGTTGGGAGGCCGGAGGGAAAAAGACCTTGAGGGAGGCCGAGACGTAGATGGGAAGATAATATTAAAATGGATTTGAGGGAGGTGAGATATGATGATAGAGACTGGATTAATCTTGCTCAGGATAGGGACCAATGACGGGCTTATGTGAGGGCGGCAATGAACCTCCGGATTCCTTAAAAGCCAGTAACTAAGTAAGTAAGTATTACTGTGTTCATTTTCGTACTCACTTTTTTGCTTATATCATCATACGCCATATACCTTTTCGGCATTCTAAAACTGTAATGCAAAACTCTAAATATTAAAAAAAAAAAAAAAATCTTTCAGACTTATGTTTCACCACATTTGTGACAATTTAAGTATGATTTGCAACAATTATTCTGAACCTCAACATTTTAGATCTTTCCGATATTAACTCTTATACAATGATTGCATTGTCTTGATTTTTTAATACGCAATTATCGTATACAAAACACGGAACGTGCTTGCTTAGGCGTGTGTCAAATTAGCTTCCGCTGCCTGTACTTGAAACACGTCGATTACATTCTGTCCGGCGTCGTATGTTCACCTTCAGACTAATACAAATATACCGATGTCACGGCCCTAGACATGAGATGGTGGAGATTTATTGAAATGCTACAGGAAAATTGGAGCTCTCGGAGTACAAGTCCAGAGCTCTAGTCACTAGACCACGTGCTACTCAAAGACCCATAGGCCTACTCTCCATTTGTAAACCGAAATAAAATTAAAACATGCAAACCAACACAACTGTAGTTTCATTCCCGAAACTGGGTGACGTATTCAATGTGCCGGTGAATCCCTGATACAGCGCTGATTTTATTATTATTTTATTTTTTTAACTTTTTGGCTTCAGGAATGGTAGAAATCTACAGGGACATCACTTTATTTTTACCAACATTTTTAACATTAACCTGGCTATACTCGGAAACACTGTTACCCCCTTCCATTACAGGAGTTTGATGTTACTAGTGCAATATGTAAACAAATCATTTTACTAGGTATAGGAGGAGAGAAAAGTAGTGTATCCATTTATGTTGTAGGGAAATACGATATTACGATTTTCAGTTTGATCATCACTTTTACGGAATTTATCAAAATACAGTAGAGTAGTAACATTTTTTTTCAAAAACTCAACTTTTTAGGCGGCTATGTTCGTTATGTAATGTCTACTTTATTTAGCATATTAATTATTGATGTTATCATACAATGTAGAGAGTGCATTTAAATTGAGGGGGTCATAAGTAAAGGGCTGTAAGTGCACTTAAGTTACTTTTGAGAAAATGGGGTTTAAATATTTAAGCTTTCGTAAAATCGGTGAAATTTTTTATTTAAATTTTAATGTGTGATGCGATTAAAATATCCCTTTGCCACTAAAATTTTAGATACTTTTGCTTACACTGGATGCACTTAACTCATGTTATTACAAATGTCACTAGCATTCCTTTGCTTCTAGCCACCTCAATTCAAAAAAAGCTAATCTGAATTTTTAAACAAATTGCTGAAAATGGTTGCCGTTCATTACAATGCAGGCTTCAATTCAGTACGCATATTATTAAAAACATTTTGAAGCATATTCTATGAAATTGAATTTATCGTTTCTTGAATATAATTTTTAGTACGATATTATTAATATAGGTTCTTTCTTCTATAGAAAACGCAACCATATTTATGAAACACACTATACACTGCAGTGTTTACTTCACTGCTTGAAGACTTCGAATGCAACAGCGGCCGTAAGTTTGTGTGTCTGACAGGAGCAAGGACATTAGTGAAGGGATGAGAGTGAAGTACATTCAGAAATGCAGGTACAATAAAAATGCAAGTAAAAATAAAATGATGTCCCTGTAGGGTAAACCATACAGTTATTGGCCCCCTACAGTTATTGGCCACTTGAACTTTGATGTGTTATTATAAGACAGGATGTGCAAATAATTAATTAATATTTTGCCAGATGGTAGCAGCATGTTTTCTTATTTGGTAGCTGCTTTAATTTTCAACAACAGATACCACTGTGAGATGAAAAAGATATTTCTGCAAAACATACGTTCCCGGGCTTTGGTTTCTTGTGAAATTCTTAAGAACTGTGTTGTGGTTGAGTCGTAATAATTACTGTTTCCTGTAACTGGTATTCATTGTTATTCCAATTATGAGGTAAGTACATCTCTATTTTGACTTTACACCTATAAAACGTAATAAAATACAATCCCTAAATTTTGAAAATTTGCTGGCTAATAACTGTTTAATTATAGCACATTTTTCAGTTATTGGCCACCCCGGCCAATAACTGTAATTTTAAAGTAATTTTAAATATCAATTATTTTCCTTCATTTAACTTATTAGATGCCACTATTTCACTAGTATTTTTATTTTGAGTCAATTAAATGTGTACATAGTTATTAGCCACGTGGCCAATAACTGTCTTAATGGGTGGCCAATAACTATACTTATTTATTTTATACCCTGGTTAGATTATTTTTAAGATTCCAAAATGGGCTGACTGTAAGCCAAAGGCGATGAAGGTAACATTGGAAGAATTGGAAACTCTCAGGACTTCACTTAGGGTCATTGCTAAAAAGTACGGTGTTCCTATGGCAAGCCTAAAAATCAAAATAAAGAATGCTAGAAAGGATAGGGATTTGAATCTTATAGCTTAGGAGGAAATTGATGAGTGTTCTGAAAATGTCATTTCTTATCGAATACTGGATGCAGACAAGTCTACAGGGTTGTTTCCGATCTCTGAAACGAATTTGAATGACATCATGTACGTCAGGAGTCACATGACAGCTACATTGTGGCGCGAGATGACAAACCAGTAGTGAGTGATCTCATAGTCAGAGTGCACGGCGACTCACAGCAGAAATTCCCAAGAAAATCGAGCCTTTTTTGGGAGGGGTACATTACGACCCTTTCCAATGCCCAGTACAGTTAAGTGAAAGTAAAAGAAGCCTGCAAAAATAACGAGGTTTTGTTATTTCCAAGAAAGGCATCTTCTGTATACTTAATAAGATTGGTGAAGCTCGAATGGAATAAATTTGTATCATCTCGTGGGGTGCAGCGACTTGTGACGGGGTGGATTTGCTTGATTTTTTCAGTCTGGAATTAATCCCATCCGAGTTTTGCCAGTCTTATTAAGTACAAGTAAGCTGTCTTTCTTGGAAATAATGAAACCAGGTTTTTTGCAGGCTCCTATGATTTTCATGTAACTGTACTTGACATCGGAAAGAGTTGTTATGTACATCTCCCAGAAAGGTTACATTTTCTTCGGCGTTGCTACTGTGATACACCGTGCACTCTGATTATGAAATCACTCACTATTGGTCTGTCACCTCTCGCCGCAATTCAGCTGTCGGTGTGATTGCTGACGTACATGACGTCATTCAAATTCGTTATCAGAGATCGAAAACAACCCTGTACTCAACAAGAAATTTTGGCTGACAATATTGACAGTTACACCTATTATAAAATGCAAGAGATGAACCCCGGAATGTGACTCTCCATGACAATTTTTTATATTGTATTTTTGTTGGCTATTTTAACAACGCTGTATCAACTACTAGGTTATTCAGCGTCGATGTGATTGGTGATAGCGAGATGGTATTTGATGAGATGAGGCCCAGGATTCGCCATAGTTTACATCACATTTTCCTTACAGTTGGGGAAAACCTCAGAAAAACTCAACCAAATGGTAATTTCAAGCGGGAACGAACCCATGCCAGGACACAAGTCTGGATCGGCAGGCAAGTGCCTCAGCCGACTGAACTACGCCAGTGGCCGACTCTCCATGACAATAGCTCAACAAGCGTGAATGCAGGTTGCAGTAGTCAACATTCTGGTTGTGGTAACATATGTATGTGAGAGCCACTGGCGTAGCTCGGTCAGTTAAGACGCTTGCCTGCCGATCTGAAGTTGCATTCGGGTGTGGGTTCGATTCCTGCTTGGGTTCTTTCCGAGGTTTTCCCCAACCGTAAGGGAAATGTCAGGTAATCTATGGCGAATCCTCGGCCTCATCTCGCCAAATATCATCTCGCTATCACCAATCCCATGGACGCTAAATAACCTCGTAGTTGATAGAGCGTCGTTAAATAACCAAGTAAAAAGAACATAAGTGAGAAAATATCGTCCATGCTCAAAAGAGCCAAGAATACATCACTCGGCAAGTTTCTGGTGTGGCCAGAGACACCTAAAAGAGAATGCAAACATGATATAGAAAGATTGCCATTTTCGATAATATCACAGTGCTACCAGGATATGCACAGAAAGAAGCGCGAACGGAAAGTTGTCCAAGAAAAGAAAAAATAAAGAGAAAACGTAAAGCTGCGACAGAAAAAAGAAAACGAATACTCTTCAGAGAATTGCAAAATTAATCAAGTCCAATTTGTGACATTTGCAAAAAGCTTCCAGTGAAATTTGATGTGAAGATTGTAAAAAAGTATTTTATGTAAATTATAATTCACGTAAACACAAACAACACATTCTTGAAAAAGAAGGTGATATCTCCCTGTGTCACTCATTTTTATAAAGGAGAAGATTCACATAACAGAATGGACCTTAAGGGTAGTTCGGAGGATGATGATTTCCTTGAAGAACTTGATGAACTAGCAACATATAAATAAGGGTCTATACAGGAAACAGACATGTGGATTTATATTTTACATAAAACTGGTATTAGGGGAGTGCAATGCATGTGTAAATAACTAATGGAAATAATAGCAAGAGTTCAAAATAATATTTGCAGCCAAAACAAAAATAAATGTCTGTTATAGTTGATAATTGTTAAGCGGCCAATAACTGTGCAGTCAGTGGCCAATAACTGTCAAGAAGTGGCCAATAACTATAATTTCACACATATTAATTTTAATTGGTCACTAGTATCACAAAGTATTATTGATCCCATTTTTGTAACAGTGATTTGAATAAAGAAATAATTGACAATTACAGATGCACCAACAGCTCCTCCTTACAATATAATGCATTGAAATCCTCGACTTTCAAACATAAAATTTTCCTTAAGTGGCCAATAACTGTATGGTTTACCCTATATCTAAATTAAAATTCTTGCATACTACTTTCAGCATCAGTACACTTTCCATTCACACCGTAACATGAAAATATGGTAAAGTTTTCCTCAAATTGCTACGAAAGCTCACATAAGCTCGTCGAACGTTCCCATAGGAAGAGACATCAAACTGTACCACGTGCGTGATGGCAGCTGTAACTCAATTACTCCCACAAGGTCACGGAACGCGAGTTCGTGACTACAAGGGTCACTTTGCCATTCCGAGCCGTGTTATACAGTCCTGGATCATGTGGCTTACTTATGTACCTCGGAATTCAGTTCAGTGTAGTAAATAGTGCAGTGTAGTGCAGTGTAAACTGCACAGTCTCCATCACCATCACAAACCATTAGGCCTATTGGTCACTGTCCACACCTGTGGAGTAACGGTTAGCGCGTTAGCCGCGAAACCAGGTGGCACGGGTTCGATTCCCGGTCGGGGAAAGTTACCTGGGTGAGGTTTTTTCCGAGGCTTTCCCTCAACCCAATATGAGCAAATGCTGGGTAACTTTCGGTATTGGACCCCGGACTCATTTCACCGGCATTATCACCCTCATCTCATTCAGACGCTAAATAGCCTAAGATGTTGATAAAGCATCGTAAAATAACCTACTAAAATAAAAATAAATATTGGTCAATGGAGTTTTCTGGCTTAAAAATCCCTTACATTAGACTAAAATTCTTCTCCTCATCGCTTTCTCGACCTGCTAGCAATTCGGGTTTCTTCTTGGTCTGTAATAAGAGAATGATATAGCCCTCAGCCACAAAGACAAAACTTTACATGAGAGTGTATTGAAAGTTCAGAGTCCAGTGATTAGGCTTCGTATTCCAGCTACCTAATGATTGAAGTTTGGGTATATAGTACGCCGAATACAGGTAAAGCAACGGATAAGGATATAAACAAACAGTCCACACCTGTGGAGTAACGGTCAGCGCGTCTGGCCGCGAAACCAGGTGGCCCGGGTTCGAATCCCGGTCGGGGCAATTTACCTGGTTGAGGTTTTTTCCGGGGTTTTCCCTCAACCCAATACGAGCAAATGCTGGGTAACTTTCGGTGCTGGACCCCGGACTCATTTCACCAGCATTATCACCTTCATCTCATTCAGACGCTAAATAACCTAGATGTTGATACAGCGTCGTAAAATAACCCAATAAAATAAATAAATAAAAAAAATATAAACAAACAGGTCGTCGCTGCGTGTTTGTGGACTACAGTCAACTCCCGACATTCTGAAGCTATACTAGTAAACTATGCTTGAGATATGATGTTCATTTTTGCAGTGAATAATAATGTGCATTCGTAAATTACGGAACTTGAAATGATTTTATATTGTAAGAAATTCTTTCAAAGGTACATGACGTTATTGGTGCATGATATAGTACAAGATATTCCTATTGTCTGATATTTTTTCGTGTTTCATTAGGATATTGCATCTCGATCATCACTGAAAACCTACTAATTTTCTATGTACTTCTCTAGAAATTCCCTAAAATGTAGATTATTTAACTTATTACTGGTTCTTTTGATTACGGTCTATACTTATTTTGCTTATAACTTTCGACTCAGTCATTTCCGGACCATGGTTCCTATCTCAAATTGATACATGTGCCCTTCGCCATCATCCCTGAAAGTTTGTAACACCACCTCGGAAACACCCTGTATATTTGGACCTTTTCGTTTGGAACTTGTCTCTGGGAACGGTCTCTCGAAACGCTGAAGACTTTCCATTTCATCACACAGGTGAATCATTCAAGGCTACATCACAATTTAATTACAATTTTTTTTAATAAATAACTTGCATGACGTCATTATTACGAAAAAAAAAAGTCCTGACAATTTACCATTAATATGAAAAGAATGATTATTCCACCAGATTCTTTTATATAGAAAAAAAATTCCCGTCTTTGTATCTATTTGCGTTTAATATCATGCAATGCATCGGAAAAAAAACGCATATCATGCAGATTATTATCGGCATGGAATTATTTATTCGAAACACAGTCAAGAACATGCTCCATCATTGTACTTAGAATTGCATGCTACATCATAATTCAGAATCCAGTAATTTTATTTCTACTATTACATAGTCCATTCGAACCAATTAAGCCGTTATTAAAGAGCAGATTCCTATTGTTCATGCAAGTTATCTTGGTGGTTGATAGACGCGCCCGGGGAAGAGAGGTGGGTGCTAGTCTAGCAGCAGTGCCAAAACTCTTTATGCGAGTCGGTTAAAATACGTTTGCTCCCTTTGATTGAAGCAATGTTTATTAGATTCATTAAAAGTTGCTCAAAGGAGAGGAATGTTATAAGAACTTTGGTTCTCTGTTGTCATAAAGAGGCGCAAAACAAACGTTTAACAAAAAATATTAATGTGAATACAGTAAAATGTATTTATAATGAAATATTGATGTTGAATATTGGAATTGAAAAACAAGAAGCTCTTTCACAATTAAACATTCCCAACAATGCAGAAGTGCATTCGATGACAGGACGAAGTTTAAGATTTGAGTTACGTCGGAGGTCAATTAGTGTCATTTTCCACAAAAAGGTAAAAGAGTGGTGTCTTACAGTGAAGATCCAAAAAAACAACTCTTGGATTAGTAATAGAAGAGGGATATCATTCTCAGAGTGGACCAATGCCATAAAGATGTTCACAAACATTGCAGCAGTACGATCTGTATCAGGTCGTTCCTTCCAAGAACATAACTGTCGTCATCCAGGATGCAGCGAAGTAGAAACCCTTGGGCATGTTTTGGGTTATTGTCCTAAAGGAGAACTACTGGGGAACAATCGCCACCATAAAATAAGAAGCTCCATCGCAACCACTCTTCGGAAGGCAAAGTGGAAGGTTTACGAATAAGTCCACTGCTTGGCTGAGAATGGGTGAACGAGAAGAGCAGACATTATTGCCATCGATCGCCGGAATCAAAGAAGCCTCATTCTTGACCCCACTGTCCGTTTTGAGAAGGATGATCAACAAGCCAATAACGTTAACGATGAAAAGAAGTCTATTTACAACCCACGTATTCCTCACTTTAGTGAGAGAAACAAAATGAATATTAATACATGGGAAGTGAAAGGACTTCTTTTTGGCGCTAGGGGAACATAATTTAAGTTAACCAAAACCATTCTTCTTTCTCTTAAATTTTCTAATGAGGACATTAACAAAATTTGTCTAATGGTATTGAGAGATTCATTATCCATTTTACACAATCACTTGTATAACACAACGTAATATTTTCTTTTTACTTCATTTCATTACTCTCCATTGTACTTCGATCTTATGTTTTTCCGAAATCAAATTGTACTTTATTTTTTAAAATTTATTATCGTTATGTATTTTCTCCGCAAATCAAATTGTATTTTATTTTTAATTTAGCCTCTGCTTTGTATTCTGGATCCTAGTGGTCAGCCGTAGATGTCGACCAGATGTCCCAAATTCTGGAATTAATAGTAGTAATAAAAGGTATCCTTGTTGTACCTCTCTCCCTATTCCATTTCTCTTTGATATTTCTTCTTATGTCCTGACTTTGACTCGTTATTTCTAGTGAAGTTTCGTAAAATCAGTCGTTCAATGGACATCGTGGAATGTGGTTTATTCCTTTATGAAATGTAACTTATGTAATACATTATTTTCACTTTGTCTTTAACAGAGAAAGCGCAGTGTTTAAGGGGAAAAAATGGAAAAGACTATGGTATTTAGCACATTGAACACAAAATTAATTTAATTTTAAAAAATTCCATGTCATTTGATGTATTTCGTATAAGGAGGTTAATAACCACAGTCAATATTTTAACAAATATTTTATTCATTCGTTGGCACAGATAAAGTTGATTTATTTGGCGGTTGTTGCACAAGGAGTAAGCTACGAATAATATTTTATTTAATCGCGTTTTCAACTATAGGCTAATGTCTAAATTCGACGTGGGGGCGAAATGGCAGAAAACTGTTACTTAGAGTCTTCTATCAGATACATAGAGAACAAGGGGTTTACTTTCTTTCCTAAGGAAGCCATTCTAAGTATTTTATCGAACTATAAAAAAATCCATCGCTTGATATCGATATGATGGACGAAGTTTCAATTGGAGATAGGCTTTATATACGAAGGCAATGATGGGATCTAGATTTAAGCATTTCTTACATGAAATATAAACATTTTCTTAACAATATACTGAAGGTAGTTGATTTTAAATAATATTACTATCTATTCGTTATTCTATAATTTGCCATTTATAGCTACATTTTACATCTTTTGGTTATGATATCTATATTTATCTATTTTTCATTTATTTTTATTTTGTATTTTTCATTTATATCTACATCTGTGTCTTTTATTTAGGTAGTATATATTTGTCTGTTTTTTTTTTTAATTTTTCATTTGTATTTTCACTTGTACCTTGCATTTGTATCTGTTTTATCTCTTTTCTTCATATTATCTCCAATTTTACGTTCTAAGCAAATATTTGTACTGTTTATTGTAATTGGGACTTTGCCGTGTTGTAGACATAAATAAATAGATTATTTTGTAAACAAATTTACTCAAATTTATCTTCGTAATGTGTACATAACAGATAGAAAATTCTTCGTTACCTATATCAATTTATCGGTATGAAAAATAAGGAGCCATGAATTAAGCTAACAAACAAACATTCTCATAGGGGTAGATAAAAAAGTTAAATTTTAATGTCAATGTCAAAAGAAGTGCTTACCAAATTTTGGCCACTTGACCGCAATTACGAGGGTCGTAAAAAAATAAATTCACCAGGGGCCGTTAACAGAAGAAAAACACAATTTCATTGGAAAAATTTATTGGAACAGACACAGAAATTGTTGAACTATTTTTCAACATATTCCCCTCCCGCCCGGATTTGAGACTTTTTCATATCATGGGATCAATAGAGACGTGCAAACGGCTGTCAAACGCTGGTTCAGATCCCAGGCGGCTGACTTCTACGACACAAGGCTACAAAAATTGATCCCATAGTATGACAAATGTCTCAATTCTAGTGGGGGATGTGTTGACAAATAGCGCAACAATTGCTGTATCAATAAATCTTTCCATGCAATTGTACTTTTTTCTGGGTAACGTCCCCAGGGAAAATCACTTTCTGGACAGCCTCGTAATTGCGGTCGAGTGGCCAAAATTTGTATAAGCACTTCTTTTGACATTATTAACATGGTGGAAGAAAAAGTTTTAACTTTTTTATCCCCCCCCCCCCATCAGAATGTTTGCTTGTAAGTTTTTGCCTATACCTCACATCAGCGTTTCTCAAACTATGGTCCGCGGATCACCTGTGGTCCTCGAGGTCTGCCCTTGTGGTTCTTCAAAAAAGACAGAAGAAAAAATAAAATTCGAACGAATTGCGTATCACATTATAGCTTAAAATCTCAGAGTTTGGAAATGACACATGGCAATCGAATTTCACTCTTTCTTCCAATACAAACATTTTATGAAATTTATTATCCTACCCGTCTATCGACTTCCCACTCTACTCTCAGCAACAAAAGTGGGACTTAAAGTACTATATACGTGGTGCTTCTCGACATCTTTTCCCTGCACATCTGGCGCCGCGCCTGTAATCCAGGCAGGTACCACCCGAATTCATAACAGAGGACCAAAGTACCGAACCTTAATTCACTTTTAAAATATAAGTGTACTGGTATTAAAATATGCTACGAATGTGATAAATTTGCTTTCGAAGGGAACAAGAGTAAGGTGGTCCGCGGAACTGTTCTGACTTTAAAAAGTGGTCCCCACTTCAAAAAAGTTTGAGAAGCGCTGCCTAACATAATCCTGCACAGAATTCTTAACATTCATTTGATCTATTATAACTGTATTTCTAATCTTTTCTAATTTGGAAGACGCCGCGGATCACTTTAAATAATTCATTCCCATTGAATTTGATTTTGAATATTTTTTTTCTTTTCATATTTTTATTAAATTGGACTTGACGCAATATTTCTGAAGAATTGTGATGGTGAAGTTTATTTCCACTTTTTGCATCCTTTCACCTCGCACATGATCACATGATGCATACAAATCAGGAAATTTTGTATTTTCCTTATTCGTTGACATCCGTTCCTGAATTCAGGATTAGCCTCACAATACGAGTAGATCTCAACAAGCTGAATGCATTCCAGAATTAATTTAGGAAAGTCGAGATACAATACCCGGATACGAAACACGCACGCCTCTTCAGCTGTGGTTTGGAGGAAGTAACTTCATTCGCATTTGTAATACAGAATGTGCAAATTAATGTTTTATTCAGAGATTACTAAAAAGCTCCATCAAGGACTCTTTCCTGCGTTAGTTAAGACACGAGTTACATTATGTACAGGGTTATTCATACAGAAATTCTCATTGTCTGCAAATAGTACAATGATTTCCAGATTGAAAGAAAAACAAAATATACAAGTAAGAATACAAATTCGGTCTATAAGTCATGCCGCGTACTGTAGAAACTAATACAAATGTCTTCAAAAGAAATGATCGGTTGCAGTAGTAGTAGTAGTAGTAGTAGTAGTAGTAATAGTAGTAGTAGTAGTAGTAGTAGTAGCAGTAGTAGCAACAGCAATAGTAGTAGTATCAGTAGTAGTCGTAGTAGTAGTAGTAGTAGTAGTAGTAGTAGTAACAATAGCAATAGTAGTAGCAGTAGTAGCAACAGCAGTAATAGTAGAAGTAGCAGCAGTAGTAGTAGTAGTATTAGTGGCAGTAGTAGCAACAGCAATAGTAGTAGTATCAGTAGTAGTCGTAGTAGTAGTAGTAACAATAGCAATAGTAGTAGCAACAGCAGTAATAGTAGAAGTAGCAGCAGTAGTAGTAGTAGTAGTATTAGTGGCAGTAGTAGCAACAGCAATAGTAGTAGTATCAGTAGTAGTCGTAGTAGTAGTAGTAGTAACAATAGCAATAGTAGTAGCAGTAGTAGCAACAGCAGTAATAGTAGCAGTAGTAGTAGTAGTAGTATTAGTGGCAGCAGTAGCAACAGCAATAGTAGTAGTATCAGTAGTAGTCGTAGTAGTAGTGTTAGTACTAACAGTATTTTATTTAACAATGCTTTCAAATGCCGAGACTATTCATCGTAAGCGAGAAATAGGCAAAGAATTTTGCCTGGAGACCTCTTTCAGCAACAAGGTTCGTTTATGGCCGTACATCTACGACACTTCCTCACCAGAAGAAGCTATGCTAATAATTTAATCGCCCTTTAAAATACATCGCTCTCGAACGGAACTTTCATAAAACTATAAACATGCCATTGAAATGACACATAAGTTTACTTTCTGTACATTCCGATTCTTGACATATTGCTCGTAAGGTGCAGCTGTTGATCATATTCATGTTCACAAAGGATTTTACAAGAGCTATAGCACAGTGGTGCTCATTGTGGCTGACCGTGACCACATGGATGCTACATTTCCTGGTCGGTGTATTGGAAGAGGAGATTTTACCCCATAATCTGCGAGGTCACCTAAGTCGAACTCTGTCGTATGTTTTCTCTGTGGATATATAAAATCAATTTCGATGAAACCCCAGTGGACACAGCAGTGGAAATGATTTTCAGAATCATGGCCGCCTGCGACGTGATTCAAAACACTCTAGGGATCTTCGAAAATGTGTTGCAGAATCTCGTACGCCGTTGATATGATCGAGATTGGTTGCTAACATTTTGAACATCTTTTGTAAGTTTCAAAATTAAAAAGTGTTCAAATTTTATAACACCATTCATAATCATCCTCGCGCTTTTAATTATTAATTGTATTTATTATATTGTAGTAATAAAATACTGAAATAATTTTTGTTGTTTTTTTTTTCTTTAAATATGCAGAAATTTGATCCGAGTAAAGGTAACATTTTAAAATTCTTTTCCAGAACGAAAAGTTACGTCTGTTCGGATAAAATTTCTGCACAATTAAAAGATAAAACTATTCTTTTTTTCAATTATTTATTATCATAATACACAGTTCTCTTAAATTTACTGCGTATATTGGGAATTCAATCAATGGCTTCCTCAAAACACGCTATGAAATATTTCATATAAAATTATTTTTATCTCGAAAAGGAAGCAAAAACGAGTAAATTTGTATTAAACTTTTTTGTTTAAAATATCTAAAAGAATAACCTCCTGAAATTAAAAATGTTATTTTCGGTTCACTCTGTTTACTGAAAATAAAAATCATATTCTACAAAAGTAGGCTAATATGTAAAGAAATATCACATTCTGTAGACGAAAAGCAGTCTTTCTGACAATCGGCTTTTGAAAGTAGTCAATATCTGACAGCCCCTTTACACTATGCACAGTAGTGGCAAAAAAAACCGGACCGACGGAATAATCAGTCCCCGAAATGAGCCACTGCGCATGCCACGCCCGCATTCACAAGATAGCGAGCAATCTATTGAAATTGTTGTAGTTTCGACTGCTGACGTAGCCCATTTCGAAAGCCATTAGAAAATAAGCTGGTAAAATTCATGTTCTGGGAATAATAAGTTAATTAAGTAGTAAATTATCGCTGCAATTAAAAAGTATTGGGAATAAATTTGATTAAGGAACAAAAAAAAGTTTCCTTCCCAAGCAGGATTCGAACCACGAAAGTCTTAGTTAACAGTCTATCGTGCTGTCACTGTGAACACGGCTCTGAAATCAGCTACAAGGGTCGGTCCGTTTTTTTTTTTACCACTACCGTACACTAGAATACGCTATTTTTAATATTTACACTATCATAAAGGATGTAGGCTTTCATTAATCAAACATATTTATTTATATTATTGACAAAATAAGAAGACTATAGTATTATACCTTGCATTATTACAATACACAACAATGTACATAAAAGTGTAAATAATGTGTGATCAATGTAACCTACATTTTTATGATAGTGTAAATAGTAAAAATAACGAATTCTAGTGTACATAGTGTAAATAATTTAAATTTGTAAATATTAGTGTAATTGTTAAAGAGGTACATGTTTTATTCTGCCCAACTTGGCCAAATAGGAGTCGCGTGAGCAGCCAGTCGAGTACTTTGCTTGCATAATACGCACGTGCGTCGTTCACTTAAAATCTCTAGTAATACTTAACCTTGCAGCGTCGTAGGACGAAGTATGATACGTGATGATCATGATCATGAGGAGGAGGAGGAGGAGGAGTAGGATGAAGACGACATTAGCTATTCCCTGGCTCGAATTTACTTTTGTGTGTGTCGGCAATCGAGATGGTGTTGTACTTCGCTAGCACTTTAAAAAATAAGCTGACTGCAATAAAAAATTATTTGCAGATGTAAATCGTGGGCGTTGTCCGACTCAAACCCGTCTTTTTTTTTTTTTTTTTGTGACTTCCTGCTTACTTCGACTAGTAATTTATTTAAAGTTGTAAAAAACATAAACCTATATCTCAAGTATTTATTAGACTTCGGGTGTTCCACCTTGACAGCACCAGATGCTGCAGAAATGTTCTGCAACTAATTGGGGTAGGCGCTAGACAAGGGCCATTAATTTTAGACCATTTCCAAGTCACACGCTCTCTTCCTAGTTAGTCTATTCCGACTCAGAACCGGTATCGTGTCAAACGTTTTATTAACTCTTACATCTAGAAAAAATTTCAACTTTTTTTTTTTTACATAAAGGTGAAGGTCTTCTCGGTTACCCCAGGAAGGGTATACGAGTATACGCGATCAATATCTCATAAATGTGACAACCACTCCCGTTGTAGATACTAAATTTACACGGAAATTAAAATATTTCGTAAAGACATAGCCTTCAACGTCGCAAGGTCCGGGAGTTGCGCTTTTCTTTGACATTAATTTGTTCTGGGTGGATTATAACATTTCTATGCTGATTTGATGCCCGTTTTCAACTAGAGAGACTACTTATAGATGTTGAGAGACTTTAAGATATAAAATAAATTATTGTCGCAAAAATTCACAAACGAAAAATTATATTTGTGCAAACTGCGAAAAATCTGTGAAAGATTCTAAATCACTGCACAGAAAGATGAATTTAACAAGATTTGCAAAGACAGGAAATTAAGTAATTTGCTTCTTGGAGCTTTATTACTTTCAACTCATTTTACCATACTTTAGGAAGGCCCGCATATGTAAGTACAGTGGAAGCTCTTAAGTTCGACAGAAATCAAGTTCGACATCCTATAGTTCGACTGCTTACGTAGGAGAATTAGACACGTCCCTAAACGGGCACTAAGAAATGGGTTTGCCATTTGAATGGGAATTGGTTCTGTGTCTTGTAGTGATACTTTTGTTACAGGAAAACACAATATTTTATTGATTAGGACATCCATATTTAATCTCCGATTTTAAATTAATGAACTCTTCTTTTTCTGTTTGAGAATTGTGCCGTTTGCAAGACGGAACTGTCGAAACCCACTGTGGTATTAGAAGCGCATACACAAGTCTCGGGGCGGGCAGGAAATGCAAGTACAGTACTGTATTCGTTGATGGATACAGTACTGTATTCATTTCACCTACCACACCCACTACCGCTATTGGACTGAACTTTCAATTCTGTTTTGTCGAACTTAGGAGAGTCCACTATATATGATGTTTATAATCAATTAACTTACTGCTGATATGTGTCGAATACATTGCAGAAAATTTTGTGGGTATTTGTGCCCTTATCGGATGTTGAGATACCATTTTTAAAGTTCCTGCGCTCTGGGTTTTTTAATCACACGCCTCTTTGATTGTTGTTTCCGGTAACTTCATTTTTTTTTTTTGCTACATTGTCAGACAAAAATGGATATAATTCCTGAACTATTAAAGACTCATGCATGAAATTTAGAACTGACATTCTCTAGACCATTAGGAAATTTTTCTCTGTAACAGAATTTTGCTAATTGATTTCAGTTTTAAAATATGACTGTCTGTTTGCAAAAAAGTAAATCAAAAAAGTGTTCTTAAATTTTAACTGTTTATTTCACTAATTTAGGGACTAATATCAAAATTATGTTACAGACAGTTTGTAGGGCATGATTTTACAAGTAAAATGTAAAGAATTGTTGAAATTTTTCTTTTAAAATGGCTTAGATATATCGGTTTTAGTAAAATCCTGCATGGGGTATTTTTTTTTTCAAATTTAGGCCCGCAATTTTTTTAATATTTATATTTGGTTGAATTGCTATAGCCATGAGCTCTCTCTCTATATATAAAAAAAAAATAAAATTTTATACAAACAGGAAAAATGATTTAAAAAATACCGTCCTTTCTCCTTAATAGCACAATCAGTTTGATCCTTATTATTATTTTTATTGTTTCATTCCGTTCATTAGCCTCATTTAAATCTTAGAGTAAAATTATATATATATCATACTTCCTGTACAGATGTTATACCAATCACAGGGGCTTCCTCATATCCTCTGTCACTTTTTAACTTGTAGAGAATTTAAATAGATTTACTCGTACATATTATTGAATTAAAATATTTATTGAAAATAACACTCAGAGCAAATTGTACAGTATATTTACAACTTGGTTGGCATTCAACTGGATCCCTAGTCTTCTCAGGGAAGACGTAACAAGCGTAGACTCTGTATGGGTAGTATCTGGAGTGAAGTCGTCAAGGCATCGGAAAGGAGAAGGATCCAAGAGGAAGGCTGTAGGAAGCGCAGACTTGGGCACCTCAGAACAAGAAACTACTGGCAAGTGGAAAAAACCTGGGAAAAAAAGGAATAATAAGATATTTGTATTCATGTACTGTTGAAGACTCTAATCTTGGAACCTGACAGGAATGCGACGCGACCCTACAGTTCGCGATAGTGACTCCTATTAGTAATGCTAGCCTGCTACCAACTGTCTAAAAATTGTGCAAGTCATGTCAGCGTCACATTCAGGCGCGGCGTCACTATTCTCACTACCCCTACTGCCATCACCGTCATCAGTATTACTAATGTTATCACTAGAGCATTCATTTTTAGTCTCATAACACGACAGACAGCGAATGTTAAGTTAGCTGTACGGAGTATGGATGACGTCACTTGACCTCGCGTACGTACGGATCACATACAAAATAGTTGCGGAGTTGTAAGACAGACCGTCCACGTAGAGCACACAGCGAACGTATCGTGCTAATTATCTTTAGTTGTACAAGATCAGTGCATTTACAATGCCGAAAGCAAATAGTAATATGCGTTACAAGAGCAGGATGTTGAAGTTTTCATGTTCGAGGAAAAGTTTGAAAAAGCCAAACGTAGTTGAGCTTTTTTTAATTTCCGACAATTGAAAGAAAACATACCGCTCGTGTATCGTACATTATTTTGTGCGAAGATCGTTTATTACATACCTGAAAGAGGAATTTCTAATTAGTTGCAATGAAATCTCCATCTGGTTTCTGTTCAATGACGGCAAATTTGCAAAACAAAAATATCTATCTTCAATATTGTTGCTTTAAAATGTTTTCTGTGTTTACTATACTCCAGCAGGCCGTGATATACGTCTGTCTTTTTTCCCCCCAGTCTATAAATGCGAACTTAAAACAAACGGTAATGTTATATAATGATTTATTTTTCATTTTAATATTTTAACAATATTATTTATATAACATATTGCAGTAATAACATCGGCAAGTTTAATTTTGCCGGTCAAGGAGATGTTTAGAAATGGAAAATATCTTTGACATCTAATTCTGCACGGCTCCCTTAATGTTACTTGCATCACGAATGCAGTAACTTTAGTGGAGTTGTAGAGTTTACTCAATTTTTGCAAATATTTAAAAACAATAATTAACAGTGCAATTTAGGTGAAATTGCAGTGGTAAGTTTCCAATTTATAATTATTACTATACTGAACGTCTCTAAAAATAATATGTTAAAAGCCTAAAGCAGTAAAATCAATATATCACTTAAGCGGTAAGAAGAGGGAAATTGTTATGTGTGTTAGGTTGGGAATACTGAATGTGGAATTTTAGACTTTCCGCGGATTGATTTTGTGCGGAAATCCAAGCAAATACGCACGATCTCGCACAAACGTTCTTTACAGAATCGTTTGAATAAGATTCTGGAGGACTTTGGAAATGAACATATGAAGTCACATGCCGACTCTATAATAAATATGTGTTCTGTGTAACGTCAATAAGGAGAAGTAAAAGTAAGTACTTGACACAACATTGTAATTCGAAGAAACATATTTACCGGGTAAATTTGTTCACTAGGGTAGGCAATGAACAATCGTCCATCTCTACTGACAATCAGGTTAAGGACTCGGAATTTTACAGATATTTATGTGAAATGATGGTTAAATGTAATATACATTTCACAACCTCGAAAATAGTTATTTTAAGGATTTTCTGAAAAAACATACACACCGAATCGTTCGCTAAGTGTTGCAGGTCTTGGTAGTTTCAGGGTTCTCGAAAACAATTACACGTTTAGAACCTCGCGATCTGAAAATGTCAGACGCCCTTAATTTAATTGAAGAACTTGAAAAAAACGTGAATGATCTAGATGTACACGATAATACTGTTGGCGAAAAACTTAAGAATAAACTTAAAGGCGACTTACACAAAATCCCTGGTTATTCGGCATTGTGGCAAAAAACTGGCACAATGGGGAGTAAAAGAGAGCAACGTTCCTTATTTCCTGTTTGCTCCAGTAACTTCTTGTGATGTTGAGAGAAGTTTCTCTAAATACAAACTGTTGTTGAGAGATCGCAGGAGAAGCTTTAATTTCGATACATTACGCATGCACTTAGTTATAAATTGCAACAGTTGAAGTTCATTTGTTTCGCTCAAGAATGATGAACAGAAGTGACTAACCTTTATATTAACGCGAGTGTACGTGTCCAGTGTGTCCCAGCGGGTACTTCATCCTTTCCATCTGATGTCAACAAAACGATGTGAACTCCATGTGCACACAACTTAAAGGTAACGGGCTAAAAATATGCTCTAGTTATCACTATCACTACCACTGTCGTAAGCCCCCATAAATCTATACTAATAATAAATCTGTAGCGGAAATTTTTCTGGTAATTTTCGATTTTCCAAAAATAATTGGTCCTAACATATATAATTAACCACCCTGAAACCGAAAATCGCTTTTTTGACATTTTTGTTTGTATGTCTGTCTGTCTATCTGTATGTTTTTTACCTTTTCACGCGATAATGGCTGAACGGATTTCGTTGAAAATTGGAATATAAATTAAGTTCGTTGTAACTTAGATTTTAGGCTATATGGCATTCAAAATACATTATTTAAAAGGGGGGTTATAAGGGGGCCTAAATTAAATCGAAATATCTCGCTTATTATTGATTTTTGTGAAAAATGTTACATAACAAATGTTTCTTTAAAAATAATTTTCGATAAGTTTTATTCCTCCAAAAATTTTGATAGGACTGATATTTAATGAGATAAATGAGTTTAAAAATTAAAATAACTGCCATCTAAGGCCGTGTAATGAATTAAAAAACAAATGACTTCGTCTATAAGGGGCCTTGGACAGCAACAATCGAAAGCTATGAAAGATAGCCTCCAGAGAATGTTTCTGTGTTTGTATGAAGTAATATCGGAAGCTAAATTAACCGATTTGTATAATTAATTATTATTTCGCCATTGGAAAGTGTAGTTTCTCTAGATGGACATAATGCTATAATGTTATTACAGTAACTTCTGATATAATATAATATAATATAATATAATATAATATAATATAATATAATATAATATAATATGTAATATTAGTCTATATAATATAAGTTATTTGAAGGGTTCACAACCATAGTGGGCCAAGCGCCATTTACTGAATACGTAGAAAACAAGGGTTAAAATTAAGTTATTATCATAATTCAATGGAAAACTATAACAAGTAAAATAAAATATACACATTAAATCTAAATGATGTCAATCTTCATTAAGCTATGGTTGCATGTAATAAAAATTAAGAAACAGGTTAAAGGAATTGTCATTGCACCAAATGAGTGTCTCTGGACCAAAATGGTTGCATTTTAATTATTTGGATGCAATTTAAATTAAGTAACATATTAAACGATTTATCCTTCTATCAAACAAGAATGTTCCCTGGATCAAATGTCCTATTTTAATTATGTAATTACTTTATATTCATTTCTAACGGGTGCAGCGGAGCGCACGGGTACGGCTAGTTTATAATAATTAGGCTTTTAATGTTGGAGACCGATAGGGTGCGTTACGGTGGTTTCAAGTTGACTATGCGTTCACCATTCACTACCGTAGCATGCGTAAACAGTATACCTGCTGAATAATAATGCCGAAGGTTGAAGGTTCCCTGGCGCATATTTTTGCAGCGGAATTTGGTGAGAGTTTCGAAGTGAATGACAGGAACATTACATGTAAATTATGCAATACAAACATACGAGGTTACAAGCGATATTATATACAGAGGCATCACAGCACAAGAAAAGAAAGGAGTTAATGTTTAGGTGAGGGGTTTGGACTTTTTCCATTGCTGGTTGTCACAATCAAAAAATTAAGACACAACGTTTCGAAGGGTGGTTCTCCCTTCGTCTTCAGGTGGAAGGAAGGAGAGAAAGGAAAAAACCTACTGTTGGGATCGTTACGTACAGCTATTCTATATGGCTGATCGATTGATTCCTGGCTTCGGTGGAGATTCTAATTAAGAAAAATCCGAAGTCATTAGCAGTATGTTGGCACTAAACCAAACGGAATAAAAAAGATGGGCGTGAAGTGGCTAAAAAGGTTTTTTCTTTTCTCTCCTTCCTTCCACCTGAAGACGGAGGGAGAACCACCCTTCGAAACGTTGTGTCTTAATTTTTTTAATTGTGACAACCAGCAATGGAAAAAGTCCGAACCCCTCACCTAAACATTAATGATCCACCATTGCTTTCCAACCCCTCATTTAGATCAAAAGAAAGGAGGAAACTCAAACCCACGAATAATTTTATGATAGTTTTTCTGCACATAACGAAAGATATGTAAAAATATATCTTTGTAATGTAGCTTATATTTACTTTTAGACTTGTCCAGATTTGTTTATGTGCACCTTGTTATTCGTTTAATCGATCGCAGAACCAAGTCAATGTCCTCGTACTAGCTCACGTCCCCGGCCTATGTAACATGCTGCAGTCGACTTGTATAATCGGTCCCCAACATTACAAGCCTCATAATTTTATTAATCATATATGATTGGAGTCCATGTTCTTCACAGTAGCCTATTGTTTTCCTATATTTTCAACGTGTCTACAGAATTCTTCTCAGTTCGTGTGGACTCTTACACTCTCATTTTGCCAACATTTTCGAAATGTCATATTGCTGTTCACCCAGGTCTCGTCTATATAAAAAAAATTGATTGTCTCTTGCTCCAGAATTCATTATTTGCACCAGATATATCGATCTCCAGTCTACGATGGGTGAAATTATTTTCAGAACGTTTTATAACATTGAATACGTGCAATGATGATACACAAGCCGCTTCACTCCGCTACTTCACCCCGCAAGTTCCAAGATTGGAGTCTTCAACAGTAGCAAATTAAGATCAGCTTTCAAATTTCTGAAGAAATGTTAACAAGAAAAGTTGAAATTCTTAACAATTTAAAATTCAGCTTCAATGAGTTCAGCAGAATTTTATTTCTTATATCTGTCCTTTTATTACCCATAAGGAAAAAATACTCTCTCAGTACAGACGTTGAATCTTCATTCTCACTATTCACAATGGAGTGAATTAACACTAAATGTAATATACGTACACGGCACATTTATTCTTTAGGATTGAGGTCAATTGCCTCCCCTGGTCAGTTTTCACAGCCACATTATTCCCTGTCGAATAAGGTCAAATATAATAAACCCTAACTCCCTCCCGGTCACATTTTATTTAGAAATATGAACTGCTCTCTTCCCGCCCGTTCTAAAGTCCAGTTCCCTTTCGGCCAATTCAAATTAACTTGCTCTAACAAACATGTAAGATCACATTAGCAGTCCGAAATATTTATTTTACCGGTGTAACAATAATTTAAAAGTCCGAAACAATTTCAGATGGATAAAGTTGAAATTTAATTTGGAATTCTCATCCACTAAAAGTAACAAAGCAGTTTGATACGTAGAGTATACTTTGTTCTTATTGCCCTCCGAGCTCTACAACATTACATTACAGCATCAATACTAATGAACTACCACAAGAGTAAGGCCTACAGCAGGCCTGCAGAACTGTAGCTCCTGAGATCACTGCTATACTTCCCTTTCTTACCCCACCCACCTTTTCTACCAGCACGGTCATGACGTTCTAGTTACGCTCGGCTGCATTAACATTCATTCGCGGCGGCAGTTATACTGGGTGTTCAGTTCAAAGTGTGTCATGGCTCGCTGTATGCCGTCATGTGGCTAGCCGATGAGCCTAGAGAATTCAATCTTCCTACACTTCCGCAGAGGTGTATAACCTGTGAGGCAGAGAAGTTGCCTAGCAAGTACGGCGTTCATTCTGAAGAGTACGTACCGATGCGTACGATAACGCCGGTAGTGGCAGGAATGTGAACTGTTTGGCAATACGTACTGTCGGGATATGGGGAGAGGGTTAAGACGATTACTTACGTATTTGTTGACATTAACTTCGACGGTCAACATGGACACGGAGCATTTGATTTGTGTTGCGGAATGTTACCGTACGCAACCGATGATAACAAATACCCTGCGTACGACTTGCCGGCGCAAAACACAGTTCGAAAGAGGTTATGGTAGCACACAGACCGTACAGACCGCCATCTGTTGCTACGACGTTCAAGTTATACCGTACACGTTCTCAAGTTCAGATTGAAGAACGCCTTAAATAATAGGCAACTTCTCTGACATATAAGCTGAAACTCGCTTCAAATCGGTGACCCAACAACAGTGACGTCATGACACACTTTGAAATGAACATCCAGTACAATACGCTATCAAGAATTTACAAATGAACAGATAATAAAATCCTTAGAAACATACAGTACCTTTAGAAAGTAAGAGAAAAATGAATGAGGGAAATAAATAAATTAAAACACATTAAAATAAATTTTAAAACATATGTGTGCTAATAATGTCAGAAGGTCTACCCATGTGTATTGTCCTATTACTAGTAAAGCCGATTAAATCCACTTTTTGTGTAAAATAAGTTAAGTACAGTCCCCGACATGTCTTTCCGTGCTCTGTATTCTACTAAAATGAAATAAGTCCGAAATGTTGCTTACTTACTTACTTACAAATGGCTTTTAAGGAACCCGAAGGTTCATTGCCGCCCTCACATAAGCCCGCCAGCGGTCCCTATCCTGTGCAAGATTAATCCAGTCTCTATCATCATACCCCACCTCCCTCAAATCCATTTTAATATTATCCTCCCATCTACGTCTCGGCCTCCCTAAAGGTCTTTTTCCCTCCGGTCTCCCAACTAACACTCTATATGCATTTCTGGATTCGCCCATACGTGCTACATGCCCTGCCCATCTCAAACGTCTGGATTTCAAGTTCCTAATTATGTCAGGTGAAGAATACAATGCGTGCAGTTCTGTGTTGTGTAACTTTCTCCATTCTCCTGTAACTTCATCCCGCTTAGCCCCAAATATTTTCCTAAGCACCTTATTCTCAAACACCCTTAACCTATGTTCCTCTCTCAGAGTGAGAGTCCAAGTTTCACAGCCATATAGAACAACCGGTAATATGACTGTTTTATAAATTCTAACTTTCAGATTTTTGGACAGCAGACTGGATGATAAGAGCTTCTCAACCGAATAATAACAGGCATTTCCCATATTTATTCTGCGTTTAATTTCCTCCCGAGTGTCATTTACATTTGTTACTGTTGCTCCAAGATATTTGAATTTTTCCACCTCTTCGAAGGATAAATCTCCAATATTTATATTTCCATTTCGTACAATATTCCCGTCACGAGACATAATCATATACTTTGTCTTTTCGGGATTTACTTCCAAACCGATCGCTTTACTTGCTTCAAGTAAAATTTCCGTGTTTTCCCTAACCGTTTGTGTATTTTCTCCTAACATATTCACGTCATCTGCATAGACAAGAAGCTGATGTAGCCCGTTCAATTCCAAACCCTGCCTGTTATCCTGAACTTTCCTAATGGCATATTCTAAAGCGAAGTTAAAAAGTAAAGGTGATAGTGCATCTCCCTGCTTTAGCCCGCAGTGAATTGGAAAAGGATCAGATAGAAACTGACCTATACGGACTCTGCTGTATGTTTCACTGAGACACATTTTAATTAATCGAACTAGTTTCTTGGGAATACCAAATTCAATAAGAATATCATATAATACTTCCCTCTTAACCGAGTCATATGCCTTTTTGAAATCTATGAATAACTGATGTACTGTACCCTTATACTCCCATTTTTTCTCCATTATCTGCCGAATACAAAAAATCTGATCAATAGTCGATCTATTACGCCGAAAACCGCACTGATGATCCCCAATAATTTCATCTACGTACGGAGTTAATCTCCTCAAAAGAATATTGGACAAAATTTTGTTGCTTGCAGGCAACAAACCAATTACTTTATTTGAAGAATTTATTATGATTTTTCGTCCATTAATAAAGTTTTAATTCCTGTTTTTACAAAACTTGTATTACTGGTCTTAACTGGTTTTACTAATAATAGGACGATAAATAAATTGTACGTTGATAAGTAAGTGATAGCTATATGATCGGATGTCAATGCTGTCATTCAACATTGTAACGCACTCCAGCCAAATAAATATATAAATAAATAAATAAATAAGTAAATACATAAGTAAATAGGTAAGTAAGAAAGTAAGAAATTAAATAAGTAAATACATACATAAATAAATATATATATATAAGTAATTAAGTAAATAAGTAGATCTAAATAAGTAAATAAGTAAGTAAATAAGAAAATAAGTAAATAAGTAAGCAAGCAAACAAACAAATAATACCGTACTGCAGTTTAAAGAGAACTGGAAACTGGAACATGGCAAAATCTAAACCCGTGAAGGAATACTACTTCCAAAGGAAATAGTAATATGATTATTTTGTTGTTGAAGACGAAAGAATTGCTTGTTTACTGTGTCCCATCCAATTTATTTCCACTCGTCATTTCAATATTAAACTACATTTCAACAAAGTCCATATTAAGAATTATGGAATGCACAAACTTTCGGGTAAGTTCATTATTACGAACTTTATATTGATTATTTATTTATATACTGTAAAATTAAGGACGTCACTCGTTGTGTTCATTTTGAATTGAAATTAATAGTGACTTTCAAGGTTCATTACTTAAATGCTATAAATTTATGTTTCCGTAGGTAATGATAGGAGGAAAGTTTTCGAATATCTAAAACAGGTTAGGTGCAAAGAAATCTCAAAGAAACTACCGACAGGAAATCTAGCATAATTGTAAAACTTGAAACGAGATAACGCAATATAAAAACAATGAATTTATTACAATCCTTTTTGAAAATTATATGCCACCACTGATGGACCTTTGACGACAAGAGAAGGTAAATAACTCTACGCGGAAGTCGATCATCCCCAACAGAAGTGGAGTGAGGCTGACGTCATATTTCCCCTTCTTACGAGTTCTGCAGGCTTGGCCTACAGCATAAGCGATCTCATGTAACTGCTTCAAGTAGACAACAAATCATTCATTGCATTGGACAATTAAATGTTACAGCAAGTAGCATTTGAATATAATTCCAGTACTGTAACCTAATTTCTGTATAGACGTTACATGCTATTACAGTAATTTTCTCAGTAATTCCCTTGTCACTTTTTTCGTTATCCATATTATTAAATAATGATGATGATGATGATGATGCTGATAATAATAATAATAATAATAATAATAATAATAATAATAATAATAACAGCAATAGCAAAAGAAGCTTTTAATAGAAAAAGAAGCATCTTCTGCAGACTTCTGGAAAAAGAACTAAGGAAGAGACCAGTGAAGTGCTTTGTGTGGAGTGTGGCAGAAACACGGATATTACGACGGAGTGAAGAAAAGCGACTAGAAGCATTTGAAATGTGGATATGGAGAAGAATGGAGAGTGTGAAATGGACAGACAGAATAAGAAATGAAACTGTGCTAGAAAGAGTGGGTGAAGAAAGAATGATACTGAAACTGAGAAAGAAATTTTTTGAATCACTGGCTGAGAAGAAACTTCCTACTGAAGATGCACTGGAAGGAATGGTGAACGGGTGAAGAGTTCGGAACAAAAGAAGATACCAGAACCTTCAGTATACTCTATTTTTTTTCATGGAGTGCAGTTTCATAGAAAGGACTTTGCCGACAGACCTTCTACTACCCCCCTACTAATTGTTTGTCATAAATGTCTTCCTTACTGTGACGGAAATCTTGTCTTCATCTGTTAGTAACCAATCACAACCTTCGTTCAGAAGAATTGACAGGTTCCCGTCAAATCCACGTGGAGGCAGAATTGTCGCATCTTTTCCGAATTCCAAGAATCCCGTCACTTTCACTGCATAATTTCGAGGGTCACCAGGATTGTGGCAACTGTGCAATGTTGGGACGAGGAGACAGGATGGAATTGTCAGAGTTGTTTGTGTAGGAAGTCATAAATCTGTAAGTGGGTGTACAAAGGAGCCACCGAACTGCACTCCTTGAAATAAAATCAGGTATACTACCCGTTGTCGCCATCCCGGCTGCAGCGAGACTGAAACACTTGGCCACGTACTGGGGTTCTGTAAGAAGGGAGAGCTACTGCGTAACAACAGACACCATCGTGCCCGTACAGCAATTGCCAACCTGCTAAGAAACAGAGGATGGGAAGTACATGAGGAGATTCATTGTGTGTCTGAAGATGATTCTCATAGAAGAGTCAATATAATTGCCATCAATAGAAGAACCAGAAAGCGATGGTCTTAGACCCTACGATTTGCTTTGAACGAGACACGAATCAAGCACTGCAGATAAATGATGACAAGCGAGCTAAATATGTACCTTGTCTTCCATACCTCAGTGAAAAATATGACATTTCGCTTTACAACTGGAATGTTGCAGGCTTACTATTTGGAGCGAGGGGTTGTTTACCAAAATTTACATGTAATATCCTTAAATCCTTTAAAATTCCCTTTTATGAGGTTCAGAAGATTGTAATGGAAATTCTGAAAGCCTCTCTTCAAATTCTACACTATCATCTATATGTTAACACGTAAATTTTTGTTTTAATGTAAAAATCGGATCATTATTTTGCTCGTTTCATTTCCCTTTATCTTTTATGTTTGTTAATTCCGGATCCCAGTGGTCAACCTCACTTGAGGACGGATGATTTGAAATAAATCTTAGTAGATGCCATTAAGATACATGGATCATATGAGGAGACTAAGAGGAAGGCAGAAAATAGGAAAGACTGGGGAATACTGAGTTTGCAGTGAAATACCTGCCCTTGAGTAGAAAACTAATAATAATAATAATAATAATAATAATAATAATAATAATAATAATAATAATAATAATTTCTGTTGATGTAATAATAGTAGTGAATTAAATTTTATTTGTAATCATTGAAAGCAATGACAATAAAAATAATTTGCACACTCTTTCAGAAGTCCTCGAACTGATTTACGTTGTAGTGACAGACGAATCATTTCCGTAGCCTACAGCCGTGACAGAAAACGCGCTGTTAATCTGCCACACGGTTAAGTTTGACTTAATAAATGTGAACAACCTCGAATACAAATTGTTTGTATAATTAAAGTTTCTGAAAATTGTGTGTCCTTGACAGAACCGGTTCCCCGATATCTTCATTGCCTTATTGTTACGTCTACTAGACATTTAGTCTGGCAGGTAAGCTAACAGGTGTTTCTGTGACCACAAGACCCTGCGGGGGGCTTGGGAATCTGATGCCAGGTTTCCCAACCGGGGTACTGTGTCGGAAGGCAACGCCTTCGCGTTAACTCTTAATTGAATTTGTTCAGAAGCCTAATAATGTGGCATGAATTCATGGCGTGATATTTCTTTACGACAGCCACATATGACACGAAAGCTATATTAGTTTACTTTCATATTATAAACGTGTAACGAGAAATTTTTGTGATGCTGCACTAAAATATTCTTCGATATTTCTGCATCCCTAAAACCCAAAAAGTGAGTTTACGCATATTGTGTGCCAGTCTGTGTACAGAGATTTGTTCTAAACTATTGAACGGATTTTGTTCATAATTTATATCTTCGAGTAAATTTTACGAAGAATTATATACATCAAGCTAGTGCTGCTCATGATTAGGTTTTCTCCGGAGCGGTTGTTTGCGCGCTTTCAATCGGAGACCTCCGGTTACCTCCGATTGATGCCGCGCAGGTTGTATATGTGCTGTGGCGCAGACATACACTTTCCGCTGAGCATTCCTTTAATCGGATCAGGTAGTGATTCGAGTCCGCTGACGTCCGAGTATCTTTTAAAATAAGTTGTAATTTGTTGTTGTTTATTTTTTCTTTTATGTTAATCTCTCTCTCTTTCTTCGGCTTTTTTTTCTTGTTTTGCTTGAAGTTCTGCGTTAGCTGACAGATTTTTTTCTAGTTTTGAAATTCATAGTATATGTAGAAAGCCGTATTAGTTTTATGTAATTGATCAAATTAATAACATTCAATCTAACTGCAAAATTAACGCAGAAGTAAAGTTATTCAGTAGCTAATGTAAACATTTATACTGTAGTTCTCCTAGAAACTCTCGTTTAATCACAAACAGGGTTTGTCAATTATTATTCTAATCGGTTTAATTTCACGTAAAATATATTAAAGGAGCTTCAGAATGGAACAAAAGAAACGTGGGCTATCAATGAATTAAAGTTTACTATCCAACATAATTTATTCAGATTCTTCACCGGACAGGATTGTGATTATTGTGTTAAAGGGTGTCAGCATTTGAACTGCCCCTTCTAAAACGCACCACTCTTTCTCTGTAATTAAAATATAAGCGGATATCAACTTAAGGATAATTGTAATTATATTATTACCACTTGTTTCTTTAGTTTCATTCAGAAACTCAATATTTTAATCCAAACAGTAAAATATAACTCAAGTTGTCTAAACAGCAAAATATAACTCAAGTTATCTAAACAGCAAAATATAACTCAAGTCGTCTTTTAAATATTTCATATGTTTTTATTGCCTCGAAAGTTACGTTTTAGAGAAATTTCAAGACTTTTTACTATACTGTGGGCCTTTGGGAACAATAGCACTAAAACAATTTAAAAAGAAATCGTATCAAATGTTTTGCGTAATTGTTTTCATCAAGTTCGTGATTGTGCGATCGCTTCAAATGGCCTAACAAATTCGAAGTTCCACCACCTTTAGAGTAAATTCGCCCACAGAGTTTACAGCGTGCGACTTTATTATTACCTTCAACTAAATTAAAGAATTTACATGCGACGGATATCCGATTTGGTGCCATTTTATTCCACTCAAAACTACCGTCAGTCCGTACGCGCCGGTCGTCCTTGAGCTAACTGTTGCTTCTCTCCGAACCACCGCGTCCCTCCGTAGTACCCTGTTCCACCTACGGTAGTACCGGAGATCACCGGTGGAGAGCTTTATTCGTAATCTCCGATTCCTCCGCGGTAGTAGTCACTCCGATGAGCAGCACTGCATCAAGCTATAGGGTTATTATGCAGGGTGTTTCCGAGGTGGTGTTACAAACTTTCAGGGATGATGGTGAAGGGCACATGTATCTATTTGAGATAAGGAACCCTGGTCCGGAAATGACTGAGTCGAAAGTTACAAGCAAAAATAGTTGTGTGGAAATGAAATAATTTTATTCCTCCGTACACCTTATTTATGTGTATTTATCTGTACATCTTACACATACTGTATTCATCTGACGTTGTTTACGTTGTCTACTTACAGTATTCCATTCAGTGCGTAATGTGCACATAGCGTAATGTGTAACGGACAAGGTCGGTCCTGATATGCACGTCTGTAGACAGCGGTGTATGTGTACAAGTTGCAGTGTCCAGTCGATCAGTCCTAGTGAAATGGAGCGGAATAAGCAGACCTGATTTTCGAATACGGATGAGCCAATGGGAACAGCAGACAAGTTCACAGATTGTATCTTACAAGTACCCACGTAGGAGACATCCGGCCCATACCATTTTTCCACGACTGCTTCAAAAGTTAAGGGAAGGAGGGCATGTGGTGCCAAATTACAATTCAATTTCCACACAACTATTTTTGCTTATAACTTTCGACTCAGTCATTTCCGGACCATAGTTCCTTATCTCAAATTGATACATATGCCCTTCGCCATCATCCCCGAAAGTTTGTAACACCACTTCGGAAACATCGTGTATAGAAACTAACATAGTTTAAATTAATATACAGAGTGGCCATAAATTCTTTACAACATTACAAATGTTTACTAAAAAGAAACTAATACAGTTACAGCTCTACGGAAAAAGCGAGACAAACTCATAAATTTTGTTACAATGTCATTACTCTTCCACATGTGCACCCCAAAACCAGCAGAAAGTCTAAGCAGTATTCAATCTCGCGCCATGTTTCGTGCAATATATTTTGAGTGACGCTAGCAACAGAGTCATATTCTTCTTACAGATCAGGTACACGTGATGCATACACTCTATCATTGACATAACCACATGTCTGTGTTTATGTTGCTGTAGATGTGGTTGGCATTTGTGATGTGTTCTGCGTATGTGGAAGTGTTTTGTTATAACGAAATTACAAAACACTTCCACATACGCAAAACACATCACAAATGCCAACCACACCTACAGTAACATAAACACAGACATGGAAATTCTGCATATTTAACCGAAAAAACAAACTAAACACACTAGAACAATATGAAATATACAGGCACACGAAAACACATCCACATGAAATTCTCAACACACAATTCAATTTCAGAATGTGCACATTTGTTGACTCCACATTAAACTATACAAACACATCCCCACAGGAAATGCAGAGAAAAGGCGCGAAGACCAGGACCAACCAGTTCTGAGGATAGTCTACAACAGGCTGAAAATAGTCAACAAAGTACTGTACCTAATATTTAACACGCGAAAGCAATAAACTGCATATTCCAAAATAAGAAAGGCTAAAGAAGATTAATTTGTTAGGTAATATCATATGATTTGAACAAAATTCTGATGTGAAAAGCAAGGTAAGAGAGTTGAAGGTTGAATCGTAAGAGGAGATTAGCCTTTAACAAAATATTATGAAAGGAAGAACAAAGTGAGAAATACTGAATGTTGATATGTAAGGGAAAATGATGATTTTAACGAAATTCTGAAGGGAGAATAAAGTAAGGGAGGTTGGAGGTAGAATCGTATGGAAAGATGACGAGATTTTTAACAAAATTCTGAAAGAATGGGCAAAGTAAAAGAATGAAGATTGATTGTCAAGAAATTATTAAGATATTTTAACAAAATATAGAAAAGGACAGCGAAGTAAGAGAGACAAAGTTGAATCTAAGAGAAGATGATGAGATTTTAACCAAATTCTGAAAGAATGAGCAAAGTAAGAGACTCAAGGTTGATACTTAAGCGAAGATTATGATATTTAAACAAAAATTTTGAAGGAGAGAGCAAAGTAAGAGAGGTTGAAGGTTAAATCATATGGAAAGATGAGATTTTAAGAAAATTCTGAAAGGATGGAGAAAGTAAGAGACTGAAGGTTGATTGTTAAGGAAAGATTACGATATTTTAAAACAAAATATTGAAAGGATGGGCAAAGTAAAAGACTGAAGGTTGATTGTTAAGGAAAGATTACGATATTTTAACAAAATATTGAAAGGATGGGCAAAGTAAAAGACTGAAGGTTGATTGTTAAGGATAGATTACGAAATTTTAACAAAATATTGAAAGGATGGGCAAAGTAAAAGACTGAAGGTTGATTGTTAAGGAAAGATTGCGATATTTTAACAAAATATTGAAAGGATGGGCAAAGTAAAAGACTGAAGGTTGATTGTTAAGGAATGATTACGATATTTTAACAAAATATTGAAAGGCTGGGCAAAGTAAAAGACTGAAGGTTGATTGTTAAGGAATGATTACGATATTTTAACAAAATATTGAAAAGGAGAGCGAAGGAAGAGAGATAAAGTTGAATCGTAAGGGAATATGATGAGATTTTAACCACATTCTGAAAGAATGGGCAAAGTAAGAGACTGAAGGCTGATACTTAAGAGAAGATTATGAGATTTTAACAAATATTTTGAAGGATAGAGCAAAGTAAGAGAGGTTGAAGGTTAAATCGTATGGAAAGATAATGAGATTTTAAGAAAATTCTTAAAGGATGGGCAAAGTAAGAGACTGAAGGTTGATTGTTGAGGAAAGATTACGATACTTTAACAAAATATTGTAAAGGAGAGCGAAGGAAGAAAGACAAAGTTGAATCGTAAGGGAATATGATGAGATTTTAACCACATTCTGAAAGAATGGGCAAAGTAAGAGACTCAAGATTGATACTTAAGAGAAGATTATGCGATTTTAACATAATTTTTAAAGAGAGAGAAAAGTAAGAGAAGTTGAAAGTTAAATCGTATGGAAAGATGAGATTTTAAGAAAATTCTGAAATAATGGGCAAAGTAAGAGACTGAAGGTTGATTGTTAAGGAAAGATTACGATATTTTAACAAAATATTGGAAAGGAGAGCGAAGGAAGAGAGACAAAGTTGAATCCTAAGGGAATATGATGAGGTTTTAACCAAATTCTGAAAGAATGGGCAAAGGTTGACTGAAGGTTGATTGTTAAGGAAAGATTACGATATTTTAACAAAATATTGCAAAGGAGAACGAAGGAAGAGAGACAAAGTTGAATCGTAAGGGAATATGAAGAGATTTTAACCAAATTCTGAAAGAATGGGCAAAGTAAAAGACTGAAGGTTGATTGTTAAGGAAAGATTACGATATTTAACAAAATATTGCGAAGGAGAGCGAAGGAAGAGAGACAAAGTTGAATCGTAAGGGAATATGAAGAGATTTTAACCAAATTCTGAAAGAATGGGCAAAGTAAAAGACTGAAGGTTGATTGTTAAGGAAAGATTACGATATTTACCAAAATATTGCGAAGGAGAGCGAAGGAAGAGAGACAAAGTTGAATCGTAAGGGAATATGAAGAGATTTTAACCAAATTCTGAAAGAATGGGCAAAGCAAAAGACTGAAGGTTGATTGTTAAGGAAAGATTACGATATTTAACAAAATATTGCGAAGGAGAGCGAAGGAAGAGAGACAAAGTTGAATCGTAAGGGAATATGAAGAGATTTTAACCAAATTCTGAAAGAATGGGCAAAGTAAAAGACTGAAGGTTGATTGTTAAGGAAAGATTACGACATTTTAACAAAATATTGCGAAGGAGAGCGAAGGAAGAGAGACAAAGTTGAATCGTAAGGGAATATGATGAAGTTTTAACCAAATTCTGAAAGAATGGCAAAGTAAGAGACTGAAGGTTGATGATTAAGGAAAGATTACGATATTTAACAAAATATTGGAAAGGAGAGCGAAGGAAGACAGACAAATTTGAATCGTAAGGGAATATGATGAAGTATTAACCAAATTCTGAACGAATGGGCAAAGTAAAAGACTAAAGATTGATTGTTAAGGAAAGATTACGATATTTTAACAAATATTGGAAAGGAGAGCGAAGGAAGAGGGACAAATTTGAATCGTAAGGGAATATGATGAGGTTTTAACCAAATTCTGAAAGAATGGGCAAAGTAAGAGACTGAAGGTTGATTGTTAAGGAAAGATTACGATATTTTAACGAAATATTGGAAAGGAGAGCGAAGGAAGAGAGACAAAGTTGAATCGTAAGGGAATATGATGAGGTTTTAACCAAATTCTGAAAGAATGGACAAAGTAAGGAGAATGGTTGAAGGTTGAATCTTAAAAGAAGAAAAGTATTTAATCAAATGCAAAATAAGAGAGGTTTAAGATTGAATCATAAGGAAAGATGGGACTTTAACAAAATTCTTAAAGGAGAAGAGTCATAGGGTTTGAAGAATGAATCGTAAGGGAAGACGAGTCTAATAAAATTGTACAGGGACATCATTTTATTTTTACTAACATTTTAAATATTAACCTGGCTATATTTTTGGATTAAAGGTCTAGAACCGGAAACACCGCTTGCTCCCCCTTCCAAGACTGGAGTTCGATGATACTACCGTAAAATACAAATCACTTTACTAGGTATAGGAGGGAAGAAAAGTAGTTCATCCATTTGTGTAAACTAGGAAATATCGCAATTGTGAATTTGATAATTTTCATTAGTTTTTTATTTGAACAAAATACAGTACTGTATTAACACTTAGTGTTTTTACTCACGAATTGAACTATCCATTCGGACGTATTAATTATGCTGTGTATATTGTAGTGTTACAGCACATTGGCGTACAATATAGAGAAGGAAGTTAAATTGAAAAATAATCATAATACGGATATTTAAACACATTTTTGAAAATTGTGGCCGTTCATTTCGATACAGGCTTCAGTTCTTTTGTGCATATTATCGCACTACAGACTATTGTACCTAATTCCAATTACCAGTTTCGTCCTTCGTACGAGTAACTCATGTTGAAATAATTGTATACCTACTCTATAAAAGAGTACCTTACGCACTGTAAATTTAATCTTCACTTCTGACCGATCCGAAATGATAAAATTACTCAGAAATGCTATCTACTGCCTGTTCAAGTGGTTTTGTCGCAGGGTCGTAGAAAAGGGGGGGGGGAAATCACGTGACAGTTAATTACTTAACGAGGCCCTTTTATTTAAGTTATTTTAAACAGTTGTATAATATTACGTGGACGTCGAATTCATAACAGAAATTAATGTTTTCAGAAAAGAGCTAAGACAGCCCAGCTACTAGACTTTACAGAGCGGCGAACGGAAGCAGGTGGGGGGAAACCGGGATGCGACGTAGGCAAACGGACGACAGTACCTGTGCGAAAATATGATTCAATGTTGAAAGCTCTTTCGTCACTGGAAAACGCGAACATATTTCTGGAACGTAATATACTCACCAACTCAGTACTCCATACGCGGTCTTGGTTCTGTGTGGAGGACGGTTGTAAGTTTACTAGTAGAGGGGGGTGGGAGTGAAATATATTCAAA
Source organism: Periplaneta americana (assembly GCF_040183065.1). NCBI lineage: Eukaryota > Metazoa > Arthropoda > Insecta > Blattodea > Blattidae > Periplaneta > Periplaneta americana. Next base: position 40,536,036 of record NC_091131.1, read on the forward strand.
AACTCAGGTACAATAAAAATTGAAGTAAAAATTAAATGATGTCTGTGTATAAGGAACAACAAAATAAGAAATGCTGAAGGTTGAATCGTAAGAGAAGATGAGCCTTTAACAAAGTTCTGAAAGTAAGAGTAGAGTAACAGAGGTTGAAGATGGAATCGTAAGGAAAGGTTATGGGTCTGCGAAATTTCCGGTACAGCAGGTCAAGGCGCGCACGGCGCTGGTGTGTGAAGAGGCAATTCTTCTTCCGCACGAAATGAAAACAACAGCAACAAAAACAAGAGTGTGATTACGTTTACTTCAAGGTTTTCAAGAGCACGAAAAAAATTGATGTTGACATGGAGGGGACATTGAACTTCGCTGAATGCGACAAGGATACTTCTCCGCGCTAATCCGCAGCCATACTTCCAGCAATTAAATTTGCATTACAAAATAAATGTTCTGTTGCTTAACGTCTCGAGATAGACTTGCCGCAATAAATTTTAGATTATTACGTACCCGTACGTATTCTGGGAACAGAGTTGGATCGATCGCAGTGAGTGATCTGATCAAGTCCAGAAGGGCTATTCCATCTCAAATCGACCGAAATATAGAGAAAATTGACCTTGCAATTTTTAAATACAATGAAACTTTTTCTGTCCGTTGACAACTGTGATACAATGCTTTGTGCAAAGTTTGAGGCATCAGAACTTCATAGTGTTTAAATTTAAAATATTTAAATTTATCGTATTTTCATAAAATTAGCAACTTCAAACTGTTGTGGCTCCGAAACCCTTTCGCCCAATGATCAAAATCATGGTTTATTTTGATGCTGAGAAATTTAAAGTTTATATTGACATATAAACAGATTTTCTTACTTTTTATGGAAATGGAGAAATTTAGATTTTTCTTCATTAAGACGCCTTTGCCCACGAAAAAAAATATTTTAAAAATACTGTATATGGTTAGATTCCGCATTCAAAGTACAAATAAACACATATTTTTACTGGTGCACCGTTGATAAGAAAGTATTGAAAATATCAAATAAAGAAAATAAATGGTACGCGCGTGAACTAACCAGCTGACTGTAGGTAGTCGAGACAAGCAAGGCCAGGAGAAAAACACGTGATGTGTCGTCTAGCAGCCATGGCTGGGCTAGCTTTATCACAAGTTTTCATAAACACAGGAGTAAAATGACGCCCACCGCTCGCTTATCTTCATCTCTCGGCCAGTGCTTGCTGTGTTGTGCCTTTCAAGTCTACGCGTGTGAAAATAATTTATTTAATACCCTCGAAACTTATTGCCGTGACACTAAGCAAACAATGCCGAATCCCTCTTAATAATGCAAGGTTTTTTCTCAATATTTTTTTTACATTTTTAAAAATGGGCAAAAAGCCTAAAAGTAAGTAAAATCAGATTATCTGTCTCTCTGTATACTATAAAAATAAGTATTACTTCTTATCATAACCTACTAAATGTCAGCTTCAAAATGAGCTCCCGTTCAATGTTCTGCAGTAAATGGTTCCAGAGTTCTGAGCGCCGAAAGAGGCTTGTTTTTATAAAATACGCTAAATTTGTCGCTCAATAGTACGAAAACCGTTTGACTTCGATAGTATATTTTTGAAAATGCACTCTCCTCAGCACCTTGTACAAATAGGGAAAAAATTGGAGTATTAAAAAATTGCGACGTTTTTTACTGATCGAATTCATATGGAACAGCCCAGAAGAAGTTATAATTCTTCACAGCAATAGTAACTAGATTATATTTTACATAAATTACATATAACCGCGTTATACACAAAACATAAAAAATAATATTTATTTACTTATTTATTTATTTACTTATCTGTCTGTCTTTGCCTCTATCTATCTATCTATCTATCTATCTATCTATCTATCTATCTATCTATCTATCTATCTATCTATCTATCTATCTATCTATCTATCTATCTATCTATCTATCTATCTATCTATCTATCTATCTATCTATCTATCTATATGTCTGTCTGTCTGTCTGTCTGTCTGTCTGTCTATCTATCTATCTATCTATCGATCCATCCATCCATCCATCTATCCACCCACCCACCCACCCACCCTGCTTTTTTGCGTCAACGTATTAAGGGAATGTTCATGGACAAGTTTCTGAACAAAACCCGTCCTTCTCTCGCTCAGTAAAATTGTAATAAATTCTCAAAAAGAACTATCACAGTATTACTCATATGACAATTTTACCAATCTTTACCCTATATATTATGTAAATATGACCTCACCTTCATTATATCCACACTAAATGAATCATACACGAAATCATACCGAAGTCAGATGCTGTAAATATGTGGTAAAGTGACTCTGGAGCAGGTTTTCCTTGCCCTGTCATGACAACTTCGTAATTAGTGATATTAAATAAAGAAATACATAAACTTATGATTCTGTTAAGAAATATAAGTTTGTGGGTTTCGAATAATGCATGGCCTTTTCTGCTACTATTATCAAAAACTGAGTCAAATTTGGGGAATTAACAGTTTCATTTATAAAATATAATAGTCGTGTCAGACGAGCTGTTTCTGTTCTTTTTTTTCTTCTGCTTCATTTCATTATATGCAGAAACACTGACCTTGAACTTAGTCTATCAATTCTCCATGGTTCAGTGGCAACTTGTAAAAGCGATACGCAAAATAAAAGAAAAAAATAAGTGTACGGAAATAAAGAGAAAACGAAGGCATGATGCAGATTATACTGTTGCTAAATGAGGCGTAACATTCTAAGCACTGAAATGTATTGCCTGAAATGACAATTTTGTTAGTTGTGCTCTAATAAAAAAATATTTATCTGTTTTCAAGTATTTTCAAGACACTTCTTACGTGAGTGAAAACGGAACAAGACAAGGATTACATTATTATTATTATTATTATTATTATTATTATTATTATTATTATTATTATTATTATTATTATACTTATTTACTTACTTACTTACTGGCTTTTAAGGAACCCGGAGGTTCATTGCCGCCCTCACATAAGCCCGCCATTGGTCCCTATCCTGAGCAAGATTAATCCATTCTCTATCATCATATCCGACTTCCCTCAAATCCATTTTAGTATTATCTTCCCATCTACGTCTCGGTCTCCCTAAAGGTCTTTTTCCCTCCGGCCTCCCAACTAACACTCTATATGCATTTCTGGATTCACCCATACGTGCTACATGCCCTGCCCATCTCAAACGTCTGGATTTAATGTTCCTAATTATGTCAGGTGAAGAATACAATGCGTGCAGTTCTGTGTTGTGTAACTTTCTCCATTCTCCTGTAACTTCTTGCCTCTTAGCGCCAAATATTTTCCTAAGCACATTATTCTCAAACACCCTTAACCTATGTTCCTCTCTCAAAGTGAGAGTCCAAGTTTCACAACCATAAAGAACAACTGGTAATATAACTGTTTTATAAATTCTAACGTTCAGATTTTTTGACAGTAGACTGGATGATAAAAACTTCTCGACAGAATAATAACAGGCATTTCTCATATTTATTCTATGTTTAATTTCCTCCCTAGTATCATTTATATTTGTTACTGTTGCTCCCAGGTACGGTATTTGAATTTTTCCACCTCTTCAAAAGATAAATTTCTAATTTTTATACTTCCATTTCGTACAATATTCTCGTCACGAGACATAATCATATACTTTGTCTTTTCGGGATTTACTTCCAAATCTATCTCTTTACTTGCTTCCAGTAAAATTCCCGTGTTTTCCCTAATCGTTTGTGGATTTTCTCCTAACATATTCACGTCATCCGCATAGACAAGCAGCTGATGTAACCCGTTCAATTCCAAACCCTCTCTGTTATCCTGGACTTTCCTAATGGCATACTCTAGAGCAAAGTTAAAAAGTAAGGGTGATAGTGCATCTCCTTGCTTTAGCCCACAGTGAATTGGAAACGCATCTGACAGAAACTGACCTATACGAACTCTGCTGTATGTTTCACTGAGACACATTATAATTAATCGAACTAGTTTCTTGGGAATACCAAATTCAATAAGAATATCATATAAAACTTCTCTCTTAATCGAGTCATATGCCTTTTTGAAATCTATGAATAACTGATGCACTGTACTCTTATACTCCCATTTTTTCTCCATTGTCTGTCGAATACAAAATATCTGGTCAATATTATTATTATTATTATTATTATTATTATTGTTGTTGTCGTTGTTATTCAATGTATAATAAGTAAAGCCCCAAATTTTTAGGTAAAAAAAGTTTTTTTCCTAATGCGTACATTCTTAAAACAAAGTTTAATAACCATATCGAGGTCCGATAAACGCAATTTCCAACTTTTATTTTACATAAAAACACATGAGGGATGGACTTTAGAGTCTATTTCAAACTATAAAACTCAAACTTCACTGTTATTCACTTATTCAGTAGGTAATTACTACTGACCTATTTGGTTAGAAAATGATTTAACAGACCTATCGGTAAAGAAGAACGTAAAATGCATTCCAAATGATCTAAAAGTTCTTCAAAGTATTAAAAATGACCAAAAAATGCCGAAAAAAATATAAAAATGATCTATTAGTTCAAAAACGTCAAAAAATACAATATAAGAAATTACTTTTTTACGCTGATATTAACATAGACAGGCTCTCTATATCAATAGGCATCGTCCTAATGTGAAAAATAAGATGACTTCTCATCAACATCTGACCCCTATACATAAGTAACTATAAAATCACTATAACGCAAATCAAGATTTGGGTATAACTCCCTGTAAAGTTGATTTGAATAATTTCGAGGGAAAAATTGTTCCGGAGCCGGGTATCGAACCCGGGACTTTTGGTTTAACGTACCAACCTGAAATCTTGATTTGCATAATACACGTCACTGTTCGTTAACAGAAAACCACAATTTAAGTCACACGGAGTTAGTGTGCACTCGAAGTTGGTTGCTTGACGGTTGTCAGCCCACTTTGAGGTGTGTGGATATAGAGGAAAAAATTGGATCGGTGTCGGTTAAAGTTCTCGGGTAGCTCAGTGGTAGAGCGTTGGTACGTTAAGCCAAAGTTCCCGGGTTCGATACGCGGCTCCGGAACAATTTTTCCCTCGAAATTATTCAAATCACTATAATGTTCTAGTATATGGGATATGGTTAGGTTTCACCCTTAGGGTATAAAGTAAAAAGACCCGAACTATAGTTATGCCTACATTTTGACTGTATTTGAATAGACCCTGTGGCTGAACTGCTATACAATCTGACACCGCGAGTGCAGTTACAGAAGACAGTAATGTACGAGGTTGTTCGTGATCTACAATTCCCCTCGTGGCCAGTTACTTACATCACTAATGGCCGTTCACTATTAATTAAAATAACTATTAGTATTAGGTATTAAATCACTTGCAGAAGGCTTCAAAGTGTCAGGGAGGCGTGAATGGGTCCCATAAGGGGGGACCCTGCACGCAAGAGTCTGCTGCCTGAGTTCTGAGTTTTAAGTCGTTTCGGGGAACGCGAAATGTCCACACGGTATAAATCTCTGTCGACACGATTAAGCACATTGCGTCACCGCGGAGGTAACTGGAGCAACCGTGCAAAACCTTAAATAGTGGGTGGGAATTCGCGGGAAGTCCCCAATAGATCCGATATCTGGGACAAGGAAATGGATTACCCTTTCATCTACTAAAGCTGATGTTATTTACTTTAAAAAGAAATTAAAGGAAAACAAGGTATAGATGTGACTAGCAAGTGGTAATGTGTCATTGCTATAGAGTTATAGACAACCGGTTTCCTTTCGTCACTTTTATACAATGTTATCAATGTGCTAATTCTGTGTTAAATACAATGTTCTGAAAGCATCATTCAAAAGCAGCACTACAAGTTAGAAGACATGGAGGATCAACTAATCAAAATGTATTTTGTCCATCAGAGGAAAAAAATATTAGGGTGATTTTTTATTTTATAGCTACTGTTTTACAGCTTCTACTTATTTCTACATTCAAATACTTCAAAATGTATAATGTCCCATTAAGAAGGTATTCGAGTAATGAGAAGTTTAAAGAAATCGCATTTTACATTTTATGTGTCGCATATTGAAGAGTCTCCAGTCCATTTGGCCATTTTTATGATTTATACATGTCGAGGGCATCATACCAGAAGGGCGCATCAACATGTGCAGGGTTATTGAAATATTTTTCCAAAGATTGTAACACGAAGTTAAAATCATCACAGTAATATTTTGCTATATCATTTCCAAAGATTGCAACACTAAGTTAAAATCATCAAGGTTATGTTTTTCTATGTTATTTCCGAAGATTGTAACACTAAGTTAAAATCATGAAAGTTAATTTTGCTATGTTGTTTCCGAAGATTGTAACACTAAGTTAAATTCATCAAGGTTATATTTTTTCTACGTTATTTCCGAAGATTGTAGCACTAGTAAAAATCATCAAGGTTATATTTTGCTATGTTATTTCCGAAGATTGTAACACTAAGTTAAAATGTTCAAAGTAATATTTTGCTATATCATTTCCAAAGATTGTAACACTAAGTTAAAATCATGAAAGTTACATTTTGCTATGTTGTTTCCGAAGATTGTAACAATAAGTTAAAATCATCAAGGTTATATTTTGCTATGTTATTTCCGAAGATTGTAGCACTAGTAAAAATCATCAAGGTTATATTTTGCTATGTTATTTCCGAAGATTGTAACACTAAGTTAAAATGATCAAAGTAATATTTTGCTATATTATTTCCAAAGATTGTAACACTAAGTTAAAATCATCAAGGTTATGTTTTTCTATGTTATTTCCGAAGATTGTAACACTAAGTTAAAATCATGAAAGTTACATTTTGCTATGTTGTTCCCGAAGATTGTAACACTAAGTTAAAATCATGAAAGTTACATTTTACTATGTTGTTTCCGAAGATTGTAACACTAAGTTAAAATCATGAAAGTTACATTTTGCTATGTTGTTCCCGAAGATTGTAACACTAAGTTAAATTCATCAAGTTTATTTTTTTCTACATTATTTCCGAATATTGTAGCACTAGTAAAAATCATCAAGGTTATATTTTGCTATGTTATTTCCAAAGATTGTAACACTGAGTTAAAATGTTCAAAGTAATATTTTGCTATATCATTTCCAAAAATTGTAACACTACGTTAAAATCATCAAGGTTATATTTTGCTCTGTTATTTCCGAAGAATGCAACACTAAGTTAAAATCATGAAAGTTACATTTTGTTATGTTGTTTCCGAAGATTGTATCAATAAGTTAAAATCATCAAGGTTATATTTTGCTATGTTATTTCCGAAGATTGTAGCCCTATTAAAAATCATCAAGGTTATATTTTGCTCTGTTATTTCCGAAGAATGCAACACTAAGTTAAAATCATGAAAGTTACATTTTGTTATGTTGTTTCCGAAGATTGTATCAATAAGTTAAAATGATCAAAATAATATTTTGCTATATCATTTCCAAATATTGTAAAACTAAGTTAAAATCATCAAGGTTATATTTTGCTATGTTATTTCCGAAGATTGCAACACTAAGTTAAACTCATGAAAGTTACATTTTGCTATGTTGTTTCTAAAGATTGTAACACTAAGCTAAAATCATCAAGGTTATATTTTTCTATGTTATTTCCGAAGATTGTAACACTAAGTTAAAATAATTAAAGTTATATTTTGCTTTGTTATTTCCGAAGATTGTAACACTAAGTTAAAATCATCAAGGTTATATTCTATTATGTTATTTCCGAAGATTGCAACACTACACGAGTTAAAATCATCAAAGTTATATTTTGCTATGTTATTTCCGAAGATTGTAACACTAAGTTAACATCATGAAAGTTATATTTTGCTATGTTGTTTCCGAAGATTGTAACACTAAGTTAAAATAATTAAAGTTATATTTTGCTTTGTTATTTCCGAAGATTGTAACACTAAGTTAAAATCATCAAGGTTATATTCTATTATGTTATTTCCGAAGATTGCAACACTACACGAGTTAAAATCATCAAAGTTATATTTTGCTATGTTATTTCCGAAGATTGTAACACTAAGTTAAAATCATGAAAGTTATATTTTGCTATGTTGTTTCCGAAGTTTGTAACACTAAGTTAAAATCATGAAGATTATATTCTATTATGTTATTTCCGAAGATTGCAACACTACACGAGTTAAAATCATCAAGGTTATATTTTGCTATGTTATTTTCGAAGATTGTAACACTAAGTTAAAATCATCAAAGTAATATTTTGCTATATCATTTCCAAATATTGTATTTCGGAAGATTGCAACACTACATGAGTTAAAATCATCAAGATTATATTTTGCTATGTTATTTCCGTAGATTGTAATACTAAGTTAAAATAATCGAGGTTTTAGACGAAACAGAGAAGCTTATGCTCTGTAGCTATTCTGCTACGGTTTTGAAGCACGGGTACTCCATTTTAACTAGGTAACTCCCTATGCTTTCTTTTCATGGTCGAGTTCCATAGGCAGTAAAAAATCAAGAAGCTAGAGGCACAGTCGAGGTGTTAAACATAAGTCCATTAATATATTGTCTTGTAAATCGCTCTTTTGTGTGGTTATAAATGTTCCTCATAGATTTATGTTATTACTTGTAGATTCTTAGTTTCTTAGTAATCAATCTGGTTATTTAACTTCCTAATTGAGTTTTCCAAAAGTCGTGACACCTAGCTAAATCTCTTTCTCGCACCCGGAAACGGTAAATTCATCCTATTTTATAAAAATTCTTAAGCAGTTTTCAAGATAAAATTTACAAACATACAAGAATTACTCGTTTAATTTAACTTCCTAGAGGCCAACTCTATAAACAATTAAGCAGATGAAAGCATGAAATTCATCTTCAGTCATATTCAACTGCGAAGTTTTGGTTGTATCAATATTAAATTTTGTCTTATCTTTAATAATCTTCTCAAGATGATCATATTAACTTCAATTAATTTATTTTACCGAAAATATCAGTTAATACTAAACTTAGTTTACATATTCTCAAGTTACTTTCCTACAACAAATGTAGAGACTAACATCGAGTTATTTTACTATTGTACAGTTTAAAATAACCTATATTTAGTGACATATATAACTGTACCTAAATATATTTTCCCAAATCGAGACCTAGCTAAATCGCTTTCTCATACCGGAGAGCGGTAGATATTAGTCACATTTCATTAAAATGTCTAAGTTTCTTTTTTTCAAGATAAAATTTACAAATATACAAGAATTGCTCGTTTTATTTAACTCTATAAAAGAGTTGTCTCAAAGTTCAGAACTAGCTGAAACGCTTTTTAAGCACCATAAAACGTTAGATTCACCCCAATTAATAAAAAATTTAGACCCGTTTTCAAGATAAAACTTAGAAATGTACAAGATTTGCTTGTTTAATTTAACTCCATAAATGAGTTTCTTCAAAGTCGAGACATTTTCTTGCATCCGGAAACAGTAGATCCACCCAATTTAGGCATATTTTTAAGATATAATTTATTAATGTGCCGGTACATGAATTTCTCGTTTAATATTAGGCCTATTTAATTAATTTAAGTGGAGGAGCTAACAATTCGTAATCACTCATTGCGGAGGTGTTAACATCTACAAGTCAAACGAGACACATTCTCTAATATGTGAAAGAGTGTTAATAATGCATGTTATTGCTCGTCTTTCTGCGTAGGCTCTTCCAGGGACGCTAGAAGGGCTGAAACTCTCATTCAAGATGAGATGCTATTCAGTTACACTGTACTCCATCACGATATTAATACCTTTGAAACTTTAATGCTTTAATACTAGCCTACATATTGGACAATATTTTGCCTACCTTCTATCCTTCGCCGCATGCGTAGTCTTCATTTGTTGCTATTCTGAAGTAAAACAGGTACTGGTTCCTTCTGCTGTGCCAGTCTAAAATTTCTGAAATAAAAAATTCGGGATATAAAATATATATTCAAATTGCTTTGTATAGTTAATGCAACACTGTCAATTAGGCACATATGAATAGAACAAAAGACATTAAGTTTCCTGGAAATAGTTAATTATATATATTAATTTTACGTCGAAATGAAAACTTCTCCAGTTAAAAGTTTTAGGCGATTCAAATATCTACACGAATTCATTCCAAAACTGACGTAATCCTACTTATGAAAATAGAGTAGCAGCAAAAAAGTGACAGAGTATTTTGACTTTTAACGTCTATATTCGATCTACACTAATAGATTAAATCACACCCGGTAAAATGCGCAGTCCACTCGAGCTCTGATAAAATGACAATGTGAACTAGTCCATTTCTATACAGGGTGAAAGGTAACCTCTGCACCAAAATGAAACTGATAATAGATCATGAGGAGAGGTTTGTAAAATCTAAATAAGTTTCTTTTCCAACATTCACCGTTTTAGAGGAAATAGTTATGTTTCTATGAAGCATTTGATAACATCACGGCTACTGCAATAACTCTAGCAAGGGCGGCCACCCATCCCTTACCTTCTCCTCCCCTCTGCTGTACTCAGTTGGAGACACGCGATTTATTTGAACGATTTTTGCAATAATTATTCAATTTAAATTCATGGCTAAATAGTTTCACTTGCAAAAAAAGACTTAAGACACTAACTATTCAGATTATTTTATCTATCTGCTTGTATAGTAGTCAGCCATTTCTCTAGGACCATTACCGCAGTAGAGAGCTGCAAATATTGGGCAAATACTATTTTTTTTTCTGCTTAACTGTGCTACGTCGAAGGAAAAGTGTAAAAAAAGCTTTGTTAACTTATATTTAACATGTAGAATCACCTCTTAAATTTTGGTACATCTGTCATAGGGGTTTCCTCAAATCCTTTGTCACTCTTTTTAAACCATATTAATTACGTGTCTACACCTCTATTTCTTGTTTGTAGCCAATAATGATTTGTGGGTTCGGATTTTACATTAGCCTATGTTTGTTACTTAATGTTCTTATTTTAATGTGGGAACCCCGAAATATTCCATACAGTTTCTTCACATTCATTCTACGACAGCGATGTCGTAATGTACTGTAAAAATAAGGCCTGCAGTTCCAGCATATATACTATAAAATGGTTATCCTTTTAACACTAACACCTTAAATATTTGTAAATAAAGAAACATAATGCGTTATTATAATTTATCAGTACAACATAAACGTACTCCAGGTATTTACACTTCAGTAGCATTTTAAAATAAAGAATTAGTTCATAATTTTCTGCCCAAGGGTAGGTCTTTCACTGCAAACCCAGCATTCTTCAATCTTTCCTATTTTCCGCCTTTCTCTTAGTCTCCGCATATGATCTATTTATCTTAATGTTGTCTATCATGGGGTAAACAAAGAATAAAGAGTGTAAAATCAATTGGTGCTAACTTTCCCTGATAACCATTGTCTATTTTGAATTAAGGAATTACCCACTCTGGAGGTACAGAAATTTCACACCTATCCTTGCGTTGAAATCTCCTAGAAAAAAATTCCGCAATTTCGTGGTCATGCGATAAAATTCAGGATTGCATAAACCTTAATAGTAAGGGTCAAGTTAATCACTCTGCATATTTCGTTAAATTTACATGTTAGTTATTAAGCAATTTTAGAGCTGTTATCTTGTACTGCATGGCGTCTTTGTTTTCTGTTACATATAAAATGTGATATTTTTTCCCTTTTTCGTCAATCTATCAATCAGTCTTATCCTTAAATGTCAATAATTTTTCTATTTGTTATATATAATAATAATAATAATAATAATAATAATAATAATAATATATTCGAGCGTGAATTCAAATCCCTGCTGAGCTGCTTCCCTCGTAAGTTTTTTTTCCGAAGTTTTTCTCAATCGTAAGACGAATGAATATCAGGTAATATCATGGCGAATTCTTGGATGCATGTCGCCTAGTACCATTACGCACAATTTTCATCGACATGATTCAGCGTCGTTAATAACTGATAGGCTAATGACAATAATAATAATAATTATTATTATTATTATTTATTAATTAATTAATTAATTTATTTATTTATTATTTTTTGATATTTATTTGCTGGACAACAGCCATTGGCCAATAAAAGTCCAGCACAGTGATACAATTAATACAATAAAATGAACAACTATGGTACAAATTAAATAATTTAGATAACAAAAAAATGAAGAACATAGATTACAATGATTAATTTACAAGAATTATTAATACTATAATATTTTATGGAAAGGAGTTGATTCTTACAAAAGTATTACCAATTTGTGTAGAAAGATTATGCAAATAATAATATTGCCATGTTATAATACTTCTATACATTGAATGGATCGAAATCACCTACATGCAAGTCAGCATTTTTAATACATCTGGAGACCGGCGAGGAAGATTTAGAATTTCTAATATAGAAGAGTTTGTGATGTCTCATGTCCTTAATAGGAATATGAAGGCTGACACTGTTTAAGAAAGATTGACAAATAATATCACCTTTAAGGACCTTACATAAGAATAAGTAATCGAGATCATGACGTCTGGCATACAAGCTTCGACATTTAAAGTGCTCGCATTTTTATCATAGTTATATCCGGAGTTATTAGGCAGAAATCTGTACGAACATAATGAAATAAATTTCCTTTGAATATTTTCCAGTTTTACAGAACCAGTACTAGTAATAGAGTTCCAAACTACAGATGCATATTCGAGTTTCGATCTCACTAATGTATAGTATTAAAAGAGAGTCAGGTGTTGAAAAAGAATAATTTAAGTAATTGACCGAATTATTCCTAACATTCTTATTGCATGGTTATAAATATTATCAATGTGGTTGTGAAAATATAATTTATTGTCAATTAATACACCCAGGTCTCTAATACAATCTTTTCTGTTAATACATTTTTAGATGATGGTTATATTTAATAATAAAAATAATAATAATAATAATAATAATAATAATAATAATAATAATAATAATAATAATAATGGGAAGTACATGAGGAGATTCATTGCGTGTCTGAAAATGATTCTCATAGAAGAGTCGATATAATTGCCATCAATAGAAGAACCCAGAAAGCGATGGTCTTAGACCCTACGATTTGCTTTGAACGAGACACAAATCAAGCACTGCAGATTAATGATGACAAGCGAGCTAAATATGTACCTTGTCTTCCATACCTCAGTGAAAAATATGGCATTTCACTTTACAACTGGGATGCTGCAGGCTTACTATTTGGAGCGAGGGGTTGTTTACCAAAATTTACATGTAATATTCTTAAATCCTTTAAAATTCCCTTTTATGAGGTTCAGAAGATTGTAATGGAAATTCTGAAGGCCTCTCTTCAAATTTTACACTATCATCTATATATTAACATGTAAATTTTTGTTTTAATGTACAAATCTAATCCATATTTTGCCCGTTTCATTTCCCTTTATCTTTTATGTTTGTTAATTCCGGATCCCAGTGGTCAACCTCACTTGAGGACGGATGATTTTAAATCTTAGTAGTAATAATAGTAACAGTAATAAGAATAAGAATAATATAATAATAATAATAGTAATAATAATAATAATAACAATAATAATAACAATAATAATAACAATAATAATAGAAGTACGTCAAGCGGACTGATATAAGAATGGTGACACTGCATTAAATTGGTAACACGTAACAGAAGCCACTTTCACGGCTTGACATTGGACACTGACCTAACCTTGTTATATAGTTACTGGCAACCGAAACAAGTCCGAACTCCGCGCATTTCTAGAAAACCTTTGTAGAATAGTGAAATCCGTTTCTGCGTACTTAGCGCGGAAGCTTACAAAAATTATAAAAATCACGCAATAATTAACCTACATTTAATGAGTTAAACTTTCGATAAAATGTAATTCCTGACAATTATCTTATATAAGTTCAGCTAAAATCACGTTGCTACGAGATAAAGCATATAAATATTCCCCAGCGGTTTGTGTAATTATACCGAGTTCATTCACATTAATCTTGCCTCGGTGAAGAACAACTTGCTTTACTACACCTGTAGGATGTTAAAGACTTCTTAACCGCAAAAGTAAGAACGTCATATTATGACGATATAGATGAAATGAGTTCGACTATTTCGTTCATGTACCAATTCACCAATGAAATGTAAGAATCCGTGTAATTCCAACCAAACAGAGCCACCTATTGCTGCAATATTGTCGATTTACCATAAAAGATCCAGAACAACACAACAGAAAAATCCTATTTTAAACATGAAAACGATGTCTAGGTTACAATATTTGAAGGATACAATTAAAAACACTAATTAATTAGACTCTAATTAATTAAGTAATTAGAAGAATCAATATAGGTAAGGAGAAGATACTCAGGTAAATTTTCTAGAGAGTTATGAAAAGAAAAAATTCATTCATTCGTGTTCTGCCCAAGGGCAGGTCTTTCACTGCAAACTCAGCATTCTCCTATTTTCGTTCCTATTTTCTCTTCCTCTTTGTCTCCTCATATGATCCATATAACTTAATGTCGTCTATCACATGATATCTTCTTCTGTCTCGAACTCTTCTCCCATTCACCATTCCTTCAAGTGCATCCTTCAGTAGGCAGTTTCTTCTCAACCAGTGACCCAGCCAATTCCTTTTCCTCTTTCTGATCAGTTTCAGCATCATTCTTTCTTCACCCACTCTTTCCAACACAGCTTCATTTCTTATTCTGTCTGTCCACTTCACACGTTCCATTCTTCTCCATATGCACATTTCAAATGTTTCTACTCGCTTCTCTTCACTTCGTCGTAATGTCCATGTTTCTACCCCATACAACGCCACACTCCATACAAAGCGCTTCACTAGTCCCTTCCTTAGTTATTTTCCAGAAGTCCACAGAAGATGCTCTTTTTTCTATAAAGAGCTTCCTTTGCTATTGCTATTCTCCTTTTGACTTCCTGGCAGCAGCTCATGTTACTTGTTATAGTACACCCCAAGTATTTGAAGCTGTCCACTTGCTCTACTGCCTCATTCAAAATTCGCAACTTTACCTTCTTTATTTTTCTTCCTGTGACCATGATCTTTGTCTTATTGCATTTATCTTCATCCCATACTGTTCACAGCAGTCATTTAGCTCCAGTAGTAACACATTAATTAATATAGAATAAAATGTAGTACGAATTTTGGTATTATTGACAAAAATAAAATTAAACAACTTTGCTGTATTGACCAAGCTATGGGAGTTTCTGCTAAGAATAAGATTAAATAAATTACTGTGGAAAATCCATCAGGAAAAAGGTCAGAATTTTGTGAAGAGAAGCAAATTCTCCAAGCGTTGAAAACCAAAAGTAACCGGTGAAGATAAAGTGAAATGGAAAAGAATTGTGTAACGTCAAAACGCCTCACAGAACAAAGAACTTTAGTAGTAGTGGTGATGATGCTTATTATTATTATTATTATTATTATTATTATTATTATTATTATTATTATTATTATTTTATAACATTAATAATTTCAATCCAGATGACCATAAAATATCACTAGATAATGGAATGTTGATATTCCCATGCGAAAGTACATATTTTAAAATCGTAACGAAAGAAATAAATTAGATAACATGGCTCATAGTTACCTTCTCATTAAAAACTTCAGATAATTTCTCTGGGGTCGACGCCCTGTCCCTCTGTCAGAAATTATCACTAACTGAACTACGCTTGCGTCTCAGTTTAAAAAGTTAAAGTATACCCTTAAAACCTCCTAATTATCCGTATTCCAATTCTCCCATTAAAATCAACCTCCATAATTCAAAGCGATTTTTAACAATGTGTTTACTTCCAGAATCATTAGATATGAGGAAATAAACGATTATATCACTTTTGTATATGTTTAAATTCGAAGCAATTTATACGCTTCGGGAAAACATTTAATTTAATGTTGCGTGGAGCAGCGTTAATGCTGAAAATTAAACGAGTTTGACCTTGACCTCAATCCAGAAATTAGGATCGTTAAGTATAAACAAATAATCAGAAATATTTCATCAGCAAAATATATTTACATCAGACTGTTAAGAAATATTATTATACAATAAGCTAAGAATCTTAGGCCTGTCTAGTCTATAAACAGTTTAAAAAACAATTAATCAGTAATTGAATAAGTAAAATAATTAATGAGTTGATTAATTTTTATGTATAAACGACTGGATAAACGAATCAATGTTTACGTAAAATGGAAACAGAGAAGTAAATGAATTAATTTTGAGTGAAAGAATTGGACTAATACATTGGTGGATTAACGACGTGAGTGAGTGAGTGAGTGAGTGAGTGAGTGAGTGAGTGAGTGAGTGAGTGAGTGAGTGAGTGAGTGAGTGAGTGAGTGGAAGGTAAAATTGATGTTTAATGAAAAATTACGAATAAAATCATTAAACTAAGTAACAAACCACTCATCCTCCTGCCCATCCCGAATTTCAAAAACAGTGGGACGTTATCTTTTCCCAAAAAATTTTAGATACACTCCTTTCTTCTTCCACATCCGAACAAGACATTGCACGTCTCCTAGCTCTTCAAGAGAGTGAGTCTGGAGCTTGGTTACACGCATTACCTTCTCCTCACATCGGCACCCTAATAGATAGTACATCCTTTAAAATCGCAATAGCTTTACGCCTTGGTTGTAAACTCTGCCAGCCACACCAATGTATTTGAGGGGGAATTGCTGATATTTACGGTCATCATGCACTCAGCTGTGCGAGGAGCAAGGGTCGCAGTCCCAGACATACATCACTCAATGATATCATTAAAAGATCTCTGACTTCTTGTGGCATCCCGTCTCTTTTGGAAACACCAGGTATTAGTCGCGCAGATGGTAAACGACCCGATGGTCTCACCTTAATTCCATGGTCTAGAGGAAAATCTTTAATTTGGGACTCCACTTGCGTTGACACTCTAGCTCCATCTCACTTGCCGAATACCTCCAGACGCGCAGCATCTGCTGCTGAATTAGCCGTTAAGAAGAAAGTCAATAAATATACTCATCTTTTAGACAATTATATCTTTGTCCCATTTGCTGTGGAGACCTTCGGTTCTTGGAGTCATGACGCTAAAGTTTTGGTATCTCAAATCGGCCAAATTTTGATCTCCATTACTGGTGATCACCGTTGCACTACTTATTTGAGTCAACGCGGAAATGCAATGAACGTTTTGGGTACTCTTCCGGAGTCCAGCCCTTTGGACGAACTTTTTCTCCTGTAAAATTTTTATCTCTATGTAAATGTTTATATTTATTTTTTATATATGTGTAATAGTAACAAGTCGAATAAAGGAGAGATTTCATAGCTGAACAAGATAAATTCGAAGGGATGATGCTACAACATTCTGTATTAACTGCAATTGCTTATACGGTATTCACATTGCGTACGTTAGTTTTATGCGTGCTTGCTCAAATAACTCACTTCAACGCTATCTGCATACATAACAGATATTGATGTAAAATAACGGCGAGTGAATATCATAGAAGACGGGAGTTAAAGCCAATGCCTCTCGAGTGATATCACAAGGAAACGTGTTATAGAAGGGGATTCTTAAAAAAAAAAATGTCACAGGATCTCCCGGAATCGATCCTCGGACCTTTTTTGACAAACTGTCACCTCATAAGCGGTATACGAGACACAGAAGCACTTCAATTACATTGCGTACCCATGTGCTGTGTGTAGTTTGGGTATCTACGCAGACTTACGCAGGTTTTTGTCAGAGGCACATCTGGTGCCCTCAGAACCTCCTTTTAGGCAACTATTTAACCATGGAGCGGTGACATTGGACGCCAGGGCTATGGCGAAATGCCAAGAGAATTCGAACATTTCCTGAACCTAATTACTGATGTAATTAGTTTCGTAGTGCCCGTAACGTAACACCATTCTCAAATATATTTCGTAACATACGCCACTTCAATGCGAGGTTGTTGCCTGTTTAATGTTCTGCAGGAAGTGTCAAAAATCGTATAGTACGAACCACTGCGTGGTTAACTCCTCAGAAACGGGGAGTTAAAAAAAATTAATATACATTGAAACAACTGTTTGTATACATCTGAAGTCTAATTAGAGTAATTTGTTACTATAGTCGCGACGCTATTATTCCCGGCGTGACTCCTCCTCTTTGCTTACGTCTTAGGAAGTCAAGGCTCTATAAAGTCTAGGTAGGTAGTATCATTCGCCATTTTTGTTCTTTCGTTGCCGAGCTACCATACGAGGAATCTATTTGCCACACCGTTAAACATTATCATGTCGTAGCTCCTATGATAATAAATCAAACGCACTGTAATTCAGCAAATAATTGAGCGGCAAATAACGTCTTCGTGTGCTTTCTGCGAGCGCCAACGAAAGAGCCAAAATGGCGGGTGATTATATTAAGTATTTATCGAGCCTTAAGAAATGAATATCTTCATAAGCGGATCACAAGACGCACACGTTTAAATGTAGCCGACCTGCAACGTGATTGGCTGCCGGAAATTAGAGCGACGGGACTATAGTCAGCGATGTAAGTAATGGAGGGGGGAAAGGAACTGGCCACCCTACCCCATTATCTCCTGGCTTAGTTGCCTCATGAGTGACGCCTTATTGGTGTCACTTATGAGTAAGGTTGGGATAAAGTAGCTATATCGGAATGGACTGTATAGCTGTATAGGATAGTAGCTTGATTTGTTTCAGAGTAAGTAAACACTACCCCCTTCCGCTATCTAAAACTACCTGCTGGGAAGAGCGCTCCCCACTCCCTAGTCATCACTTATAGACTATAGAGTGATCCAGTAAACGCATGCAAAAATTAAACAGGAAATAATAGAGTACGTTCTACACAACATGACAGAACGATAAAGAGGATATTATTTTAATGCAGTGCCAGAAGGAACTAGGAAAGTTGGAAGACCTAAGTTAAGATGGGAAGTAGCAGTGAGAGATCATTGGAATAAAAAACTGGAGGAGCTTGGTACTGAACAGGAAGGAATGGAGGAAACTTTTTCAGAAGGCCAAGACCCACAAAGGTCTATAGTGCCAGTGATAGTGATAGCGATAGTGATAGTGATAGTGATAGTGATAATGATAGTGATAGTGATAGTGATAGTGATAGTGATAGTGATAGTGATGACGATGATGATGATGATGATGATGATGATGATGATCTGAACAAAATTTTGAGATAAGGACAATTGGGATAAGATTAACTTCAATATGTTTTTCGCCATCTCTTACTGTCTTCTACAGGGTGATCCGTTTGGGTATGGATAGAATAAAAACACCGTAAAACATTTACTACTGAACTTTATTTGTTAAAACTTTGTGCATACAACACTGAAAGATGGGAGATTCCTAGAGCTCAACATGACCCCCATTGCGCACCCTGCACAACTCATAACGGTGATGCAATTCAGCCCATGTCCGTTGTAACATAAGGGGAATGATTTGTTGAAAAGCTTGAGTAATTTTTACTCTCAGATCATCAATGTTTCTGGGTTTTTGTGAATAGACTATGTCTTTAACAAAACCCTACACGAAGAAGTCAGGAGGGGTTAGATCTGGGGAGTTTGGGGACCAAGCCAAGAGATAACTGCTTCTCGCACTGAGTTTCGCCTGCGATCTCCTGCATGATTTTTTTAAAACACTGAATCTGTTTCTACAAATGTTCGATACCACAACATTATGGAATCGTATTTAGGTACATTACGCATACTATACTCAAGTCGAAATTCCCTCTGAACTCTTTTAACACTCTCAAATTTATCATACCAAAGAACACATTGTGCCCGCTGTTGATTTGTAGTAGCCATTTTAATCATCTACGATTTTCATTTGTCCTTTCAGATTATGCATTGTTGATTATCATAAATGGAAACTCCCATCTTTTAATTATAACATAACCAGCAAGAAATTTTTCCTACTATGATAATAGCTTTATACTAAATTAATATTATCCATACCCAAACGGATCAGACTGTATATTATCTACAGTTATTACTTACACTTACTGTTTATATTTATTTGCAATTATTATTACTTACATTTTGAAATTGTGTTCTTATCATTTACAAATGTGTGTAATTTTTTGCCTCACAATAAAGAAGAACATGTAAAGACACAGCATGCCGACTCTGTATTCGCCTGGGATGTGCGAGTTTGCTGTCTTATCGATACGAGTCTCGTAACCTCACCGATATAAATAGGCAAAGATCTTCACTGTCACATAGCTTGAATGTTCCCCGTAACCTGCAGCTGACCTTGAGGATTGTGGGAAATTATTCAAATGTATTCAGAGTTATTAGATAATTCATGTGAAGTTAAAATGAAACTTCATTACGTATCAAAGCGAACTAAAATATATACAATTCAAATTCGATTTTTTTTAAATTAATCTACTACTTACAAAAGCGGATTACTTATAAATAAATTACGTACAATTCAGAACTAATTTATAGGCCTATATAATTGAATGTAATTTTGCCATAACTTGTGCATAATTACGTGCAAAACAGAATTACGTATAACTCGGTTACTTATAACTAGACTTCGTTGAATTGCCACACGCAGCATGCAATCACGTTGCCATGTACGGTAGTATAGAGGAGGTGAGCGACCGCCCGGTCTAGTAGTATAAGCAGTTCATGTTAAGAGATGTGAGCGGTCCAAATAGATAGAGCAGCTACAGCTAATGTATACCTATGTAAGCACTTGTTTTCGCATTACTGTGGTTGGAATAGTCGAAGCTTAACATTTGTTCAGTGCAGACAAGAATTCAATCAAACATGCTACAATGAGAGTGTTGCTGTTCCAAATAATTGCCCCTGGAATATCCTTAACCCCGCAGCCAGTCTTGACACCTTTGGGGAACGTGGTTGGATGCTTTTAATTATTATGCAGAAGATTACGGCAAAATAATGAAGGTAATTGATGCATTGGATAGCACAGACAGTTCCGCTGTTGCAGCTGTAAAATCATTGCCTTCTGAACAGCTATTGGAAGATATTCTGTTCACTGATTCTAATTTTAAAATCGTGTCCAAAAGCATCATCCTGTTAGAATCGTCTAAACTACAACTCTCAGAAGCCCTTAATGTAGTGGATAAAGTATCACAAACCGTTATCCAAAATAACAATTCACTAATTTCAGAAAAAGTGAAATGTAAGTTGAGAAACATTATTGCTAAAAATTCTGCCTATTCACAACTTCGTATTATAAATGATGTACCATCGGGTCACGACAAGACATCTGAAGGTGGTGTACTAAAAAATAGTGACTTTCCGTTCTTCAAATAAGTACGCATTACATCGTGTGATGTTGAACATACATTTTCCCAAAATAAAAACTTTTTAAGTGACCATCGGAGAAGATTACTTTGCAGTCGCTCAAAATGTACGTAACTCTTCACTGCAATGCACATATTCAAGGATGATGTGAGTATCTTGCATTAAATTTTAAGAGTTAATATATCTCACTACAAAATAATGTGTATTTATATATTTAGACATTTCCTACTTCAATGGTCATTCATTATATTTCTTGAATGCAGGATACAGGTTTTATTGTAACCGCAGTATACTGCTCAGTGTTTACATTAGAGGCATACTCCATCCGTTGCACGCCCCCTTCTCATACAGTCTATACCGCGTGCGCAGTAAACTTTGCGATTCTCGTGGCAATTCCACGAAGTCTACTTATAACCCAGGTTCTACTGTATACACTACACATGAATTAGAAGACATTCCATTCCACTTTTTTTATAATATGAAGGCTCACTTTCTTCAGAGCGAAAATTACATCATCTGGTGTCACCTTGTAGAAACAAAACATGAAACCAAAAATTGCAGCTATCATAAGAGTCAAGGTATAAAGAGGATGTAGACTTTTTTTATTCATTTAATTACTGAAGTAACTAGGAACAAACGTTGGAAACCGCAATCAAACACGCATTCGTACGTGGTTAAGAGTGTTTCTAGGTTACCAATTGTGTTATCCCGAGAAATGTTCTCAATTTAGCCGCACCTCCTAGTGATAGAGTGACTAACAATATTCCACAGAGTTCGTACTTCGACCCTGCCCCACATATACGTTCGGTGAATGGTGAAAAATTATTAAGTAGTCCAGCGTCTTCCTTCCTGCCCAATTCTGGTTTCTTAGCTTCAATTAAATTATTTCCTTCATCGACAAAAGTAAAGGGCAATTAAAATACTTCGACATGTTACATTCCGAATGTCCTTTCGGAGCTAAATTATTATTGCTAGTCCCTGCAACCTGGAGTACGCTACCACATAAATACAAGTCCTTTCACTTCGCCTGAATACGTCATGTGAATTGCACATTATATGCGGTTGCTAGTAAAGGGTAAATTCATGGAAATTATCATTAAATGAATCATGGTCAAGAAAGAATTAAATCCAATAACAATAAAGTATATATTTTACATTTTCATCGTTAAATCACTTTCGCGATAACAAGAGATCATTCAAACAAATATGACATAAAATATCTACCAAATCAAAAAAAAAACAGTGATAGGGGATTTAAGGAAATTTCAATGACTGAACGAAACATCTATACTTCAATAAAATTAAATAATGAAATACAATATATCGTTTCTCTAACATTGTACAGCCAGTCTTTTATAACAGAAATGCAAAATGTACCCAGATTTAAAGAGTTAAATTTAAGAAACGTGTTTTTTTTTATTCTCACCTTGTTACCTTGCGGTCTTAGACTCATGTGAATTTTCACCGCTATTGCTCTGAAGATTTTCAATCTATCGTCATTTTTGGCGCTGTAAGGGATGTGACAAAAATGTTACCCACCTCAACACTGCATTTTATTTAGCTTAAAAAATCTGTGAATTTTCACCGCTATTGCTCTGAAGATTTTCAATCTACCGTCATTTTTGGCGCTGTAAGGGATGTGACAAAAATGTTACCCACCTCAACACTGCATTTTATTTAGCTTAAAAAATCTGTGAATTTTCACCGCTATTGCTCTGAAGATTTTCAATCTATCGTCATTTTTGGCGCTGTAAGGGATGTGACAAAAATGTTACCCACCTCAACACTGCATTTTATTTAGCTTAAAAAATCTGTTAATACTTTTGAAAAATTATATTTTAAGAATTCTTTATTGGTGTCTAAAGGATGACATTAACTATCTGAGGTGATAAACTTCATAATTGTTTATTTTAATTTAAAAAAAATAATGTTATTTTCTGTAACGGTCGTGACATGATTTGCAACGGATGTGATAATTACTACGTAACATATCTTTTTACTTTATTTTAAAAAAGGTAAAAAAGGTAAAGGTATCCCCGTAACATGCCATGAAGGCACTTGGGGGGGCATTGAGGTAGAGCTCCATGCTTTCCATGACCTCGGCACTAGAATGAGGTGGTGTGGTCGGCACCACGCTCTGACCGCCTTTTACCCCCGGGAAAGACCCGGTACTCAATTTTATAGGAGGCTGAGTGAACCTCGGGGCCGTTCTGAAAGTTTGGCAACGAGAAAAAATCCTGTCACCACCAGGGATCGAACCCCGGACCTTTCAGTCCGTAGCCAGCTTTACTTTATTTTACACGGAAAAATTAACGCTTCACAAATATTCGGCGAACACAATAAGTATGAAATGTTCAGATATTTTACTATACATTATTATCTATTTCCACACCGGGGTAAATAATTTTATTCATTTTTTTTTAGTATGAGGTATCTGTTCTAAAATAATGGCTGTGTAGTGTATTTAATTTGATATTCATATTATACAGGGTGTATTTTTTAACATTTCGGATGCTTATCTAAAAAATTACGCGTTTGCGATAATATAATTTTGAATAAACGTTTTTTTCTATTAGAGGAGGAAAACAATAGCATTATTTATTTTTAATTTAGTGCATGTTATGATGATTATTTTTAGGTAAACTTGTTTCTTTTTTAATTTAATGAAAGGCCAAACTCTTTTTTATAATATTCAGACTTTACACAGAAAAAAAAGAACTTTTGTCTTAAACACATCGTCATTCACTCTATGAAGCCAGTTGCATAGACCAAATTATCGGCAGAGTCGCTCCGAGGGTGCGCCGAAGGATGGACAACGATGCTCTCCCTATGAGATGATGATGATGATGATGATGATGATGATGATGATGACGACGACGACGACGACGAGGACGATGACAATGATGATGATGATGATGATGATGATGATGATGATGATGATGGAGATTTATTGTGATGCGATAGAGGACCAGAGCTCCGAGAGGAAACTCCTGTGTCACGTGGACCCTGACACAAATCATAGATCAGGAATACGCCGGGATCGAACCCGGGTCAACAGGATTATGAGTCTAGCGATCTAGCCACTGGGCGACAGGATCATAAATATTAAATCTTAAAAATATGAAAACACGGCCAAGAGAAGGCAACATTCTCACAGGGACTGTCGAACTCTGGTAACCCTTCGCCGAGAAGCTGTTTACTAGCCAGTTAACTGGCCCTTTATTATCTCTGAATTTTAAAAAGTTCGTTGTGAATACCGATGGCCTTGATATTTGATCTATTTGATGAAAGGCTTAATTTCTGGGTTGTTTACATTTTCAGTCGATAAGGCTGGAAACTAGCCTGTTTTCAACAGACCGCGATCAACTTGAAGTAGTCGATAGTTCCAATTAGTGAACAATGTTTTGTGACAGTTGAGGTCGATTGCTGGGTATCTCCGTTCACCTTGTCGATTTTTTTAAAAGTTGAATCACCGTATTCCTTAGCAACGTCTGACTCTACAATCTAAAACTTTAGACTCTTGATTTTTATTACTGTTAAATTAATAAGGACAAACGTCAATTTTGTGGTGTTTTGGTTTTTTGTCGCCTGTGGTAATGACACTAGCAGTTCCTTTCACCGCGTGTTCTAGATCAAACACTAAACAGATTCAGGGTCACCGGGGACAATAGCCAACGCTGCCGCGGGCCTTCGCCACTGCAGACACTTCAAGAAAGCACTTACTTGTCACTTGCGGTCTCCGACTGCGAACTCCAGCAGCGTTTGCTTCGAATCTGAAACAACAACAGTAATAATAATTAGAGTTATGTCTCCGATACTTTCGATTCTTTAGTACTCTCGTTACTAAGAGCGATCGATACTTTTGGATAAAGAACTCGATACTTATGGGTAAAGAACTCGATATGTTTAGATAAAAAAACTCGATACTTATGAATAAATAACTCGATCGATACTTTTGGATAATAACTCGATACTTCTGAATAAAGAACTTGATACTTTTGGATAAATAACTCAATAATAAAGAACTCGATACTTTTGATAAAGAACTCGATCGGTACTTTTGGATAAAGGACTTGATACTTTTGGACAAAGAACTTGACACATTTGGAAAAAGAACTCGATAATTTTGGATAAAGAACTCGATAATAAAGAACTTGATACTTTTGAATAAAGACCTTGATACATTTGGATAAAGAACTCGATAATTTTGGATAAAGAACTCGATAATAAAGAACTTGATACTTTTGAATAAAGACCTTGACACATCTGGATAAAGAACTCGATAATAAAGAACTTGATACTTTTGAATAAAGAACTTGACACATTTGGGTAAAGAACTCGATAATTTTGGATAAAGAACTCGATAATAAAGAACTTGATACTTTTAAATAAAGACCTTGATACGTTTGGATAATGAACTTGATACTTTTGGATAAAGAACTCGATCGATACTTTTGGATAAAGAACTCAATCGATACTTTTGGATAAATGACTATCGATACTTTTGAATAAGGAACTTGATACATTTGGATAAAGAACTCGATAATAAAGAACTTGATATTTTTAAATAAAGAACTTGATACTTCTGGATAAAGGACTTGATATACTTGGATGAAGAACTCGACATTTTTGGATAAATAATTCGATACTTTTGGTTGAAGAACTCGATACTTTTGGATAAAGAACTCGATACTTTTGGATAAAGAACTCGATACTTTTGGATAAATAACTCTATCGATACTTTTGGATAAAGAATTGATACATTTGGATAAAGAACTTAATATATTTCGATAAAGAACTTGATATATTTGGATAAAGAACTCGATAATAAAGAATTTGATATTTTTAAATAAAGAACTTGATACTTTTGGATAAAGAACTCGATACTTTTGGACAAAGAACTTGATACATTTTGATAAAGAACTCGATACTTTTGGATAAATAACTCGATGCTTTTCAAACTTTTTTTTAATTTTTATGAGATCTCTTTCTTTCTTTCTTTCTTTCTTTCTTTCTTTCTTTCTTTCTTTCTTTCTTTCTAAGCTTAAGTGGTCACGTGATATATCCATCACTGCATTCTTTTTAAGAAATGTGTTATTTCTACCATTCAAAATTATTTTATAACAGTAGATTGCAAAATTTCGTCACATCTGGTAAATGAATCATTTCAATAATACCAGCCATAGTTTTGCTACATCTTTCAGTAACGATGCGTAAGAGGAATTCCTAGGGAAATAGATATATGGTAAAAGGTTTAGTATTGCTATCGTCCGCTCAGAATGTTTCCGGTCAATATAAAAGGTGTGAATGAAATCCAACTATCTAATTAGAATAGGCAAGGTGCGGTATTGCCCGGAATCTTAAGTTATGGTACAAACAAGACAGTAAAGTATGTTTTTTATTCACAAGTGGAAATAATTGAAATAATTTATACATTACTCGTAATTAAACCAGAATAAATTAGAAAAAAAAAAATATTTTAAATTGTAGGCTTAATCTTGGTTATGTGTCGATTGTGAAGAAGTGATAAATGAATAAATGTGTGACTTTATTGTTGGTAACGTGTGCATTGTAAAGGAGATAGTGACTTAAAAGCTTTAATAGTAAATTAAAACTTTTAATTCACTCCTAAGTATAAGTCATTGTTTAGGATCCTAAACACTCGAAACAATGAGCAGTTTAGATGTAGTGCCAGCAGGCTAATTGGATGCAGTTATTCAAAAGGGAACCAACGAACAAAATTATGATTTTTAGATAATTATACCAGGAAGCAGGGGAAAGATCATTATACATTACACAAAAATTAATACAACCCACCTCCTAATACAGCTGTGGGGGGGGGGGGAACTTCAAAATTTTGGTAAATTAATTTTGAAACAAAAGTTCGAACTTAAAAAATCTTAATTCTTAGTTTTCGTGTGCTGGATCCCTTTTGCGTAACTATCATTTTATCACGTGTGGAAAGCTTAGCACCCGAGGCGTGGCAGGTGGTGGCAATTTCTAAGAGAAAAAATCGATTTACTCTCGAATTGCATGCGAGATTTATCATTTTCTGTTAGGCCTACAGTTTATGATTTACACGTCCAATCGGATTTGTATGGTGTACTTTCAAGCTGTACGGGCTACTACTACAATTTTTATACAAATCTTCTAACATTCGTACCTACGTCTTGTCTTCTTTTGTAATCATTCGGCGGCGTTATCGTTATTAACTATTATTATTATTATTATTATTATTAGTAGTAGTAGTAGTAGTAGTAGTAGTAGTAGTAGTAGTAGTAGTAGTATTATTATTATTATTATTATATTTTCAGCTGATGGCCACGATTGCTGCCCACGGAAACTCCATATCCGTGGGCCTATGCCAAGGATACTCAGCAGTTCTGCTGCCCCAGCTTATGCAAGATGGAAGCACGCTAATAGTCACTAAAGAAGAAGCCTCATGGATCGGTGAGTGTGTTGTCAAATTTGTCACTTGCAATAACAGATATAAGAATAATTTAACTAAGAATTCAGCAATAACAGATATAAGAATAATTTAACTAAGAATTCAGAATAGAAACATCGTACTCCCATTATTTCCTGGCTTAGGTGCCTCGTGAGTGATGCATTATTGGTGTCACTTAGGAGGTTCAAACCTGTCTTCGGGTAGTTGATCAAACAACAACAATGTTGAAGTTTAAAACCAGTTTTTCCGTGCTGGAAACAAAAAGACAGAGAGTTTGGTTTTGTGAAAGGAAGAGAAAGTAGTGGCTATCCCACTCCTCTGGGAAAATGTGTGGATGAATTAATTAATTGGTTAGTAAGCGGTTAGTTATTCGTTAAAAAACTTACTATTTAAACATCCATATTTCCACACCTGTGGAGTAACGGTTATCACGTCTGGCCGCGAAACCAGGTGGCCCGGGTTCGATTACGTGGTTGAGATTTTTTCCGGGGTTTTCCCTCAACCCAATATGAGTAAATGCTGGGTAACTTTCGGTGCTGGACCCCGGACTCATTTCACCGGCATTATCACCTTCATCTCATTCAGACGCTAAATAACCTAAGATGTTGATAAAGCGTCGTATAAAATAACCTACTAAAATAAACTAAACATCCATACCAATAAAGTATTAATACTCCATAATTACTGTCTAAACCGTACGAATAAATTTAATGCCTATAACCTTTCATCACAATTATTTCTACAGCATTTAAAATTACTTTACAAACGAGTAACTGAGGGATAATACTTCTAAATCGAATTTGGCTCATCGACGTCCATAATCTTACAAGACTGTACTTAAATGCAGAGCACGGCTTTGTTTTGCTTGTAAAATTGCTTTGAGGCCTGGAAGATAATCGCGCGTCGTGATAAAGTATCAATTGTTCTCGAGCTGAATGAAGGTCAAGATCAAGGAGCCACACCCTTTTTGCAGATTGCCCCTGGTTGGCAGGCATACACTTCACACATAAGCATTGTATCATCAAATAATAATTCGTACACGGTTTCCAAGGCAGTATAGACATCGCAAAATGAAACTGGTCGAAACTACGTTTAGGTTAACCGTTCAAGAAGGCAT
This sequence comes from Periplaneta americana, assembly GCF_040183065.1. Taxonomy (NCBI): domain Eukaryota; kingdom Metazoa; phylum Arthropoda; class Insecta; order Blattodea; family Blattidae; genus Periplaneta; species Periplaneta americana. Next base: position 40,564,804 of record NC_091131.1, read on the forward strand.
TTATTTCTATACTTATGTTATAGCCAGTCTTTATTCGTTTGTTCCTTCATTTTGAGTATTTTCCCACTTGCTGAATTATCTTCATATATTATTACAACCTCAGTATCAGTTTTAGCTTTTTTAACAATTTTATCCCATTCAACCCTTTCCTTAGCTAATCTTTTCCATCTATATTCTATTGCATCCCATCTATCCCGTCTCTTCCGTGGCTTCCCTTAGTCTTCGTCCACCTGGTTTCCATTTCATAACTCTCTTTGATATTCTAATTATTATTCATCCTTATAACATGATCCATCCGTGACAATCTATCAGTCACTCTCTACAAATTGGACGATGTCCTCATTTTGCATAAGTTGACCAAGCTAAAAATTCGTACTAAAATTTTCCTTAAAATCCTACATTCAAATACCCTCGCTCATCTTTTTGAAGTCCATGCTTCACATCCGTAAATCACTGTTTAACGTTTTTACTCTGCTAGAAACAATAGTTAAATTTCAACATATTCATTCAGTAAACCCAGCATTCTCCAGTCTTTCCCATTTTTTTCCTTCCTCTTAGTCTCTGCATATGATCCATATATCTTAATGTCGTCTATCTTCTGATATTTTCTTCTGCTCCGAGCTCTTCCCGTTCACCATTCCTTCCAGCGCATCCTTCAGTAGGCAGTTTCGTCTCAACCAGTGACCAGCCAATTCCTTCTTTATTTCCTGATCAGTTTCAGCATCATTCTTTCTTCACCCACTCTTTCCAACACAGCTTCGTTTCTCATTCTTTCTGTCCATTTCACACGCTCCATCTCTTTCTCCATATCCACATTTCAAATGCTTCTAGTCATAATATCTATGTTTCTTCCCCATACAATGCTACACTCCACACAAAGCACTTCACTAGTCTCTTCCTTAGTTCTTTTTCCAGAGGTCCGCATAAGATGCTCTTTTCTATTAAAAGCTTCCTTGGCCACTGCTATTCTCCTTTTGACTTCTTGGCAATAGCTCATGTTACTGCTTATAGTACACCCCAAGTATTTGAATCTGTCCACATGTTCTACTGTCTCATTTAGAATTCGCAATTTTACCTTCTTTATTTTTCTTCCTATGGCCATGGTCTTCGTCTTGTTGGCATTTATCTTCATTCCATACTGCTCACAGCTGTCATTTACCTCCAGTAGCATAATCCTTAGTATCACCCCCTCTTCTGCTAACAACGCCATAACAGCAGCAAATCTTATACAATTTATTCTTCTTCCTCCTACTATCACTCCTCCCATGTTCCTCAAGTATATGTTGGACAGGGTACGCGATTAAGGACATCCTTAGCCTACTCCTCTCCCTATTTCGCTTACGTTTGATATTTCTTCTCCTATCCTGACTTTGATATTATTATTATTATTATTATTATTATTATTATTATTATCATATCAGTACAAAAGGAGCTGCAACTACTGTTAAAGCCTCACGTCTGTTTGCATGTTGCTTGCAGCCAGTCTCGGGGTAATCTCAAACCCCATCGGCGCTCTGCTGGCCGGCATCCTGATGGAGATCTTCGGCAGGAAGACAACTGTGAAGCTAACGTCGCTGCCATACATCATCGGTTGGGTCCTCATTTCGCTGTCAGACGACATCTTCAAGCTGTACGCCGGAAGATTCATCTCTGGAGTAGCAGTAGGTAAGACAAAAGCCGTAACCGAATATTCTCGTCAATCCGTATTTGTGATCGGCAGGAATGTGTCAGTTCAATATTTCCTTCAAAAAGTATTCACCAAGTACATATTTATTGTTTCCCTGTCAATTTATTGTTACATATGTGATCTGATCATGAACAAAATAGACCCAAGATCATTTCGTTAAGAGATAGACTAGTACGAGTATGTGTCCTATGTTTATGTTATTCTAACCGCATGTTTTCGCCCTGCCGATGATGATGATTATTATTATTACTATTATTATTATTATTATTATTATTATGGATGATGATGATTATAATGGAAGGTGATGGATGATGATTATAATGGATGATGATGATGGATGATAATGATTATGATGGATAATGATGATGATGTAATCACAACTATCGACTGTCGTCAATGAGCTATTTGGCGTATATCCCTTATTATTATTATTATTATTATTATTATTATTATTATTATTATTATTATGGATCATGATTATATCCCTTATTACTATTATTATTATTATTATTATTATTATTATTATTATTATTATTATTATGGATCATGATTATATCCCTTATTACTATTATTATTATTATTATTATTATTATTATTATTATTATGGATGATGATTATATCCCTTATTATTATTATTATTATTATTATTATTATTATTATTATTATTATTATTAGTTATCCATTCATCGTCATTATTGTAATTAATTGTAATTATATTTATGTGTAATAATTATTTTTGTTTTATGTTTTTTGTTATATTTGTGCTGAACTGTAATTGGCCACTGGCTGTTGTACAGCACATTAAATAAATAAATAAATAAAAATAAAATAAAATTATTATTATTACGGATGATGAAGATTATGATGATAATGATGATGATGATTATAATGAATGATGATGATGGATGATGATGATGATGAGGATGATGATGGATAATGATGATGATGTAATCACAACTATCGACTGTCGTCAATGAGCCATTTGGCGTATATCCCTTCACATGTATAAATTTTGAATGAATATCTAAATAGATGTGAAATAAATGAAACTATATTCAAATTATATTAGAGGATATCGCACACCCAGTAAAATTCTGTCGTAAGTCGAAAATCACATATTACTTTCGTAAATTATTTTCAACACTGTTTTACTAGCTAAAGGTATGAATTTCTAATAATATAATAGTAAATTATCAAAGGTTTTGATACTATTTATTAAAATATTTTCACAGCAGTATTTTACTAGGAAATAGCATATCTTCACAGAACATAATTCGCTGGCTCAATATTACAAGGTTCTATGTCTATATCAGAAATATTAGCTACTACATACACCCTTGTAACATTTAGCCAGGTAATTGTCGAGCTGGAAGTGCGATGTATTAGGACAGACTTGCAGAACTGGGCGACAATCGTGGCGTCACTCATCGGAATACGTCACCCACTCCTTCCTTCCACCCCGCATCACTGACTTGGTAGGGGAGGGGATTTGTATTCAGTGTCTGTCTTATGTCATTGCGTACTGGCCACAGATACGTCATTAAACGCCGCTGGACTGTGGACGGGGAACCAACGCTTTCCCCATGCGTTCCACCCCTCTCTCGCAGTTCTGTATCACTGTATTAGGATCACATTGGAATACGAAATCAGTAGGAAAATTGTCAGGTGAAGTATCGCGCGCACGCACGTACACACCGTATCTAAAATGGACAGTTCGGATGAAGAGCTTTATTTATTTCAACTGCTGTTCGATGAGGAAATTAGTGTATAGGCTATATACATATAACGAAAACTGTGTATATTGTGTCAGGTTATCTGTTTAAAAAGAAAGATATTTGAAAAATTCCGTACTTTTTTTCAAAATTTGTTTAAAACGAGAAAAAATTGTTCCAAAATTTTAGAACGTCTTATATTATAACTATTCTGAATTGCTTGAATTTTGTGACACGATCTGTAGAAACTAAACACCACATTTCGTGGACCGATTGGATAGGAAGAACGTCCAAAACCATCCAGTTGCGATAGCACTTACAGCGACTAATCTATGGACAAATTTAATAGTCTTCGACGACATAATTATCAATAGGAATGCGTGGCTCCGTTGATCTCTCGACTAACTTCCAGTGACTTTATCTCTGGGGAACTTAAAAACATAAATTGTAGTAATAACGCTGTATGTATTTTACCACTTATTAATGTTTTGTGCTCAATGAACTCTCTTAATTTTGTGATATATTTTGTATAACTGATCTGAACTGCGCCCGAGCACGAGCTTCTCCTCTTTCGGGCTGCAATGCCTAATGTAGCTCAAGAGTATAGTATTAAATAAATGAAATGAAATGAAAATTTGTAAGACATGTGATACAAAATATACATGTACAGTTTTTTGTTAAAAAAAAACTTTAAATTCCTCTGATGAACGATTTCAGCATGTTTTTGCTTCATGTTTAACCTTTATTTTGCTAAATCATATTAACTGAAATTTAATTTATATGCTTCGGACTTGTTTTACATTGAAGTGAGACCAACAAATCCAAGTATAAGGTAAAGTTACCTATTACACAGACCATGTAAAACCACAGGATAACAAAAAGTTAAGATATTCAATCGCAATTAGTAACAGTGGAGATATCAGTGCTACGTGTTTTCCGCATTTGTTCTCAAAGAAATCTCCCTTTCTATTATAGACTGAGTCGAACCCTAGGGACATAGTAAACCGAAAGAATTACTAGTAGTAGGCTACCTATACCAGTCCGGTCCATGAATTAGTTTCAGAGCTTTATTTTGAGCAACTTGTAAAGGTCATAACGTGAAGGGTCTTGCATATTCTCATACAGGAGCAGCAAACGTTATGACCAGACATCGAGATTTTGGACCCGATATAATAAGTTTACTACGTCCGTACTATAGGCAGCTTTTTCATTGTGTTGGAGTCGGCAGAAGAAGAGACATGTGTACATGAAACCAAGATCAGTCTAGTCTGCTGGTGCTGTACAGTGACGTTCCAAAAAAATGCAACTAAGTTATCAAACATTAAAATAAAATGATTGTTAGAGGAGAAAAATTCTATTGAACCAAAAAATTAATCTTTACATAGATTAAAATAAAAAACCTATCATGCGAAATTTTCAAAATTAATTAATATGCATTTCCTTTCGGCTTCTGTCATAAGCACAAGTGCAATACTTACTCAACATACATAATCTTTCTACACAACATACACAACTTATGAAGTACAATACATGGTACTGTTAAATGTAGCCTACTACAACACACATTCTGAAGGTCTCAAAACTAAACTTTCTTCGGTAGTTGGCAAGACAAAGTTTATATTGGGAGAAGCTCCGCTCTACATCACATGATGTAATGGATTTTTTTAGTAGGTTATTTTACGACGCTTTATCAACATTATTACTTGATTTAGCGTGTGAATGAGATGAAGATGATAGTGCCAGTGAAATGAGTCTGGGGTCCAGCACCGAAAGTTATCCAGCATTTGTTCATGAGGGGAAAAGCCCGGAAAAAAACTTAACCAGGTAACTTGCCCCGACCGGGAATCGAACCCGGGCCACCTGGTTTCGCGGCCAGACGCGCTAACCGTTATTCCACAGGTGTGGATGATGTAATGAATGCAAAACGAAAAGTCATTGAAATCTATCTTCGCTACCCCAGCAGTGTCCGTAAACTTCTTCCCTGCTAGCATGTCTTTTATATCACAGAATATCGCATATATTCTTAGACTAATCACATAGATAACCACATGCACAGATCAAAACTAGACTACTAGCTATCTTCTGTTCTCTCTTCTGATAAAGTGAACTAGGTGTACGGGACTGTTTTTATTGTCAGAACAGTACCTCCTCTCCCTGCCTTATGAGTATGAGTGAGTAAATAAAGCACATGGGACGACAGGTAGGTCGCTACCATCACTGCCCCCACCCACTGCAGTCCAGCTATCCAACTTGAAATCGCACTGTTTTCATCTATCGGGTCTAAAGTCTCTAAGCCTGGTTATGACTGAAAACGTTTTCTTAGCTCCGCAACGTTGGAATGAGTATAAGTGAGTAGTACGGGGTATGCATTATGACCAAAGCTCGGAACTTGGGGACTTGTGTCGTGTGCTTGAGTAAGGTTACAGGTACAACGTACACAAAGCTCACGCTGCAAGTGCTCAGGGACAGTCGTATGTACTAAGAAAGTGGTCACATCGAATGACAGGAAGACGAACGACGAAACTGTGTCATGTCGAAGCCAATGACATTCAGGGAATTATAGGTAAACGGTCTGTTTCAGGAATTAGAAAATATGTGTTATTCGAATGGGTATTATAGAAGTTAGAAAATACATTTTTTTTTTATTTTAGGCACAGAATTTCGTGAAGGAATTTGGAGGAGATACATTACTTTCTTCGAATGGTGAGTTTATATTTTGTAAGTTGTGTCACACACGAACTGAGACTGGAAACGGGCATTCATTGAAAGACATTGCAGTCCCTTAAATTGGTGGAAAATTTGTCCATAGCCATGGATCAAGTATAGAGGGACCTGCCTTAGCAGTGACACACAAATTGAAAACTATTTTCGAGAAAAATGTAGGATATACTTATCTTTCTCAGATACGAAATCAGCTAGCAACTGCTGAAAATCGAACAGAAAACAGTGACAGTGAAAACATTCAGTATGTTAAGTTTTCTCCCGTCAATTCACGTGACGTGGAAGTAAGTTTCCTCGTTTCAAATCATATTTAACTAACAGGCGAAGAAGCTATGAGTCCGAAAATCTTGGAATGTACGTAGTCATACACTGTAATAAAATATACAGGGAGAACAGTAAATTTGATATATTTCTCGTGTTTATTTTTATTATATATATGCTATAAAATTATGTGTTTCAACCTACCATAATACTATCAATATGTTGTTCCAGCCACAAACCAATTTTATAACAGACCTGACAGTACTTCCGTGCTGGAAGCGGAAGTTTGTTGACATTGAAGTCGGGTCGCTTAGCCACGTGCAAAGACACAAGTCCCCAAGTTCCGAGCTTTGATTATGACACGTGTCCTTCAGTAGACACCCTGCTCACAAACACAAGTAACGCGCACTACAGGATCACTATACAAAAGGTTTATGGCTCCTAAAGTACAGTATACTTCAGTTTAGCAATGTTTATACAGTAAACCTCTATTATCCGTGGTAATGAAGGGATTGGACTGAACGGTTGGTCGAAAAAATCGGATAATCCGTATCATGAAAGATTTTGTAATTTCCTTCATGGTCTTGCATTTAACTCTCTAGGTAGTGGATCAGAAGTTCACCAATTTAAGTCTGGTTGTCAACGACGGGTTTTTAAGGGGCAAGAAAGCCATTTGTAATGACTGTCTGTGGAAATATAGGAATAAAGAAGGTCTCATGTTGTAGATTTACATACTTTTCTACATTTTATCCTTGTGTGTTTTATTAAATCGCTCAGTTGTAACTCCAATCTCGTATTCTGATACGAGATAAGCCACAGTTTCTCTTTCTCAAACCATTCAATTATTTCCATTTTTTTTCAATACATAGCACAAATTTTCAGTGGCGTAGCATGAAATTTTGAGTAGGGGAAGCTAACTCAAGTTGTCTTTCATGCAATATGAGAAAACGTATTACAAAAATACAGTCTTAAAATAAATAGTAGTCAATTTCAAGTCAGCAGTCGAACATTGGTTGGAACATCGTAACACCAATAAGGCATGACCTCAAATGATACGTAGTAAAATATGATTTCACGGTTTACACATATCTCTTAACAAATAGACATGTATACGTATAACATTAGCTCACTTCCTGTCATACTTAGAGAAATCACAATATTAGTATCATTACGTAAGTATGCGTCTGTCTTTTGGTTGTGTCCTTCATTCACAGCAAGGGAGTCTGTCATTTGTTTTTTAAATCACACTTTTGTTCGTAAGTCAGTTTTGATAATACAATTGTCCTAAAAAAAATTCAAGTAAATTAGTGTCAGGAACTGTTATTTCGCTCATTATTTATTATATTAGCCACAATGCACACTAACACTTCAACTGAACACAACTGACGAAAAGGGATAACGCGGAAACTACTTATTTTAAATGGTAAAGCTAGCTTCTTTGCGAGCCTTGCGACTAGAGTAGCTTAGAAAGGGATGGAAAATCTGCGGGGTGGATTACACAGAAGAAACCGGTCTGCTTGGAAGCTGGTGTGTGCAGGCTTCTTGTTTACTGCTGCATCACAAATCATCCTGAGCTGCCGCATCACAATATTTAATGCGTAAATATAAATTCTATTAAAATTAATAAATAATTTTCTTCATAAACTGCAGGTTTATTATGAAATTATTATTAACTGGGGAAGCTAAGCTTTTTAGCTTACATTGACGCTACGCTACTGCAAGTTTTCTATTAACACCTATGGAAGACATTTTATATACAAGTTCAATTATATTATATAACGACAATTCGAACAGTAGACAATGCTGTGTAACGATAAATGCTTATAATAACACTCTCTAGCAAAAATATATGTAGAACCTGCTAATATGATGTACGAAGCAGTAATTCATATACGCTATTTATTTCCGAAGAAGGAAAAAAAGAGCGAGAAACAAACAGTCGGATAAACCGCTAATTGGTTAATAGGATGACGGATAATCGGGGTTCTACTGTATTATGATGCACTAGTAATTGAAATAAAGGCTCCTAAAACAAGTGTACGAAAGTGTAGAAGTGGGTAGAGGAATTCAGAAGACAGTATGTCTATGTCTGTATAAGTGGCAAAATAATTGTGTGTAATTTATGTAAAACTGACATAATCTGTTCTAAAAGATATTTACAGCAACACTGTAATTTAAAAAACAAAAACATATAGGCCATTTTAAATTGATAGAAGTGAATGTGACGATCTGCCCTCAACTAGTAATTCAGTGCCAACGGACGAATTCAGGAGAGATCTGAATGAAATGATGATGCATACCAAAATTCCTTTCAACAGAGTTGAGGGCAATTTAGTTCTAAAGTACTCTCGTACACAAGGGCAGTGCCTGTGTTACAGTAGTATCAGTATTTTAAGTTAAAGTTTTACAGCAAAGATTATTGTAATATAGACAAACATTTCATTCAGGATAGTACCTATGTTACAGTAGTATCGGCATTTTAAATTAAATTTTACCGCAAAGGTTATTGTAATATAGACTTAAACATTTCATTCAGGGCAGTACCTATGTTACAGTAGTATCGGTATTTTAAGTTAAATTTTACAGCAAAGATTACTGTAATATAAACTTAAACATTTCATTCAGGGCAGTACCTATGTTACAGTTGACCGGTGTTTTAAGTTAAAATTTTACAACAAAAATTGTCGTAATATGGGTTCAAACATTGAAACAGTAACATTTTAACTTAAAATTTTACATCAAAGATTATTGTAATATAGGCTTAAACATGTTGTTGAGAGTAATTTTAAGTTATAATTTTACATCAAAGACTACGTTTATTCTTTTGTAATACACAACATAGCCCTACTCTTTAAATCATTATTTTATGTATGTGTTTGTTGTCTTTGATGCGGGAGTAGTCTGTTTTCATCGTACAGCACCACGCGCCACTACTCTTGATCAAGTTATTAGGCTCAATGCACAATATCCGTACTCTTTAAATCATTATTTTATGTGTTTGTTGTCTTTGATGCTGGAGTAGTCTGTTTTCATCGTACAGCACCACGCGCCACTACTCTTGATCAAGTTATTAGGCTCAATGCACAATATCCGTACTGAACTTCCAAGAGTAGCAGCTAAGATTCCTGTCTAGTTATGGCTAACTCTTAACTTGTTGTTATTCGCTCCAACTGGGCCTATACTAGCGTGCTTCATAGATATCGCTAGTGCCGAGAAGCGCTAATTGCACGTTCACTGAATCTATACAATTATTTGTCGCAGGCATGGCGACGGCGAGCTACGTGTACGTGGCGGAGATCTCGAAAGCCTCGCACCGCGGGACGCTGTCGGCCAGCGGGCCGGTGCACGTCTCCCTGGGGGTGCTCGCCATCTACACACTGGGCTTCGTGGCGCCCTGGCAGCGCGTGGCGGCCATGTGCACGCTGTGCGCCCTGCTCAGCTTCGCCGCCATGTGCGCGGTGCCCGAGAGCCCCCCGTGGCTCGCGTCGCACGGCCGCACTACAGAGGCGCTGGCCGCCCTGGTCTGGCTGCGGAGAAACCCGGCGACGGCCGAGGCGGAGCTAGCAGAACTGCAGGAGACGGTGCTCAAGGAGAGCAACAACAACGCCCCCGCGCCCCATGCCGTCAAGACGTTCTTGAGACCCACGGCGTGGAAACCCTTCCTCATCCTTTTAGCCTTCTTCGCCTTCCAAGAAGCGTCCGGCATCTACATCATCCTGTATTACGCCGTCAACCTGTTCCAGGACGTCGGAACCGGTCTCAACGAGTATGTGGCGTCCATCGTCGTCGGCGGCGTCCGGCTCGTCATGAGCGTCGTGGGAGCCGTCCTCATGCGAAGTTTCGGACGCCGCACTTTGGCCGTAGTTTCGGGTCTGGGCATGGCAGTCTCCATGGCAGCGGGCGGAGGATACGAACATCTGTACTCCCACTTAGAAGCGACTGACCGTCCACTGGCCTGGGTGCCGCTGATCTGCGTGCTCGCACACGTGTGTGTCAGCATGGTGGGCTTCTTGCAGCTGCCCTGGGTCATGAGCGGCGAGCTGTTCCCTCTCGCCATCCGCGGCGTCATGGGAGGACTCGTAGCCTCGCTGGCACACCTCTTCATCTTCACGTCAGTGAAGACGTACCCTGACCTCATGCACTCGCTGGGCACTGACGGCACTCTTTGGCTCTTTGGGGCTTCTGCTCTTTGCGGTGCTTTGTACTGCTACATGTTTCTGCCGGAGACGAGAGGCAAGACCCTCCGAGAGATTGAACTGGAATTCAGCCCCAAAGAGAGTCATCAAGACAGCAAGTATACGCTCAAGAGCGAACTGGGAAACAGTGATGCGAGGCTCAAGGGGATTTATGTGCACCAGGAGGGCGGGGAAGTGGAGCCTACCCCAGTGTTCACAGTGGAGGGACAATATACCACACTTCATAGGAGGGGTGAGGGAGAAAATGCTTGAGTGATACAGTGACAGGTTCTGAAAACGTTTCTATGAAACGTTGATCATGCATCTTCCAAACTTCATGACATTATTTGTGAGGACACACTTAGTGCACACGATTCTTCGTCACATTTACATTTACGTCTTATCGTTCACGTATCACTTACGATTTCAAACTCCACAAGTTTGTATAGCATTGAGAGGCTTTCTACACAAATTCAAGTCATTTTTTAACTCTCATAATCTGTTTTCAACTGTTAACTGAGGGGCCTTGGCTCCAGACTCAAATCGAGTTTTGCGCTCTCAGAAAGTGGACTGGTAGAGCTCTCGCAAGTGGAAAGGACACTACTAAATTTTGAAAAGGATGGATGGCATTTAGAATGCATCAGTGATGCATTAACATTGAGGTAGACATCCGAAGCGTTTCTGTGAAACGTTCAAATGTGATATTCTATCTTAAGGACTATAACTCTGCTCCGTGACTTACGTTGAATGTAAGGACACAAACAGAAGTGTTTGCTAGTTGATCAAGCCCTCTGATTTTTGGACTAAGATGAATGATGTCAGAAGAACGGTTGAAAGCGTAGCAGCGACTATAATTTTTGGTCGGTAGAGCTGAAAATACGCAGTAAATAGAACGCGGTAAGCTCAAGTTTCCTGTACATGCTTGAGGGCAACTAAATATTGATTACTACAGCTTAAATTTAATCTGTTACATCGCTATTTCCCTGATCACGAGTTCTATAGAACAGTCAAAACGCCTGGCGCTACTGTGGCATACTGTCTCATACAATGATACCTAAGTAAAATAACTGAACTTAAGTTTCTACTTGAAAGCCACGCAGTATCACACTGAGATCTGTTTTCCTTGTTTGTAATACCATTGAGTACAAGATGCCGTGATTGCGTCATGACGAACTCAGTCAGGAACTGCAACGCAAGCGGTTATAGTAGCCTCGGCCATAACTTTGCCAGTTGGTGAGCTCTGATATAGTACTGTCTGCCTCTTATGAATTTGTCTCCGTAATAAGAGGTATCCTCATCGATGCGGGACAATGGTGGTTTGTCGTATTCTTACAGCTCCATTGCAGATGGATGCTTGAATTACTATTGATTACTCTCCACTAATGACGTAGTTCAGACATAGAGAATGTAACAATCGTTTCACTGACATGCAGTCCTCAGTACAATATGTAATATACAGGGAGTAAAAGATATAAACTGCCAAAATTATATAGGCAGAACATATCGGTCTACTGAACAAAATATCTAGTGAAATTTAATTATATCTTATTATTTTATTTTTAATTTGTAGAACAATATGTTTTTAAGATTAATAGTTTCATTATTTGTTTACATTCGACTGCTTCAGTGTACATACCGGGCAAAGTAGCCGCCTAAATAATGACTAGAGTATCTATTCTCTTTTCCAAAAATACTACTTACGAAATACATTTTTTTTCTGGGAAAGTCATGACAGTTGCAGAAAAACAAAATTTTACTTTTTTCTTCAGTTACTTATGCTCTACCACATACATGGGCATCGTGCCTCACTTGAGAATTAGTGCCTCACTGACCTTCACAGAGCTTATCGCTCTGAATGACATCATCTTCACAGTCCCCGTTCCTCCCTCAAGTAACTCCTAGGCGTGGGGAGGTTCTATATCAGTTTCATAAGCAATATCAGTGGTGGCATAATGGCATTATCAAAGCAGTGTGTACGCGTTAGAAAACGATTATTTCATGAGAAATGGGAAGAAGAGTTTTTTTGCTGTTTAGAAGGGGAGAACATACGAAAAGCCTATTAGGCATTAATAAATTTAATATACAACGACATTACTCCTTATGTCATAAAGAACATGCTGAATTAGAAGGTAAGACAAATTAAATGTTATTTTTTCGTACTATTCCGAAGAAAATTTACGATCTTAACATTTGGATAGTAGGCTATACTAAATACGACATTATACCTTAAACACGCTGCATTAAAAGGTACGAGGAATTAAATGTTGTTTTACGTATTATTTCCAAAAGAAATTTATAAAAAAAAATATATCAAATGTGAGTAGAAAACGAAATATGATTTTAGGTCGAGAACGTGCAAATCTAACAAGTAATCTTGATAAACGCCAGAATATTCAAGAAAATAAACGTAGAAAACGTGATGGAATATTAATGGCTAGTTACGCAATTTCTCGCCTGTGAGTTAAATCAATTCAGTGACGGAGAAACAGTAAGGAGGTTTATGATTAAAGCTGCCGAATTAATTTGCCAAATTGAATAAAAGTTTTCGAGAGTCTCACGTTAACCAAGCGCTTTCCTAATAATTCGCCACTGGCCGCCTTAGCGATTACGATAAGGTCAGTTTATATTTCCCATCCTACTCTGCAGTCTCCTCTCCTAGTAAACAAACTATTTCAAATCGAGTGCCTCACGTAACCGAAAATTGTGCCCATGTATGCTCTACCACCAGTATTTTTTTTTTTTTTTTTTTTTTTTTTTACAGTTTATATCGTTTACATTCTGTATATGCATGCCGAATTCATAATTAGTTTCAGGCAGGCGCTTCTTTTCTATATGTTTGTACAGTACTGTGTTTGCCGCTATCATATTAGTAATATTTACATTCCTTCCATAGATAAACTCCTCATTGTACGACATTATGGTCACCGCTGTGAATTAGTTACCTCCCGTCAAGCTTTGTGTTGTATATACTTTTTTTTTCACGTATCAATAATTGTAATGTCAGCGGTATTGTCACGTTTTCGTTGTAAACATTATCCCTAGTTACAATTGCCGATATTAATACAATACAATGATATAAATATAAAAATAAAATACCACCACCATCCACAGTGAATAAATTTAAGCTATAAAATGACTTTTAATTAAAATTATTAACCCTTTTAGTCGCCATTAATCAACTCGAGAAATGACAACGTTGTTTATACTCCACGTGAAGTTGACATACACATGTCAATTGAAAATGCTAAAGCATCATTGGTAGACATTGTGTTACAGCTTTCTTGTGGCTGAAGCGGTATCTGAGAAAGCCTAATCTATAAACAGATTGTTATAATATTCAATATTCTCCTCAAAGAAAAGCGCTCTATTAATTCACCGATGAAACGTCATACAAAGGTCTCTCCTGTAGTAGCCTTTGAAATCAAGAGGTGAAAGGTTGTTTGCGAGTTGGAAAGGAGAAATACCTCGCAAAAATCTAACCGACAGAGGGTATCGCTTTGTAAGCAAGCGGAAAAGTTATGACCGAGCCTAGAATCAAATCAGGTACCACTTTGCAGTGCACTAAGCATTTCAGTGTTGCCAAATGGCGGTGAATTTCCAATGGAGCGAGAAATTTTGATCTCTTTTTTAGGAGTTAATGGGAAATTGAGATTTTTTGAATGGGAAATATGGAATGCCCGAGTACGACTGGATGTACAGGACGGTAAAAAAAAGCACAGTCAACAGGCTATTATGTTGTTAAGCACTCACATAGTTAATTGGATTTAAATACGTAATTTCGCGTCAGACTGGATTTTATTTATTGTAGAACCAGTAAAATTAATATTTTACAAATATTTAGTAACTTATATAAACTCTATTTTAAATGCGTTTCCTTTTAATACATAGATCTAACATATGAAGACTTCAGAAGCAAAGGGGTACAAGTGACATTTCTAAGAAAGTGCGTTAAATGCATTCAGGATAAGCTAAAGCATAAAAATTTTTAGTGGCAATGGGATAAATCTTTTAACGACATCACATATTAAAATTTTAAATTAAAACATAAAGGAATTTACGAAAACTAAACATTTTAATCTCATTTTCTCAGACGTAAGTGCACTTATACAGTTTTGCTTCTGAACCCCTCATATTAACAGGGCAAAGAGATTTATTCCTGTGCTGTATCGTAACATGTAGACTTGCTAAACCTCCCCAAAAAAACTTTTTTAATGTCATTGAAGGTTGCACAAATTTCCATCCCATATTTTTAATTTAAGCAGAGCAGCTCTCAAATTTTACACCTCTAGTTGGTTAATTTTAAATCCATTTTATAATCTTGACAAATTTTTTTATTTACAATCTCTTTGTAATTTAACTGACCTTGTCTATACATTTTGTTTTTAGACATGTAATTTAAACTATTAAACTCTGAAGAAATGTTAGGACACTGGACAACGTACTGGAAGAATCCGGCATCAAGCACAGATGGAGCCGGAATTTTTAATCTCACCATAATCTCTAAAAAAAAAAGTACCAAGATTCGCTCAACTTCCTATAACATTGACTACTAAATGTTACTAGAGAGTAAAAGGCGACCGGTACATGGGGATTCTTTCCTAATACAGGATTCCAGAAAGCATGGGAGTTCTATTTTCTTGCCTTTTGCACGTCTCTAAGGCGTTTACGATTACATATTACATTTTGTTGATACTTAGCTAAGAATATTGAAACTTTCCGATTAGTTTTATAAGTCGGCACATATGAAAAAACAAGTTTATGTGATAACTTATTGTAAGAGGCAATAGATTCTTGTAAACAATCAATAACGTCATTTAAATTACTTTTTTTTATATACGCACTAATTTAGAAACGTCATTTGAGAGCTGTTCAGCATAAAACCGACTATCTAAGGATGACAAACGAAAGATAAATACGTATAACTTAATTTATTTTTGCCTGGACGTTGTTAGGAACCTTCTACCAATTAAAAAAGGAAGCAGATGAGTGCAAAATGAAGGCCAAAGAACTAAACTATAACAATTTCTGTTGTTACAAACAAAATAAAATCCAATTATAGTTTCTGTTCTCGTTTTTGGAGAGACAAACTGTAATTGTAAATCACCTCTTACTCATTTCCAAACTAGGTTCACTGTATTAACTTGAATAACATCACATGAATTGATTTTTCGTTCAGGTGATGTAAAAATATTATCACAAAATACACGCAGCTACAGCAAGAACAGATATTTTGGCCGTTGACTTCAAATGTTTGCGCTTAAAGTAACTACACTATAACGAACACAATTTTATTTTTATTGTGGTAAAAAAATCTTTAATAATTTATAAATATTCGAATGAATTCTTTCAATTCAAATAAGAGTAAAAATGCTGGCAGTTTTCCAGTAATTTAATCGAGTTGAAATAATGCTTGTCATAATTATTTTGAGATCACAGGTCGAGAAATACCTGTAATTATCTTATGCCAAGAAACATGATTTAAAATCGAAATAAAATTACGGAAGAAAGAATGAAATTTGACTAGATATTTCTATCGCGAAGAATAGAATCCATTATGTACTGCCTATTTTCCAATTTCATTATATTGCTTTCTTGGAACGCGGAAGATATACCTGTAAGGACAATTTTCTCCTGGGTAAACGTTCGACAGAAGCTATAGAAATCATTATTAATGAAACATTAGTAAAAATATTAGAAATATCTGAAAATTCACTAGAATCTATCGTTTATATGTTTTTGTGTTCACTGCTGTTAAATTATGAATAGTGACATTTTGTTTTCAAGATTTTATGTTCCAAATATCGTTACAAAACATTTTCTTCTGTATTAACTTATTACTCGAAAGCAGATATAAAAATAAAGGCACCTTCTTGAAATGAAAAAAATTGCATGTGACTGTAAAACTATCGCTATGGTAACTGAAACCCTATCTATATAGTAGTATCACGAAGCTTGAGTTGTGAGGGTGCTATAAACAATAGACTGTGCCGGTACTATTTCGCATTGTCTGTAATGAGGCGATATTACCTATCCTAGTGGTCAGCAACTATTTATGGATGCATATTTACTACGTATTGAGCTTCATGATTATATACTAGACTGTGGTAGTATGATTCCTACTGGTCTGTACTTTATAATTAAGGTTATTCCACTGGCTAAGAGAAGTTCGCGTGGAATTGCCGAATAAATTGTTCGATAGTTATATTCTATTATTGAATAAGTCTAATATAATCAATAATGCCCCATGACCAATAAACAGTGTGCTGTTTCTTGAGGATAGAGGAAACTTGCAACCTGAAATAAAACGACGATTTATTTTCCTATTTTGCGAGAAAAGTGTTACATAAACGCATCAAGTTCATGGAGGGTAATGAAGGCTTTCTTCAAATCTAACAAACGGCCGAGAAATTTGTTATTTTCGTCTTCAAATCGCTTCATTCTAAACAAAGACATCTCTTGTTGAACAAGAGGCGAGAAAGTGATTCAGACAATGTACGGAAATTGTGTTTATTTCTAGTTAGAACTGAACGAAAGACTTCTTAGGCTCTTTTAGCTCACATCAACGATTACCCCTCCGATCGATTATATAAGATAGTCAAAAATGTTCTGGACACTATGTTTAATCCTAGTTATTCCTGAACGCTTTACTTTCGACATTGTATATATTGTTCTATAGGCCAATATGAAACAAATAAAAGCACACTTACACCGATAATGAAATAAAAAACATCACTTCCTTGAAGTATGTTATATTCCAGAATTAAAACCATGACGTTTCTCTTACGAACATCTTTGCTTCGTAAAAATACTACATTAACAGGAAACATGAATTTGTATCTGGAACTTTTCAGATTTTAGTTTTAAGATTTGTTATCTTTGTACCAGTTATGTAGCTCGACTGTGATATTAATAAATATTCTTTATAAATATTTGTCTGCTTTTTTCCTTAGATAAAACCCTTAATCTGCCAAATTTTCTACCACAGATACTATAATCATTTAGCTAGAGTTCCTTTCCAACAACTCAGAGCGTGCTGTAATTCGTTTTTAACTGCAAAAAGACGTACAACTGCTGAAATCCATCGCAGATCAGTTGCAGTATATTGAGAGACATGCCTAGGGATATCAGCTGTAAAGAATTCATGTTCGCGGCCGAACATCTCTACAGGACAATCCATGATCACGGTAAGTTCTCAAGGTTATCACACTCTACATGTTGATGCTCTTGTCCTAGACAACAGGATAATGGCAATAATCTAACTTAGTTTATTACTGAATATCGGCCAGGGAAGGATCCATAAGATTCTTTACAAACTTATGTAATTTCGCAAAGTTTACACGCAATGGGTGCCACACATTTAACTGCTGAGCAAAAAGCAAACGTAGAAGAATCTGCCAATAGAACCTCGGACGATACTAGGAGGAAGAAGACCAGTTCTTGCATCGCATTGTGACAAACGACGAGTCCTGATAACATCATTTTAAGCCTCACTCCCATCAGTCTAGCATGGAATCGTAACACGCCGGATCTCGTTCTAAAAAAGCTTAAGTTGCAAGGAAATGCAGAGAAAGTCATGTTATCGATTCTATTTTCGATTATCGGGGCCCATTCCTAGTATAATTTCTGGAGCGTGGAGAAATGATCAACAAGGAACAAGTTGCAAATTTTTCGCTTGGAAACACTACCACATCCTCCGTACAGCCCAGACTTATCTCCATGCGATTTCAGTCTTTCTGGAGATTTGAAGAAAAGCCTAAAGGAAACCACATTTCCGTGGGATGAAGCGGTGCAAAATGCTGCTGAACACTGGTTCATCTCCAGGCCACAAGATATGACGTCGGTATCCGTCATCTGGTGTCACAGTGGGAGAAGTGTGTTAACAACCGTGGCGAGTATTGAACAATGACTTCCATTTCTTTCTTTTCATCAGCGATGGCCGAGTATCATTTTAACGACTTAATATGTACGAGTATATTAGCTGAACCATCTGAAGATGACCCATAAATAGGTCGAAACATGTAAACGAGGTACGTTGAAATTTAACACAGGAAAGTCTTACCATACATATTCCGTATGTAATTTTATCAGAACCAATGTATAAGTAAACTATTGACAGAGGATATAAGGCAATACCGATTATTGCATCAAAGTCTATACTCAAATTAAAATAATATAATGCAATATGTAGACCTACTTCCTTCAACATTGTACCATAGTATATTTTATTTGATATTCATACATCATATATAGGTACATAGCCCATAAACTCAATATTACAACGGAGCATTACAAATTATACATAATTCACAAATATATGTTGTTTTAAAAACTAAAATTTAAAATTCTAATACTAGGACCGCAGAACTGTATGCATTGTGTTGCTTGACCTGACATAATTAGGAACATTAAATCCAGACGTTTGAGATGAGCAGGGCATACGTGTATAACACGTATGGGCGAATCCCGAAATGCATATACAGACGTGGACAAATTATTAGCAAAATTTAAGATTTTTATTATATATTTTTACAAAATATGATTCTTCAATTTAGACTACAGTTGACATTTTTGTGTATTTACAAATTATTAGCAAAATTGAAGATTTGTATTGTATATTTTTCAAATTTAACTCCTCAATTTGGACTACAGTTGATATTTTTGCATATTTACAAATTATTAGCAAAACTGAAGGTTTTTGTTGTATATTTTTACAAAATTCGATTCTTCAATTTATACTACAGTTGACATTTTGAATATTTCAAAATTATTAGCAAAACTGAAGATTTTTGTTTTATATTTTTACAAAATTTGACTCTTCAATGCAGTTGACAATTTTGCTAATTTACAAATTATTAGCAAAATTGAAGACTTTTATTATATATTTTTACAAAACTTGACTCTTCAATTTAAACTACAGTTGACATTTTTGCATATTTCTGTCTACTGTAATGATGGAAATATCCAAAATTGTCAAATGTAGTCTAAATTGAAAAGTCAAATTTTGTAAACAGAATTATCATAAAAATCGTCCATTTTGTTAATAATTTGTCCACGTCTGTAGTGTTAGTTGGGAGGCCATAGGGAAAAAGACCTTTGGGGAGGCCGAGAAGTAGATGGGAGGATAATATTAAAATGGATTTGAGGGAGGTGGGATATGATGATAGAGACTGGATTAATCTTGCACAGGATAGGGACCGATGGCGGGCTTATATGAGGGTGACAATGAACTTGTGGGTTTCCTTAAAAGCCATTTGGAAGTAAGTAAGTAATATCAGAATCAGGGAGCAGAAAAATAATAACATTCCCACTTGACGATATGTGTCAGAGGAAGAACATATTAGAAAGGACACAAGTCACACTTTTGTGGAAATTGATGTTTCACTAATATGCTCTATTGAAGTAGGCGCATTAAGTTCAGAAAAGGGCACATTTCTAACTCGACTCCGATTGTTTCTATGGAGGTTAGATAAATATGTTTATTTGAGAAAGGGCACATAACTGTACTTTTGGAGTTAAAAAAAGACAAAGTATACACCCCAGAAGAGTATGAAACACTGATGAAAGAGGACTTAAGAGGTAAAATTGAAACAGTGTCATTAGCAGACAGTAACATCATATTGAATTTTGATAACTGTGTCCTCAGTATTTCAGAATTTCAAATAAAACAATGTCAATCAAAAATAAGAAAAAGAGAAAGGTTTTTTAAAATATCCGAGCTACACTACTTTGAAATGGACAAAGGAAATGTTACAGAAAGCACTGATATCAATGTGCTGGATCAAAGTACGTTTCATCTAATGCAATACAATACGTATCACTTTTCCGAATGAACGAGCTATTGAAGAAAAAAATCCTATTAATGAAAAAAAAATTGAATACATCAAAATACTGTAGTTCTGAAATATGTAAGTGAAGAGGCAAAATCTTTCTATGATACCATTGTGAATTGGCCAACTACAACACAGGGTAATGCAGAGTAAAGTTTTTAATGCCAAAAGTGAAAGTAAGAGGCATATTTCCATGTGTATCACTATTTTGTACAATTATTCATTAAAGCATTGATTTGTAATAAGTCCACTTTTTGAATTCTCATTGTTCCTGTGTTTAGTTTAGAAAGGGCACATGTCCAAGACAAAAAAAATCCACAGAAACCACCCTTTTCATTTTGAAAAACTCTGAAACTCGTGCGTTTGTGAATTAGCTATTCTATTGCGCCTCTCGCAGGAAATCGTTCACTTACATTTATGTATTAACATTTTAACACCAGGTTGAGATTCTTTAGTAGTAGTTAAAGATAATAAAGTTAGAGGTATTTAAGTATCTACTTTCTTCTTTTTTAATTAAAAGAAAGAATGGTGTTTCTACTTCCAGGAGAAATGTCTGGTTCCTCAAAGGTTTATTAACATTTTCACAAGAACATACCCTGTTATCAATAACGTCTCGTACGAAAGCAAAATTAACGCGTCACTGTCGTCTGGTAATTAAACTCGAGGCAGCCAATCACGAACCGTACAACTATAACCATCAGCCTTCTAATGAGATGAGTCGGATGAGCACCGAAGGATTGCTGATGACTTTAACGACGACTTGATGAGGCACGATGCCATCGACGAACGCCTCAGCGACTCGAAATAACGTCACTATAATAATGAACGTGCAGGCCTATGCACAGAGTGATTCCGAAATAATGCGACAGAATCTGAACGCAAAAACGTACCAGTCAATCAATTCCGCAGGCTTCGCCTTGTCCATTGAACTATGTTTCTATTTCTTCTTTCTCTTAAGGGGAGGCAGAGGTGAATATTTCAAAATCCACAAAATTTATCCGATTTGTTTGAAATTGATCATGGATACTAAGTATGTTATTAGTAATGGACATACCAAGTTTCAACTTTCTAAGTGCAATAGTTCGGTAAATATTAATAATTTTATAAAACTTTATATCGTTTGATATAAAATGCTCCATGCACCATATTGTAAGAAATTTTCAATATTTCTTTTTATTTATATGTTCAGAGAAGGTATATAAATAATGATAAGTATTAGTTTATTATGGGAATAATATAATAATACAGTTACCTTTGTTTTAATTTCATACTTATAAGGGCACAAAATCAAAAACTAACATCGGAATATGAAAATAAATATAATAAAAATGGAAAAAACTAAATTTTCATTTTTTCTTCAGTTTTGTTCGAAAATTTCACCTCTGCCTCCCCTTAAATTCAAATGTTCAATTTTCAAATTTTCTAGAGCTCCTTCAGTGGAGCAGCGTAACCCGGAGTGAGACAAGTGGTCAACAGGCTTGGAGCTCACATATTCAGTTTCTTTCAGCCCCGAAACCTTTGCGAGGACGCGTTTTGCGTACCTTTTAAATTTATCCTCCCACTTCTCCTCTTCCAATTCAAAATTCTTTAATTGAGTTATATTCGTCCCGAACTGTAGGACACAGGAACTACCATTAAAATCCATAACAATCTTTGAAAATCCAGGACGTCTGGCAATCCTGATTCCAACCTAAGCGGAGTCATCTGGGTGAACGTGTGGACCGAATACGTACCTTTGTCAGAAACACCTCGAAAATGTGCCAAACTCAAACAAAAACATTCCGTCAATAACTTTTTCTTTTTTTTTTTTTTGTTAAATCTATATTTGAAGGCTAACTCCGGACTGCATTCGTATAGCTCGTGCATTTTCGGACAAACTTGACTTTTCACCCTCTGCTAATCAGACTGCTTTCCATCCATCAGTGCAGAGGAAATCATTGATGAATTTAAAAACATGGTACCTTTTCAAAGACGTTTTTTGGTATGACTCAGAAGTATAACCAAATAATATATTGTCAAAAAAAAGTCTGGTTTTCTTGCTTTGTACGTTTATATTTAATTTCTCTTAATCTCAATTTTTAATCTAGAAATACGTTTATCTTAAGGTATTTATCCAAATAATTTAAAGAATACAATAGTCATTCTAATTTGGTAAATCAAGGAGATAAAAACTTCTTCTTCTTCAGTCCCTTCTGCTGCTAAGCGTCGGGTTCGCCTCTCTCCGTCCATTTCATCCATTTTTCCCGGTCTCTACACATTCTCTTCATCTCTTTCCATTCCGGTCGTCGTCTGGATGATCCGCCCGGTCCGAGGTTACCTTGGTTTCTCTGAATCAGATTTACCTCTACATGGGTGATTAGCCCAATGTAGAGTGGTTTTAGGGTGGCCTTCCCTTGCTTTTCTGTTAGGGTGTGCTCCCTTAGCCTTTGTGGATCCCTCCACCCCGCAAGGCAGCGGTTACTCTCTCAATTATGAGGAGTAGAAAGTGGATTGCTTCTTAGTCTGGTCCTTCATTATATGCCTGTCTGGCATGGGAGGCCCTGCCAGTAGCTATGCTACCGCCAGCATAGCCATGTAACTCATTAGAACACTCGAGCCCAACCACCAACTTCAAGGTCATGCAATCCCTAGGTTGGGGAGATAAAAACAACAAGAATAGTAAATTGTAGACCCATTTCACTTATATCAAACTTGTCTATAATTCTAGAAAATGCATTAAACAGACTAGTTAATTATTTACAAAAACGTAACGTTTTATGCAGTGATCAATACACACTACGGCTTATATAATAATAAAAGGGATAAGTAACCCAGACAATAATAGATGAACTTCATAGATTCAATAAATGTTTAGATACCTATATTTTCTTTGTAGATATGTAGGCGCTGTTAATGCTATTGTATAGGCCTACTGCAAATATAACTTTTCTTACTATGGTGGACATAAAAATGAACAAATACAATAAGAATACAGGTCATTTTTCATTGTAACCCAGCTGAAGTTTCAGGTTATAAAAGCTGCCCCTAATGAAATTCTCTAAGCCCAATATTATTTCTATCCCTTCATTTAAAAGATGGCAACACTGTTAAACTGCCTATGATTACAAACGAGTATTTTCCCTGGACCAAAAGTACAATAGGTAATATTACGCGTGCATAAACACGAGGGTAATTATGTAGTAAGCATCAAACATGAGAGTAATTATTGGTCAGGGCACTTGCATTACATATACTTACTTTTAATGGCTTTTAAGGAACCCGCAGGTTCACTGCAGCCCTCTCATCGGTCCCTATTCTGAGCAACATTAATCCAGTCTCTATCAACATATCCACCTCTCTCAAATCAATTTTAATATTATCCTCCCATCTACGTCTCGGTCTCCTCAAAGGTCTATTTCCCTACGGCCTCCCAATTAACACTCTATATGCATTTCTGGATTCGCCCATATGTGCTACATGCCCTGCCCATCTCAAACGTCTGGATTTAATGTTCCTAATTATGTCAGGTGAAGAATACAATGCGTTGTGTAACTTTCTCCATTCTCCTGTAACTTCATCCCTCTTAGCCCCAAATATTCTCCCAAGAACCGTATTCTCAAACACCTTTAATCTCTGTTCCTCAAAGTGAGAGTCCAAGTTTCACAACCATACAGAGCAACCGGTAATATAACTGTTTAAAAATTCTAACTTTCATATTTTTTGACACCAGACTAGATGACAAAAGCATTACATATATAGATAATTTAATTAAATTGTCAACGTTCTCTTATGATTGACATATTGTCAGCCTCTTTACAGTCTAATGGAAAGTATGGGTTCTAACCTCAATTTCAGGATGACGGTGGTCTGGCCGATGCTTACTGCATAATTATTAATTACCAAGACGATAATTATTTACCCTGGACAGGTGAGTCGAAGAGTGACAAGGTTAGGGTGGGTTAGATGAAGGGATTGATAAGTACATCTTTATTACACAACTTTTAACACTATATCACTTCGGAATATGTATTATATGTATTTCTTGTGTTAAATAGAATACGATAGAATTTAACACAAGAAAGACATATAATACATATTCCGGATTGATAAGTGTAGAAACGTATTTCCCGCCATCAACTACTATATTACTACTAAAGTTGCGATGAAAGTAGTAGTAGTAGTAGTAGTAGTAGTAGTAGTAATAATAATAATAATAATAATAATAATAATAATAATACTTGGTTTATATCGAGTAAAAAGGTATGAAAAATACGTTATATTTTGTTGTTTAGTCAACTGTCCGCAGACAGGTCTGAACCTCACAAGTGATACCAAGAAGACACCACTTATGAGGCAACTAGGCCAGGAGATAATAGGGTAGGGTGGCCAGTTCCTTTCTCCCTCCATTGCAAACATCGCCGACTGTCTACATAATATTACACTAGTCAGACTTCAGATGCATACAAACAATTGTTCTTCCTCTGACACACATCGTCAAGTGAGATGTACTGCTTGATAATAGATGTGCATACCAGACAGAACCTCAATCAGAGGATAATAGCTTATAGGCCTATGTAGGCTACTAATTTCTGTGTCGAACAGATTTGTTATGTCTCCGCATTTGTGTTAATATATATCTGAACATATGTTGTAGTTATAAGGAAAGGTAATTTATTTAAATTAATATATTTTTTCTAAGTTATGTTAATCTACACGGGTTTGAGGGGCCGTTAGGTTAGATTAGGTCAAGTTAGGTTATGTTAGATTAGATTAGGTTAGGTTAGGTTAGGTTAGTGTAGATGAGCTAGGTTAGTACAGATTTGCTTATTTTATGTTTTTTAAATTATTTTAAGTAGAGTGGCATGTAACTTATTTGAAGTTCATATAGAGAAATTATAATTATTTCAACAAATAATGTGTCAGAATATTGTATAAGCCTACTTGAAATTGGATTGAGAATGAAAATACGCATTTGCGGACAAAAAATGTGTTTTAAAATTCGGGCAAGAAGCTTATAAAACAAACAATAAATATGATTATTTTTATTATTATTATTATTATTATTATTATTATTATCTATGGCTTTTCTATAGCACGCGACACAAACTGACAACTTGCATTTTTTAAAGTTCTACGGTGTAGAAATATGTGACAGGTTGGGTTAGGTTTGGTTAGGCTTCTGGTATGCCTTGCACATACGAATCTGTGACAAGTTAGGTTAGATTAGACTTTGGTATGCCTTGCATATTTATTAAGAGAAGTGAAATATGCATTTCGTGTTCGTTTTGAAGTGTTCTACATCTTTATTTCACGTGTTAAATAATCACTTTTAGGTTACCTACACCAATCAATATTTCCAACTTTTTGCCATTTTCTAGTGAGTTTTGAAATCTTTACATTCCAAACTATCTTCCCTCTGAAAATTAGATAATTTTTAATTTTTTTTTCGTCAAAAAACCTTCAGTGTCTCGTGTAATAGAAAACTCATTATTATTATTATTATTATTATTATTATTATTATTATTATTATTATTATTATTATTACACTTGTTGTTTAGTCAACTGTCTGAAGACATGTTTAAACTTCGTGACACCAATAAGGTATCACTCATGAGACAAATAAGCCAGGAGATAATGGGTTGAGTCAGCAGTTGCTAAGGAATTAAATTTAAAAATTATAAGCAGTGGTTTCGGCAAATCGCCATATTGTCTTCTACTGAGCATCATGCCATGGATAAATATATAATTTATCCATGATCATGCGGTGCTTCCCGCTTCTTCCACTACATCGCTTCCGACCCGGCGTCTACCAGGGAGAGCAACATCTCAAAATAAAATGATACTAAACGTGACGAGTGTTACTATAGGACCTACATTAGAGATTAGTGACGTTAGATTCGAGATTAGTATTAGGTTAGATTAGGTTAGTTTTGGTGTACAGTATTGTAGTTTAGTCAACTGTCCGAAGACAAGTCTGAACCTCATAAGTGACACCAATAAGGCATCACTCATGAGGCAACTGAGCCAGGACATAATGGGGTAGGTTGGCCAGTTCCTACTCCCATGTGCAGTAATATCCATCCATAATGGTGAACGGGAGAAAAGTTCGGGGCAGAAGAAATCAGATGACAGACGACATTAAGATATGTGGATCATATGAAGGGACAAAGAGGAAGGCAGAAAATAGGAAAGACTGGAGAATGCTGAGTTTGCAATGAAAGACCTGCCCTTGGGCAAAACACTATGAATGAATTCTTCCAATCACACATCGCGCTAAAAACATGGCCTTCGTTGTGATTAAGTGAAGTTAATAAGGCATTTCTCTACTGTTTGTAACTCTGAAAAAAAAAAAGCACCATTTCCTTGCTTATATTACGTCACATTAAAGAAGTATGTCGATCTTCTTCCTTCACGCGCGACCAATTTGGTACCTTTATAAGTAAGGTATCTATGTATTGGGCGGGTTGGGTGACGACACAGCTTTTAGTCATCACATCTAATCTCCACTACTCCATGCTATAAACGCTAGCGATATTTCAGGAATGTTTTCTAGTGGCGCAGACAGTTTTAATCTTCAATCAATTATAAATAACATTTGCCAAATTAAACATACCTTTCTGTCTGAGGAAGTTGCAGTTCCAGGCATGAAGACGATCGTTGTTCTTGTTCCCATTAAGTTTACACCTTGTATGAAGAATTTCACTGACAGTGCACTAAGTGTTTAATTCGAAGATATTGCTTTACAAACGCAAAAGTTACTTCGTAAAGAAATTCACTACAAATTAACACAAACTTCATCTTGCGCCGACATATTGCTATTTTAAAATTGACAAAAGACAATCAATTAATCTTTCGATTTAAATTCGAGGCAAAGAATAAAAACCAACAAAAGATCACAGTCCAGTATATACAGTCACGAAGGTTGAGTTGTTAAGGTACTAGGAACAACAGACTGTGCAGGTACTATTTCGCATTGTCTGTAATGAGGCGATCGTAGCGATCCTAGTGGTTAGCAACTATCTATGGATGCATATTTACTACGTAGAGCTTCGTAACTGTATATACTAGACTGTGAAAAGATAGCAGATCACAGATTAGATATTGTATTCACATTTATACAGCTTAAAGAAGCAAGATAGACAAGTGAAGATTATATTTTGTATATATCCGTTATTTATTTTTTGCGTAGAATACTGATACGTCTTTCCCCGTACTGAATACTGGCACTCTTTCCGCGATCTGCGGGGGGGGGGGGAAGTGGCAGAATTTCAAATGCTTACTGTAACAAGACTGAGCCACACTCGAGTGCTAATGATGTTAATAGTTAAGACCATTTAAAAATGTAACTTGTACAGCCACGCTCAATCACGTCACCTCCCCTCGCTACGGGCATGAGAGCGCCGAAACTGCGTATAAAATTAGTCGTGCTGTGCGGCCTTTTAGTAATATCTCGGCATCGAGAGCAGCTACAGACCTGTGCGACCACTCGTCTGATTTGTAATCGCGAGTTCTCTAATATAGAAGTGATAATAAAACATACGATAAACTTTGAGTGAACAGTGGTGAAAAATTTGTGAACCGAAACAACAATAAAACGTTCAAATCAACACAACTGTAGTTTCATTTCCTAAACTGGTGACGTATTCTAGGCACTTGTGTATCCCAGATTCAGAGCAAAACTTTTTTTATTAAAAAATTGCTTATAATATTAATATAATAGAATAGTTTACTTTCATCCTTTTTCTCTAGAATGCATCTGCTGCATTCTCTTCTGTCAGTGCATGTTTTATTTTCTTATTTATAAGCAGCACTTTCATTGCACTACTGGTTTCCACCATGCGAACCATAAGATATTTGTCGCCTGTCGCATTTACGCACACTTAAATGCCATCGACCTGGGCCGGAATCGAACCTGCAATCTCGAGCACAGAAGGCCAGCGCTATTATAGACTTCACTACCCAGGCCGATGCTAGTCATCATTGGTCCCTGCTTTTTTTAAAGATGAAAATGAGAATTATTATAGTGAATAGTAAAAGGAATCAGCAAATGTTACAGACATTATTTAGAGATGCATTACACAAGGATGGCATTTCGTTTCAATAAAACAGGATTGTTGGAACGAAAACAATTACTCGTGGGAACATTACAAGTCTTTACCACTACACAGTATTTAGTAGGAATCCTTCAAAGCTCAAAGAAAGGTCGTTTCAAACTAGACAGCATTATATCCATGATCTGAAGAACACGATATAGGGAAAAGTCCAAAACGTCAACAACACTCTGGTTATATTATTTTAATGTACCGAAGTACATATGATATTTCCATGCAGATATTCTGCATCATCATACGATGAAAGAGTAATGGAACGGAGAAAAATTCGGCAGTTGAGAGCTTTTGCCAAACAAGACTGAAGTGAAGGTAATGTGGTACCACACTAAAATTGATTTAAAAACATTCAGAAAGTAGATTTGTTCATTTATTAAAAATAATATCAACAGAAGAATAGTATATTAAGGTGCCTGAATAATGTATTTAACAGTAGGTAGAAGCACTTGTCAAGCCGCACGCGTTCGGTTTTCCTTGTTTAATTTTTATAGGAGTAAAATGTACTGTGGGTCCCTATCACCACGGCATGGCACGTCCTCAGGTTGCGGATCGAGGAGACGGCCTCCAGATATGGAGGGCAGCTGTGAATATATTGAATAAGCAGTCGTGGACAGCCGATGAGGGGTGATCCTCCAGCTTGGGGGTTGGGCGTATGGCTAAAAACCCATGACTGTAAAAAACAGCTTGTTACGAATCCTTCAAATAAGCCTCGGAATGGGACGGATTCTCTGGCACGACAACAAAGTATATGATTATGTCTCGTGATGAGAATATTGTACGAAATGGAAATATAAAAATTGGAAATTTATCTTTTGAACAAATGGAGAAGTTCAAATATCTTGGAGCAACAGTAACAAATATAAATGATACTCGGGAGGAAATTAAACACAGAATAAATATGGGAAATGCCTGTTATTACTCGGTTGAGAAGCTTTTATCATCTAGTCTGCTGTCAAAAAATCTTAAAGAGTTTATAAAACAGTTATATTACCGGTTCTTCTGTATGGTTGTGAAACTTGGACTCTCACTTTGAGAGAGGAACATAGGTTAAGGGTGTGTGAGAATAAGGTGCTTAGGAAAATATTTGGGGCTGAGAGGGATGAAGTTACAGGAGAATGGAAAAAGTTACACAACGCAGAACTGCACGCATTGTATTCTTCACCTGACATAATTAGGAACATTAAATCCAGACGTTTGAGATGGGCGGGGCATGTAGCACGTATGGGCGAATCTAGAAATGCATATAGAGTGTTAGTTGGGAGGCCGGAGGAAAAAAGACCTTTAGGGAGGCCGAGACGTAGATGGGAGGATAATATTAAAATGGATTTGAGGGAGGTGGGATATGATGATAGAGACTGGATTAATCTTGCTCAGGATAGGGACCAATGGCGGGCTTATGTGAGGGCAGCAGTGAACCTCCGGGTTCCTTAAAAGCCAGTAAGTAAAATGCAGCAAAGAAGCCATAGAAATGGGGGAAAAACGTACTAAAAGATGCTGACACTGACAAAAGGTACTAAAAGTTGCTGGTGTTGAAAAAAATGTGCAATCAAAAACAGTTGGGAGAGTTTATTTTATGTTTTCTTTGCAAGATAAGTCAATTTGGGCATTTCAATAGTAAAAAAAAAAAAAAAAAAAAAAAAAAAACTAAGCCGCAGCACCTAAAATTCCTAGATCTAGTAATAACCCTCTTTAGGAAAAATATGTACTAATATAATATACAGAGCTTTACATTTTTTCCTGCAGCAAACAGTTGAATAATCCGCAATCGGTCAATAGGGTGGCAGATAACTGGAGTTCTACTGTACTATTTTCCTCTATTTTTTCGCATCAGTTCCAGAGTTGCGATTTACTGATGTATCCCCATGTTGGTT
Source organism: Periplaneta americana (assembly GCF_040183065.1). NCBI lineage: Eukaryota > Metazoa > Arthropoda > Insecta > Blattodea > Blattidae > Periplaneta > Periplaneta americana. The sequence continues at coordinate 40,595,145 of NC_091131.1, forward strand.
TGTTGATATCATCCAAAGACAAATAAATAAGTGTCTCAGACTAAAATTAACTTGAATAAAATACACTATTTTGTTCAATGATCATATATTTTTAAAAAATGTGGTTATAATTAAAATCTGTCATCTACAAAATTACAATGTAGTCCATTTGAATATTCACTTTATAATAAAAGTAACAGCATCCATGTATGCATGCATGGACATTAAAGATAAAATTAAATATTCTAATAAATAAGGGACCAAAATTATAGAAGTAACTATAAATAACGCAAATGGACTACAATATATTATACAGCATAAGTACAACAAGTATTCTGAGACAAAAAGCTTGCACACGAAGCAAAGACAATGTTGGAGGTCTTTTCGTGTTCTTAAAATTAAATGTAACTGACACGGAATTTAAAATTTACAGAAAATTTGAAGAAATAAAGGTCGAGAAATGTCATTTTTTTTACAATGGCAATGAGTTTCAAATTTCATACTAAGAATTCTGAAAACCAACACAAACTTGCAATTAAACAAAATAAATTCATGAAACTTTCGAAGTACATTTCATTCAACATTGGTATGACTGGCAAAAGAAAGACTGTATATGCAACTAACATATACCTGATAAGTTCAACCAAAGATATCAAAATTGTGAATTTGTTTTAATGAAATGTCACAGAAAACAGTATGAGATGACTATTTTTTTAAGAAAAGATCATAAAACATCTGAAATTCTTACTTGCAACAGAATTTCTATTATTAATACAATATGTAGTCTCCATCAAAAGGAATTTTTATGCTCTCTAACGAAAATCACATTATTTATTTATTAACCCTTTCCCTGAAGAAAATACATTATTTCCCCAAAAATGGTAGCATCCATTTCCTGCCCCTATTATCTTTAAGTGTTATATATATTTAATATATATATTAATCATACCAACACTGTGATTGTTTCCAACTAATATTTTTACGATAATAATTCTAACAAGGAAAATGTTGGTGTATCATCAGTAGTAGCGAAACTAGCAAGTGTATTTGTAAAAAAATGATGCAGAAATTATGTCTACATTTTTATTTAATCTTCTTTCTTAAATGTAATGCAAATATACAAAAAAGATATCTTTAAAAGGGAAACATATGGTACAATATCTGTGAACTTTAAGCATGTATCTAACCCATCATTACACTCATAATCATACTTTGAAAAGCGCAATATGTTATAATAATATGTATTGAGATCAGCTGAATTTATTTCAAACCATTGCATTCAAATCCGACAATTGTGTGAAACGAGTAATAAAAAAAACTTGACTAAAATTTCACATGAACATTCTGGTATGCTATTGCTTAATGCAATATATATAAAATATTAATCAAAAGTTAAAATTTCGTTCAAGTTTCTTCCAGATATATGAAACCAAAATCTTGGGTTCATGAAAAACTGTGAGATGTATACAAAACTCTTCCAAGAGAAATGTTAAAACGAATTTTAATGAGACTATACATATTTTTGTGTTCAGAAAAACTAGACTTTATTCTGATTTATTAAGATTTTGTTCCCATTAATACAACCATTAATAAAAAATAATGTGTAAACGTGAGTATACACCAATTATTTATGCGATGAGATAGTAAAAAAATAGACACCTTTTTAACATTAGAAATAATTATTTGTAACACAGTTTCAAGTTGAAGAACAACTCGGAATGTTACAGAACACTTTATGAGTTTAAGAAAGGTATAGAATCTTCAGAAAACACTCATAAGTATGCTAATATAGCATAACTTTCAAAGCAAATTTGAAAACTGCTAACTACGAAAGTCAGTTGGAGAACAGCGTTCAAATGTTATCAAATTAGATCGACAACATCCAACAAAGCAAATTAACTACTTTGTATATACTGTTCACGTGAGTGTGTGTATAATTCCAAACTGTTCATTCATTTTTTTTTTTAATTTTCACAATTTTTAGTACTTACTTTTTAATTTAAAATAACAGCAATCCTGAGCAAAGTGCCAAAGCAAATGAAAAGATATTCTTCAAAACATATAACTTATAACGAACAAAAATTCAGTTGCTAAATAAAGTTATTATTTTTGAGCTGCATATCCTGATATGTAAAATACATATTTATATGTTTTGTTTAATCTTGAATACAAGTGCAGCACCTGAGTCAAGAATGAGGAGGTAGAATTGAGTGATCATTCAAGACCTACCAACTGGCAGGAACAATAAATGGAAACCTCAAATCCATCTCTATTGCACATCTAAAACATTTTGTACAATTACTCAATTTAATAAAAGTACCAAAATATGATATCCTTTAACAATACAATATTTAATGTCTGCTTTACAAATCTTAACATCTCAAACAACATTAAGGCAATAAATACACAAGATAAATGATCCTACAAAAAAAAAAGTTATATACCCTTACAAAATATATACAGCACTAAAACATCTTATATTTGTACTTTGCTAATCTATTTCACTTGTATTGGAGAAACAATTGACGAATGTTCGAGTGACCTCAGAAAGTACAGGGTTTTACCATGGAGTATATATGGAGATAAAAGTAGATTACTAATTTGTTTAAATATAGTAAAATTCTTTACAAACTGATTGAGAACAGTGTCCCTAGCTGAGGTTTGTCACTTTACAAGAATTTCATTTTTACCAGTTGCAGAATCAACATATTTCAAGTACGTGGTAGTACAAATTTGAAAACAAAACAAATGCAAACAGTGCAGTAATAGAATTGTGTTGTGAAACTCAGATAAAAACCTTAAATAATGAACTTTTATTTGTGAAACTTGCAAGAAGAGATCTTCATGAAGAAAATATTTCGTAGTAATTTCTCAAATTAATTCCTGATGAAACATTGTACCAACTTGTGGTGAAATTTCGTGAAATTCGATCTGAGTTAGATAGAAAAATTATTGTTTTTTTTTTAATATAAAAAATGGTGCTCAATTATACACTAAAAAGTCATTGCACCATTTAGCACAAAAGAAAGAAGTGCCAAAAAATTCAATGTGCTGAGCCATAAAATTACCTGCAATCAGAAATTCCTAATGCTTCATGTGAACGACTCCACTGGATTTTAGTGAACATATTACAAAAGATGTAAACCTTGTTATTTGAAGCAGACAATCATTATTTCGAGTGTGTGCTGGATAATGGATATCTACAAATCATTTTTACAATCATAAAAATGGCTTAAAATTTATTAGCACGCCACTATAAGAAACCTTTCCAATATAATCAGTGTACCTACTCATGCCTTACTAAATTAGCATATATATTGCCATTTCAGGCGGCAGTTAGTGAAGTTCATAAAGAACTTTCCAATATAACCCATCATTTTTACTAAAATAACCAACCAATATTTTTAAATATTTTTTTTAACATTTTCTTACCACACAAATGCACTGGTTACATTTCCACTATATACAAAAAATTACAATTTTAATATATAAGTCAATAAATTGAAGCTAAAATTGAGTAATAAGAAATTTTAAAAAATATGTTTTAAGATTCTCTGTAACATTTTTAATGATTAAGTAGAATTGACACTTGAACAGCGACTTGTACTTTTTTATTACTATTTTGGAAACAATAAATTCTTAAATCAGAACCTAAGAGATCAAATTATGATGCATAATGTGGTCCGACGGCAGATGGTACAAGTATTCTTATCTCAGAATAATGCTGTACAATATTATAAAATATAAAACACTCTGATATGGTTCTCAATTAGCAGAACATACTTTGCCTCAGTCTGTGTACGTAAATAAAAAATGAACCAAATTTCTTTACATCTAAAATACAACAAATGCTGACTGAACTTACTACATATGGCACGGAAGTCGACACAGAGAGAAAAAAAGTATTTTTAATTAAAGGAATATATTTCTAAGCATCTCTCATACAAGCTTTATTTGTTAAACATGCAATTAATTTTAAAATGTTTTGGAGTTCATAAATGTTTCCTCTGACATTACAACATTTCACGAAATTAATATGTTGCTGAGTTAGGATTTCCAACCTTCAATTTGGATTTACTTCTAGATATTGCTTTAAAAGTACAAAAAAAATACCAAGTATATTTCATTACCAACAAATCAGTCGCTACAGATGAAACTAAAAAATAATTTTATTAGTAATAAATGTTCAAAACAGAAAGTATAACTACTAAATTTCTTAGAGACAGAACCTGTGATGACAAGGCGAAAACAAACTCTTAAAGAAAGAAAGAGACTTAAAAGAGAATCAGAGTTTACTTTAATTTATGTCTATAAGAATTATCCGCTAATTAAAAAAAAAAAAAAATTTGTTACTCTGTCCACCCTCCCCTTTTATCAGACTTACACACAACTGTGGGTAGGAGAGGGAGATTCTTTTGATTATACACCAATGTCTAAAAAATGTGGGCCTTTCTGGTCACGAGAACGGTATGATGCAGGATCACCATAGAGACATCATAAGATAATTAGGTTAATTACTGTATATTTTGTAAATAAGTTAGAATATTTGAGGATATAATTTATTTGAAAACAGGCTCATCAAGGAAAATAGTAAATATGTAAATACTGTAAATATTTAAATGCTAGAATATGTAAACAGATTTTAGTACTTCATAGGTTAGGAATAGGAAAATAAGTTAGATTAAGAAGTAACAAATCTTGGCATTTACAAATTGTAGATTAACTACACTAATAATTATTATTAGCCATACTTAGCCTAGAATAGCAACAGAATAGTACACAATATAGATTTATAATGTATTTTAAAGTAACCCTAGGCATGTTGTATTACTTCTCATTTGTAATGGAATGTGCTGTTCAGAAAAAGGCACAAAAAAACATAGGACAATTACAAAACAGAGAACAAATCCAGTTCCATAGATGGAAAATAAATTTCTTCTGTTGCCCATACTGGGAATCGAAGCTCAGACTGCTTGGTTGGGAAGTGCACACACTATAATTACAAAATTCGAATACTAAAATATAACTTGAAATCTTTGTTTTCGTGCCTACCTATTTCTCCACACAACAAATCGCGTTAAATTCTGAAGAATAAATTAGTATGAAAGATGCTTAGATGTAAACATATAAAAATATATATATAAAAAATACATCAGATATTTATATGTTTAAAAACATAATAGTTCTAATATTCCTTTATAAAATGAGCAAAATTAAAATTTAACAAGTGTCAAGGTATTGCATGCTTTTCTATTTTAATGTACTAAGCACTTTCAACATTTGCTGTTTTTGTACATAAAAGAAAAAAAATACTCCTAAAATTTTTTGATGTTATAATAGTAGCTGGTACATAATATATACATGAGACTAATTATTCTTCCAGAAATGCATTAGGTTGAATGAAAAACTGGCACATAATTAATACTTTCATATAGTTTTACTTTTCTCTAGCTGTTATTTATTAACCAAAACATAACAATTTCTGAATTAAAATTTAAAAATTAAGCAAAATTTAAAATCAAAGTACATACGAAATTATCATGGCAGTGATTGATACCTGAAGATGCAAAGATATGTCTGCAAAAATTTAGAACCATTAATATAAAATATAAATACTACTTGCTTCTTCTTGTTCTGGGCTTAGTTGCACTCCTTGTTCTAGGTGTATTTACAGACTGAGGTGTACTTCTTGTCTGTGGTTTCTGTCTCTGCTTGGGAGTGGTTTTTGCAAGAGGCGCTGTGTTAGGTTTCGGTGTGCTGTTGACAGATTTCCTCTTGTTTCCCTTTTCACTACAGAGTCTTTTACGGTCTGGAGACATGAGTTCACTGTCAGCTGTCTCCTCGTCAGAACTGTCTGACTTTTCTGCAGACATAAAGTATCAACACACAGTGATATATAATTTAACTACAGTAAAACCTTGGATTATGAGTAACTTGGTTTGCGAGTGTTCTGCAAAACGAGTGAACAATTACGAAACATTTTTGTTTGATAAACAAGCGATGTCTTGCAATTCGAGCAGCACTATTTGTATGCAGCTTATTTCGCTTGCGAGCAACAGCAAGAGGCAATGAAGGGAATCTCGTCTGAGGAAGAAGAGGAGAAAAGAGCAGACAAATTCCTCGCTCCAAAGGAGATTAAAGAGATGTGTAAAAAGCAGGAAACAGTACAAAATTTTGTTCAAATTCACTATCTTGATAAGGTTGTAGTAGTACTTACTTACTTACTTACCGGCTTTTAAGGAACCCGGAGGTTCATTGCCGCCCTCACATAAGCCCGCCATCGGTTCCTATCCTGAGTAAGATTAATCCAGTCCCTATCATCAAATCCCACCTCCCTCAAATCCATTTTAATACAGTGAAACCTGTTCAAATCAGAACCTGAATAATCCGGAATCCTGTCTATTTCGGAACAATTTATTGGTCCCGGCGAAATTCATATGTATTATGTGTAATTTTTCCTGAATAAAACGGAAACTGTCTGCTACTGTTCAAAACGGAAATAATATTTTGGACAAACTACTTTAATGTAAACTATATTTTGAAACAGTATGTGCTTTCAAGGAATGTACGAAATACTAATAGGTCACTAAAATAAAAACAAGTTTTCTTTGTAAAATTTTTGAGGGTGCGAGGGTGTGTTGGCCTGGTGGTCATAAATTTTATTACCCTATTGACTAGGCAGACGAGTCCCTTCAAAGATGTTCAATGCTTCACTCCTGTATACTGTCGTAGCTGGGTAGAACGCAAGTGTATTAGCGATTTCGTGATAAAAAAAAAGTTGCGTAAAAATGTTGCACTATCATTAATTGATGAAGTAAAAGTTATAGAGGAAAATGAGAAACGAAGTGTATGGAAAACAATGTTGAAATTTATGAATGGCAAACTCAGGTGTAACTTAACACTTTCAGAAATAAAGGCCGTATCATGAGTGAGTGGCTTGCGGTCAATAATGGTGACATAAAAAGAAAGAGAAAACAACTGGTTACATAGAAATAAATGAACAGTTGTGGGAGTGGATTGTTCTTGCCCTTTCATAGATCACGCAAATTTCTGGACCTATTCTGCAAAGAAAACCCTTGAACTGGCAAAGAAATTAGATAATCCAGTATTCAAGGCTTCTAGGCTCCTAGTCCTATTAAATAATGTGCTGTGATATACAGTACAGTACTATATTATAGTGTTAGATACTAAATTTAGTGTAATAAACTTTATAGTGTTTAATGAGTGAGTTACGATACAATTTATACACGAAATGAGATTTTCACCAAGATCATTCACCAATTAAATAAGTGACAGGAAGCTGATTTAATGTCAGTAGTGTTAAACAGAATATTTTGTAATTCCTACAATTTGCGGCATGCCATTTTGTTTTTCATTTATGCAAATGATAAAATATACCATTTTAACTTCACGCCTGAATAACACGGAAACCTGTCCACAACGGAAAAAAAAATTAGGACCATGTCACTTCCGTCTTGAACAGGTTTCACTGTATTATCTTCCCATCTACGTCTCGGCCTCCCTAAAGGTCTTTTTCCCTCTGGTTTCCCAACTAACACTCTATATGCATTTCTGGATTTGCCCATACGTGCTACATGTCCTGCCCATCTCAAACTCTGGATTTTATGTTCCTAATTATGTCAGGTGAAGTATACAATGCGTGCAGCTCTGCGTTGTGTAACTTTCTCCATTCTCCTGTAACTTCATCCCTCTTAGCCCCAAATGTTTTTCTAACAACCTTATTCTCAAACACCCTTAATCTCTGTTCCTCTCTCAAAGTGAGAGTCCAAGTTTCACAGCCATACAGAACAACCAGTAATATATAACTGTTTTATAAATTCTAACTTTCAGACTTTTTGACAGAAGACTAGATGACAAAAGCTTCACAACCGAATAATAACAGGCATTTCCCATATTTAGTCTGTGTTTAATTTCCTCCCAAGTGTCATTTATATTTGTTACTGTTGCTCCAAGATATTTGAATTTTTCCACCTCTTCGAAGGATAAATCTCCAATTTTTATAGTTCCATTTCGTAGGTTGTAGTAGTGCATGCGATAAATCTATTTAACCTCAACACAATGTCACATTTCCGCGAAATCCTCAAAACGAGGCAAAAGCAGGTGTCATTGGATAGGTTCTTAGTCAAAGCAAAAGATTCCAGTCAGTCAAGTAGTCAGAAGTGATTCCGTTAGTGATAGTGAAAATATTTTCTTTAACTATTCAAGAAGTTTATTAAGCAGTAAAACAGGAGAAAGTCACTCAAAAACAAAATACAGTACAGTAAAGTAATTTGTGCTGCACCACTGTATTGGATTTTACGTAAATTACACTATTTTATATGAATAAAAGGTTGTCAAAAGAATTAATCTGAGTAAGTTGCTTTGATATTAGAGTGTTTTGGATTAAGAGCACGTTTTCGAAACAAATTGTGGACTGGACAAGGGAAACGGTATATGTGCCAAAATAACGTGTGGGAAAACACAAAAAACTGTATACTTGCAGTTACTATTTAATTTTCTCATCATAAAGTATCTCAACATCCAATTAAGTTCCCTGCAAACATATTGAGCTGCAAAACAACCCATTACTGACTATATTAGGTAGTATAACTGGCCCCCACATTATCAAAGTTTGACAACAATATATATATATATATATATTTTTTTTTTTTTTTTTTCCAATGCCACCAGGTTGTCTTTTCGACATTTCTGGTCTTCTCTCCTGGCTGTGGCTTAATTGTAACCCACTTCTGAGGTTGGGGCGCCTGGAAGGCGGAGTTACATTATCCCGATGATGTGATAGGATGATTATGATAATGTAGTGCCAGGAGAGGTCTTAAATCTAAACTTAACCTAAATTCCAGACCATGGACGAACACAGGAATAATCCCCTTTAAGGAAAAATTCCTGTGCTCTAACCGGGAATCGAACCCGGGACTTCATGAACTATAGCCAGAAGCTCTGACCACTAGACCATGAGGCTGGTCTGACAACAACATATGTGCCATGTATAATTTCCTTGAAAACGGTACAAACAGTCGAGTGATTTGTGAATATTAAAAGGTAGAACACTAACAATTTGATTTGTAAGCACGATAAACTGTTACTGGCACAGGTCCTTATAAATAATAATATATATGATATATATAATAATCGGACATAAGCGACTACTGAACACAAAGAACAACAGACATATGCCAATCGTTACAGTAAATAATGCCACTATTCCGTACCACTCTGTCGTCAGAAACTTGGCGTTTACTTAGACGAAAATTTAAATTGGGAATGCCAAATAAAGGAAATATCCAAGAGAGTATGCTATACCATGCATTCTCTTAACCTGTTCAGAAACTTCTTCCCGCCAGAATTAAAACAGACTTTAGTGCAAACCCTCGTACTACCACTGTTTGACTATTGCGACATAATACTTACAGATTTAACAACTGAACTTTCGAACAAGCTACAGTGTGTGCACAATATGTGTGTCAGATTCATCAGCAATGCTCGCAAATTTGACCATATTACACCATCGTTCAAATACTTATCCCGGCTGCAACTCAATAACTGTAGATCACTTCATTCGCTTTCTCTTCTGTTTCGAGTTCTCCACACTTCTACTCCAAATTATCTTCGTTCCCGGTTTAACTACTTATCCTGCAATCACAATCTAAACACCAGGTCACAAGAGAGCCAAATCCTAGTGATTCCTGCCCACAGAACATCCCACTATTCATCCTCTTTCACTGTCTCTGTCCCTGGTGAATGGAATTCTCTACCTCAGAAGATTAGGGGCTGCCAGACAATAACTAATTTCAAGACAAAGCTAAACAATTTCTTACTGACGCAGACAAATTGAAGTTGTAATTATAATCATAATCGAGTTTGATGATTTAATTATATTTAGGTATGATTATTATTATTAATATTATTATTAGTACTTAATTATTTCATTGGAGTGTTGGGAAGGTAAAAGAATTGTTATGACTGTATTGTATTGTATTGTGTTAATTATGTTTTGCTCCTTAGCAATATAGTAATTTGGTATTTTTGTATCGCACTGGTTGAGTGGAAGAGAAGGCCGAATGGCCTTAACCCTGCCAGTTAAAATAAACTATTATTATTATTATTATTAAAAACCATGGTACTTCATGGCCATGAAATCTAGAATTGCCAGAAGGTCGTTCTTCTTCTCTGCCTTTAAAAGAGTTCTTAGGAGTCAGTATAGCAAACTTCTCCAGATTTGTAATAGACTGCAGTGTTCGTCCTCTCCTTAGAACCTGACATGTCTTCCACTGTTCAGAATCACTCAAGTTATTCCTGGTAAGGACCAATGTTGGATGATCACAAGCAACTCGAATCCATGATACTTGAGTAATACACAATGTTAACGTATTTAGAGCCCTATCAGCTTCTGAAGCCACATCCAAGAAGTCTTCAGATGTCATTGAAATCAATTTGGTTTTTTAATTCTGGCCGACCTTACAATGTCCTGCATCTCATCAGGAACCATGGTTTTACAAATCCTCTCCCATAGCAGTTGTGTATGGCTTCCCTTGCTGCCGTAGTTTCCTATTTTGTAAAAACTTCTTTGCCTTAGATACTTTTATAGTTAGTGGCCTGTTATTATCCATGATAAATGCTACAAAACTGCTACATTCACTGCAAATCAACACAGCGAGTAACCCTCACAGAACATACACTAGGCGGCACTTATATTGTTCATCAGGGCTATACTACAGAACTTATATCAAGTGCCATCTAGAATGCACTTGTTTGACTATATGGAAGGATGTTTGCACATTATCGATTACTATGACATTGGCGCTGCTACATTATATCACATTCTTGACAAAAACAAAATTTCACCTCGGATGCACTTATACCGTTTTCCATGTCTACTCCTCAATTATGCTTGTAATCCAAGGTTTTACCATACATGTTAAATTCTACAACTATCCGCAGTAGTGTATAGTTCCTGTGCTTGCAAGTATAGTAATCATGATCTCATCATACTCATCGCACCTATAAAGGTTTTTTATATGAACAAACTTGAGTAAAGTATAATTGACGAGGCTTGTTGACAGTTATACTTTGTTTAATGTTGAAAACTTTGAAATGTTTAAACAACAGTACAGTTGAATAATCTTCCTGCTTTTTTAAACGAATTTTTAATACTTTTTTCTGTAGTAATAATTAATGGATAAATGTTGGATTTATAAGTTCTATCCCATCCTACAATACAAGCTATCAAGTTATATGGTTCCATTTAAGTTGTATTTTGAATGAATTCAGCAAATCTAAGTTCTCAAATTGCATTTTCATGTTTCTATATACTCGATTTTAAGACCTGATGCGAATATAAGACCCTCATAAATTTAACAACAAAAATCTGGTAAAAATGGGGGGGCTTATTTTCAAGTAAATACGGTATATACCTTTTAGTTGTATTTCAGATTTTGATGTTCAATTTTCGTACATTATTCTACAATGACCTACATTTTGGTGTAATGCCCTACATTTTGAACCATTATGTACTACATTTCGTTAAAATAATCTACTAACCGTAACTACTGTAAGGTACAGTTATATTTTCCCACAGTTTTCATACAACAGGGTAACAACTAATAATACTACAGTACTGGCATGGTAAGCTGCAATTTACACAGGCTATGTTGCGTTGCCCAGACAGTGCCCTATGCAAAGGTCTGACATAGCACATCATGAATAGTACACAGAACCACAAGATGTTCCAATATTTCTCCCCAACTGTTAGAATTCGGACAAACTTATATCAGGTTAAATCAATGTATTTTAACCCAAACTACATTATTCTGAAATGTATTACATTCTGCCTGGGACACCCTAAATATATAGGGGCAAGAAGGCCCAAGCTCGTAGAGTCAGGGCAAAAAACTGCAAATTAAGGGTCCTGTCACTTTACAAAAATATAATATTATATAACACCTACATATATAATATGTCTATTGTCTACTGTAATATTTTATAGTCCTCACCTGTTATCTTTTTGCTAACAGCAGGAGTACTTTTGACAGGTGGAACTTTAGGTTTCACAAACGCATCATCTGAAAAGTCACAAGTGATCATAAGTATTAGAAACCAGAAGATGAAGAATACCAGAGAGATGTGTATCGTTTCATGATGGTTCACCTTACTATATACAGTAAAACCTCGTTAATACGAACAATTTTCCTGTTTCCGGCTCAAATACAGCGATATTAATGGATTTTTATTCCATTAATACGAATTTCTGTTTATACGAACTTTGAACAAATTTTCGGTCACCAGATTTTTGTTCTCTTCTTAATATGAACAAGACAACTTTTATATACACTCTTTACAGCTTATTGCATGGGAATTCTCTTTGCTCGCTCTCATAGTAAAGGTTTCAAATGTCCTTCAAGATACAATTAGAACATGCATAATATATATTGCTATATTTCTCACGGGAACCAGAGTTGAAACTTAAGACTTCTGTGTGTTCTATCTCGAGAGGTTGAGTGATTTAACTGTTGCTTCCTCATGGCCAGTGTTCAGGTTAACACCTCAATACAAGCAACAACATGGGTGAAAGAAGGAAAAAATATACAGATATCAAAACTAAAGTTAAAATTTTTAATGAAGTGTCTCTTGGCACTATGACAGAAACTCAAATTGCAAAATATTTTCAAATTCCAAAATATACTTCCTCGACCATAATAAAAACAAAGATAAAATTGACGCTGTTACAGCTTCCGGTTCATCATAATGAAAAATTAAGCGAATTTGAGCAGCAAAATATGAACAAGTGGAATCTGAGTTCTTGAAGTTGTAACAATATGAGGGCAATATAAGTTCGTTAGAAAAAAAAAAATCCATGGAGCTACAGCCCTGAAGGGCCAAGACCGAACAGCCGGCTGCTGGCCTCACGTCCACTTGCCGAAGCAGAGGTGGACGATCATCCAATCAGTGTGGAGGTATCATGTGGTTAGCACAATGATCCCCCCAGCCATTATAGCTGGTTTGCAAAACCAATTTTCGTTACATATCATAGCTCCCCAAGTGCATCACGATGCTGGGTGGGCACCAATCCCATACACTGGCCGAAATTCCATGAGAAAATTTCTTCCCCCACGAGGACTTGAACCAGCGCGTATTCCGTAACGCGAGTCCTAGGCAGGATGCCTTAAGGCCCATTCACAATGAAAATTAAACATAACCGTAACATAAACACAGAAGTTTGCGCCTATGCTACCAAATGGGATCATTCACAATAATTCACATAAGCATTGACATAAACATTACCATAAGACGTTAACATGAAAGTTTGCAAACTCCAAACTTTCGTGCTTATGCTTACGTGATTTGCAAACAGAACACAATCGTGGAGCGCTGAAGTATACGACAGAATATGAGGAAATGGCGTCGTTGTTATGTTTCCATGGTTACCAAGTAAGTTTGCTGTTATGTTTATGTTCCCATCGTGAATGATGGTATGACTTCTTGATTTTACCGTAACGTTTATATTCTTAAGTTAACGCTTACGTTATGTTTAATTTTCATTGTGAATTAGCTTTTAGACCGCGACACTACGGCGCAGGGAAAGTTAGTTGGAAGTGATTTAAATTAAATTCATTATGATAATAAAAGTGATCATTTTTATAAACTGGATAACCCCTATATCTGGAAGAGAAACTTGAACCAACCAAGGAAAAGATGAAAAGAGGCTAGATATGGAAACTTCTCTAAACCATAATTATTGATAATACATTCTTCTAATACAGTATTCAGAAAGGTTCACAAATTCATTCAAAATTCATTATTTCGAACTACAAACCATGAGAAAGTGTTTTGAACTGAAGGAGTCACAGTGGACTCAATGTAACAAAAATCGATCAGAATTCGGATAAGACGAACTTCGTTAATACGAACAGACGATTTTTCGGTCCCTTGAGGTTCATCTTAACAAGGGTTAACAAGGGTTTACTGTATATCGTCAATGAACTAGTTTTCTACTGCAGAATAATGTGTATTTATTGACAAGACAATAAAAACAAGTGATAAAACTGTGCGATAAGCAGCCATGATTGGTTGAAAGACGTCCTTTTGTACAGTTTTAATGGTCAAAAGTAGTATGACGTAATAAAAGTGTAATAGTCAATAATAATTAACATAAAATATCTTTAATATACTGTATGAAATACACTGTGAATAAATTATACAAATCTTAAAGAAAACCATAGATTAAAGACATGCTCACACAGATGATTTTTCGTAAAATACAATGTTATCATAAAGCATGCAGTTAACTACAGTTATATACGAAAGATATAGAAGTAGAATATTACAAAAAAAAAATGTTCATAACAATTATGTAACAATCAAATCACTGGCACTACAAACAAAATAGCAACAGTGCTGTTAAAAATTGGAAATAAAAAAGCTAGCAGTGCAGACAGTTCCAATGAAAAGCCAAACACATGTAGTTATCAAAAGGATTGCAGACCTTCATCAGATTCATCTGACTCTAAAATTGGTTGTGGTATTGGAGGCAGCTTCACTGCAGTTTTGAGTCTCATACTTGATCGAGTCTGACTTCTACTTTTACTCTTACTGCCATCATTCTCTGAAATAAAAGAAAATAAACATTTTAAGGACACATAATAAAGCACATTTCTGTTACTGTCCAGTGTGTAAAAAAAAGCCTAAAAACATGTCTGTTTCCAATGGCAGGATTTTGATTTTTACATAATTTTCCTTCGTGTTTCCCAATAAAAATTTGTCATGTTACATTTCTTTGCTTAATGTTCAGCACTTTAAAAGATGTTCCGCATTAATGATTAAATTTAGATCCTTACGAACTTGAAAACTGTTTGAATTGAGAATTTTAAAATGGAGGATATATGAAGCCAAGCAATTATGTCCAACAAACACTCTTAATTTTGCAATTAGGTTATGTACGATTAATCCACTGTTTTGTCTTATTCCTGTCTAGTGTCCTTTCTATAAATTCATTATGAATTAATGACTTAACTCTACTGATGAATTGTATATGAAGACATTATTACAAAAACAACCCTTGTCGAAATTGCTATTTTTCAGAAGAAAAACATTAGAAAACAACAACAACATTTTTCAGAAGAACACTAAAAATAAATGGAACAACACATGTCAACTGGTGTTTATCCTTGTGGCTATTCCACCAGACATGTGTCATTTTTGGAGTCTATAAACATTTGAAATAGTAGTAAATGTGTCCTTAACTCAATTTCATTAAAAATGACTAGAGCTGTTTTTGTAATAATGTCTTCATATGATTATAAATTGAATTAATCTGTTTACTTTGTACTGTATATGTTTGTAAAGTTTGGCTGATGAATTGTATAATTATGCTTTAAATTGAATAGTAATCTGTATAGCTCTATTGATGAATTATTTATGTTTGTAATTTGAAGTAGTTTGCATGATATGTATTATCAATTTCTGTGTATCTCAACTGATTGAATTGCTTATGCCTTAAATCGAATTAACTTACTTGCTATGTATTATATTTTATAGCTCAACTAACGAATAATCGTTTGGGTTTGTAAACTTAATAATCTGATTGGCTATGTACTGTATATTGTTAGTAGAGCCATCAATGTAGCTCAGACGGCAGACTCGCTGGGCTGCTGATCCGGAGCTGCGTTCGGGCTTGGATTGGATCCCCCTTTGGTCTCATTGATGGTTACTTCCGAGGTTTTCCCCAGCCATGGGACTGAAGCCGGATGGTCTATAGATGGTCTGATTACCTGGTTTGGTTTTTTCCGAGGTTTTCCCCAACCATAAGGGAAATGCCAGGTAATCTTTTGGCAAACCCTCACCTCATCTCACTACATCTCGCCAAAATATTGTAAAATATTGCAAAAAATTGTAATTGTAATATTGTAGATCTATGGAATATAATAAATAAATAAAAAAAAAAATTTCTGGTTTAATTTTGTATATTAGGGCCATCTCCATTTGTTGCTGACGAATTTCAGTCGCCCTCAAGCCAGTACATCCGCTATTTAATTTCCCTTCTGTCCTTTATATAATGGGATCCATTCTACAGCAACTTCTTTGTTTAATCTTTCTAATATTTTCATAATTTTTTGGCATTCCTACAATGGATACATTTTTGGGAGGTTTACTGGATTTTATTGCTTCTATCACTAATTTAGAATCAATTAATATTGTGGCTTCGTCAAATTTTTACCAAAGTGCGCAATGTAATGGATCTAAAAACCAATGCCATGACAGAAGTAATACAGTGAGTCTCCGTGAAACATTCCCTGCCACTGTAGCCCATGTCAGGACAGTGAAAAGTTGTTGTTTTCTAATGCCAGGCGTTTGACAATAAAGTCATTTGACCTCTTGCACTCCAATATTTTTCGAAGATACAGTATTATCATGACCAGCCACTGAAGCACAGATTTTGAGGTGTTCCGAATCCATTTCTTGGTCTGAGTTGCACAATGGGCAGTTAGGGGACTGATATATTCCAATTCTGTGCAGGTGTTTGGCCAAACTATCATGGCCTGTTGCCAATCTAAATGCAGCTACAGACGATTTGCATGGTAAATCGGGAATTAACTGTGGATTTTGATGCAGAGTTCCATTTTTTCCCTTGGGATTGTATTATCAAATTTTGTTTGTTGAAGTCTAAGTATGTAGATTTAATAAATCTTTTCACAGAGTAATACATAGATTTAGTAACAGGTCTGTAAGTAGCAGTGCTGCCCTTCTTTGCTAAAGCATCCACATT
This sequence comes from Periplaneta americana, assembly GCF_040183065.1. Lineage (NCBI taxonomy): Eukaryota > Metazoa > Arthropoda > Insecta > Blattodea > Blattidae > Periplaneta > Periplaneta americana. The sequence goes on from NC_091131.1 coordinate 40,611,907, forward strand.
CTCGTTTCCCAGGATTCCACAGTGGGATGGTATCCATTGCAATACAATTCTTTTATTGAGTGTTATTAGTTGAGAGAGCATTTTAGTTATTTCTGCTGTTTGAGAGGAAGGTGTGTGTTTAGAGACTATTGATAGAATAACTGCTTTGGAGTCTGACAATATAACTGCATTCTTAAATTTATTGATGTGGCATAGAAGATTCCTGAGACTTTCACTTATTGCAATGATTTCTCCATCAAAACTTGTTGTTCCATATCCAAGAGATCTATAAAGTGAGAAGAGACAGCATATAACACCTGCACCGGCACCTTGTTGTCTGGAGATCAAGGATCCGTTGGTGTATAAATGAAGCCAGTTTTGTGGAGGGTACGTAATATTAATTGTCTCTAAAGGCAATTGTTTCATTATTTCAGTGTTTACTTCTGATTTCAGTATTTCTTTTGTTAAATTTAGATTATATTCTATATTTAATAGAGTTAAAGGGTCTGGTTTAATTCGTAAGTTTTCTTTTAAATTTGGGATATTGATTTTCTGTTTTAATTCTTGAACAATGGATATGAAACTTTTTTGAGTTTTCAATCTACAGAGAGGACTGTATGAATGCCAATTGTTTCCTGGTAATCTGATATGTTTTTCATATTGAATCAGTGCTTTTTCTTGTATTGTCATTTTGATGCTGTTAATATTAGTGAGGAATCTCATAGGCTAGCAAAGTTTAGGAAGATCTCAGCTGACTATACCCGAACACATTAGGAACCAACAGACCACTCATATGTATAAAGACCTTTGTCAGAGTTGTCTCCAAATGATCCATCAGAATCTTCAGAATCTGATGAAGTTCGTCGTTTCCGTCTGACAGTGGAGCGAGACATCTGCTTGCGTACTGAACTAATTCTGTTTCCTAGAATGTGAAAACGTAATTCATTATGATTTTACAGATACTAAATGAATAAAAGTGAATTACAAGTCTTTTGAAGAGGTCTGTGAAAAGTTAGGTCTCATAGTAGGGCCATCATGTCCCATAAGATTAGATAATTCATTAATGAAAGTGAATTATTCTCTCATGAAGATTCAGGTGATCTTCACACCTGTCCAGATAAGAACCAAAGTGTGGGTTCATCATTCCAAGAACTCAGGTTCGACTCCCAGCATGAACTGGAATGGTACCTGTGAGTGGACAAGATCCCCTACTTCCTCAATTTGACCATTTCGTTCTACCAATACTTTCCACTTGATCTTCCTTTTCCACTCATTTCATGTCATTATAAAATATGAGTTTTGATATCTGTAAAAGACATTTTATATAGAGGCTATACGAGCTATTCCATCTCAAATCGACTGAAATATAGAGAAAATTGACCTTACAATTTCTAAATACAATAAAACTTTTTTGTACGTAGAGAACTGTGATACAATGCTTTGTGCAAAGTTTGAGGCATCAGAACTTCATAGTGTTTAAATTTAAAATATTTAAATTTATCGTATTTTCATAAAATTTGCAACTTTAAACTCTTGTAGCTCCGAAACCCTTTCATCCAATGATCAAAATCATGGTTTATTTTGATTCTGAGAAATTAAAGTTCATATTGACATATAAACAGATTTTCTTACTTTTTATGGAAATGGAGAAATTTAGATTTTTCCTCATTAAGCCGACGCCTTTGCCTAGGAAAAAATATTTTAAAAATATATAGTTAGATTCCGCATTGAAAATATAAATAAACACATATTTTTTACTGATGGCACGTTGATAAGAAAGTATTGAAAATATCAAATAAAGAAAATAAATAGTACGCGTGGGAAATAACCAGCTGACTGTGAGGCGGGAGCTAGCCGAGGTAAGCAAGGCCAGGAGACATAAACACGTGACGTGTCGTCTAGCAGTCATGGCTGTGCTAGCTTTATCACAGGTTTTCATAACCACAGGAGTAAAATGACACCCAACGCTCACTTATCTTCAGCTCTCGGCCAGTGCGTGCGGTACTGCGCCATTCAAGTCTAGGCATGTGAAAATAATATATTTAATACCCTCGAAACTTATTGCTGTACCACTAATCAAACAATCCCGAATACCTCTTAATAATGCAAGGTTTTTTCTCAATATCTTTTCACATTTTTACAAATTGGCAAAAAGCCTAAAAGTAAGTAAAATCAGATTATCTGTCTCTCTCTAAACAATAAAAATAAGGATTACTTCTTAACATAACCTACAAATGTCAGCTTAAAAATGAGTTCTCGTTCAATGTTCTGCAGTAAATGGTTCCAGAGTTCTGAGCGCTGAAAGAGGCTTGTTTTTATAAAATACGCTAAATTTGTCGCTCAATAATACGAAAACCGTTTGACTTTCGATAGTATATTTTTGAAAATGCACTCTCCTCAGCACCTTGTATAAATAGGGAAAAAATTAGAGTATAAACAATGCGAGGTTTTTTACTAATCGATTTCATATGGAATAGCCCATACAGTATAACTCGAACAGTACAACATATTGTATAAGGGTAATGTCTTGTAATAACCCTCTCCAGAAAAAATAATGCGCTAATGTAATGTACAGTACTTCATATATTTCTGTAGAAAAAAAATGAGCATGAGAAAGACAGTTGGATAATCCGCCAATCAGTTAATAGGGTGACGGATAATCATGGATCTACTGTATTGTTTAATTAACACAAATTACAACAATATACATGAAAATTAAATCAAAAAGAAAAGTTGGACAGAATGTAAAACAATGTCAATTTTTGTTTCACTGCCAGCAAGTTGTTCGGGGTTTTAAACATTAAAAAACACATTTTAATACTGGGTATTTCCCCCTCTGCACAGATAATACATAAAGATAATCTCTCAGAACCTATAGAAACGAAATCTGGAGTAAGACAAGGATGTATTCTCTCCCCAACATTGTTTCTGATGGTGTTAGATAGAACTATGAGAAGATTTATAGGAAAAAGGAAAAGAGGAATTCAATGGGATATTAACAATCGTCTGAAAGACCTTGACTTTGCAGATGATATATGTTTGCTAGCACAGAGATTTAGGGATATGGAAGCTAAAGTTGAGAAATTACAAGAGGAAGTAGGAAATGTTGGATTGAAGATAAACTCCTCTAAGACAAAACAGATGAGGGTAAATTGTAATCATAAAAATAAATTGACAGTAAATGATATAGAAACAGAAGAAGTGGATACTTTTCTATACCTGGGAAGTGTAGTTACAAAAACAGGTGGAGCGGAAGATGTGAAAAGACGTATTCGGCTAGCAAATGGAACATTTGTACAGCTATATCCCATATGGCGGAATAACAACATCTCACTGAAGACAAAGCTCAGACTGTTTAACACAAATGTAAAATCAGTCCTCCTCTATGGTTGTGAAACAAGGAAAATTACGGATGTAATAAATAAAAAGATACAGACGTTCGTCAACAGATGTCTGAGACGTATTCTAAATATAAGATGGCCGGAAATAATAGCAAATAAAGAACTGTGGAGAAGAACTAACCAATGTTACTAAATAAAACAAAGAAAATGGAATTGGACAGGCCACATGCTGAGAAAGCTAGATGGAGCTATTGAGAAGACTGCAATTGATTGGAATCCACAAGGAGTAAGGAAGAGAGGACGGCCTAGAAAAACATGGAAACGATCAATAGAGGAAGTAGAGAGATGTGGGAAAAGCTGGAAAGAGGTGAAACGGATGGCTGGCGACAGAGTACGCTGGAGGAACTTTACTGCTGCCCTATGTTCCACCTAGGAACAACAGGATAGAAGAAGAAGAAGAAGAAGAAGAAGAAGAAGGAGAAGAAGAAGAAGAAGAAGAAGAAGGAGAAGAAGAAGAAGAAGGAGAAGAAGAAGAAGAAGAAGAAAAAGGAGAAGAAGAAGAAGGAGAAGAAGAAGAAGGAGAAGAAGGAGAAGAAGAAGAAGAAGAAGAAGAAGAAGGAGAAGAAGAAGAAGAAGAAGGAGAAGAAGAAGGAGAAGAAGGAGAAGAAGAAGGAGAAGGAGAAGAAGAAGGAGAAGAAGAAGGAGAAGGAGGAGGAGGAGAAGAAGAAGAAGAAGGAGAAGAAGAAGAAGAAGAAGGAGAAGAAGAAGGAGAAGAAGAAGAAGAAGAAGGAGAAGAAGAAGAAGGAGAAGAAGAAGAAGGAGAAGAAGAAGAAGGAGAAGAAGAAGAAGGAGAAGAAGAAGAAGGAGAAGAAGAAGAAGGAGGAGAAGAAGAAGAAGAAGAAGAAGGAGAAGAAGAAGAAGAAGAAGGAGAAGAAGAAGGAGAAGAAGAAGAATAAGAAGAAGAAGGAGGAGGAGAAGAAGAAGAAGAAGGAGAAGAAGAAGAAGAAGAAGAAGGAGAAGAAGAAGAAGAAGAAGGAGAAGAAGAAGAAGAAGAAGAAGGAGAAGAAGAAGAAGAAGAAGGAGAAGAAGAAGAATGAGAAGAAGAAGAAGAAGAAGAAGGAGAAGAAGAAGGAGAAGAAGAAGAAGGAGGAGGAGAAGAAGAAGAAGAAGGAGGAGAAGAAGAAGAAGAAGAAGAAGGAGAAGAAGAAGAAGAAGAAGAGATTTCCCCCTCTGATTTAAATAACGACAAGTGAACCCCAAAGATATTCTGGAAGTTATAGAGATACAGGCTTGAACCCACAGCATCACTTCTCCGAGCTTCAACACATTTCATTTTCTACTCTATGTTTAAAGATAGGGGAAAGCAAATAAGTTCATGTTATTACTATTATTAAAAATACGAGAACTGATTCTCACCTGATGGTGTGTTGGCAGTTGTTCTTCTTCTGTTGGTGGCTTCAGAAGCTTTCTGAGACAACATTGCATCATCTGTACCTTTCTGATTCAGTTCTTTAATCTTTGCATCCAACTCATCCACTACAGCCTGGACAAAAAGAAATAATAATAATAATAATAATAATAATAATAATAATAATAATAATACTAAGAAGAAGAAGACGATCGGCTGACAGAAATAGTGGGAATGTTCACTGGGATTCACTGCAGTGATTTCAAAATTTTAATTTCATGTTCTTTTTTTTCGTACTTTTTAAATCCTTATATCAGTATTTTGGAATTTGTGAAAGACATACATCCCTCTCGTTTGAATTTCAAAATCCTCACTCTAAACTTCGGATATATCTGAAACTCAATTTTTGACACAATCAAAATCCTCATGCCTCACTTTAGAAATTTTCGTATTCCACTTTCAGCATCTTCACAAAATGCTTCACGTCCCAATTTCGATATTTTCAAAGCCCTCACGCTTTATTTTTGGAGTATTCAAAATCTTCGCAATCAACTATTAGTTCTTCGAAACTAACATCATCCTACTATGTAAGCAATTGTATTCAATCAGAATTAGAGTCTGGCTGGGTGGAAGAGAAGGCCTACTGGCCTTAGCTCTGTCAGATTAAATAAATAAATTATTATTATTTATTATATTACTTCATACTCCACTTCTGGTATCTCAGAAATCCTAACAGTTCTACAATCTTCTGGTATTTTCGAAATCCTCAAACTCTTACAATCTTTTGGTATTTTCAAAATTATCACACTCTTACAATCTTTTGGTACATATGTTCGAAATCTTTATACTCCTACAAGTGAAAAAATAAATTAAAATCATCAGTACCAGTTGCAGAAGACACAGCCCTGCAGTATAGACTGACTACACCCCAACTCTGGCTACTAGCAACAGGCATCTATAATGAACACTGATCAAAATACCCCTCAATTCTCGTGAAAAACAGAATAGACTACAGGGGACTATAGTGATTTTTATGTTGTCAGCAAACAGCTGGATAAATTGACTGATTGATTGATACTCCTACAACCTTTTGCATTTTCGAAATTCTCACACTACTACAGATTTTTGGTATTTTCAAAATTCTCACCCTCCACAATCTCTTGACATTTTCGAAATCCTCACATTTCTACAATTCCTTATTATTTTAAAAATTCTCACACTCCTACAACCTTCTGTTACTTTCGAAATTCTCTCCCTCCTACAATCTTTTGTTACATTCAAAATTCTCACAGTCCTACAACCTTTTGTTACTTTTGAAATTCTTTCACTCCAATCTTTTGTTATTATCGAAATTCTTACACTCCTACAACATTTAGGTATTTTCGAAATTCTCACATTTTCGAAATTCTCGCACTCCTACTATGTTTTGTTATTATCGAAATTCTTACACTCCTACAACATTTAGGTATTTTCGAAATTTTCACATTTTCGAAATTCTCGCACTCCTATTATGTTTTGTTATTTCCGAAATTCTCACACTCCTACAATGTTTAGGTATTTCCGAGATTCTCACTCTCCCGCAATCTTTGTTATTTTCGAAATTCTCACATTGCTACAACCTTTTGTTATTTTCGAAATTCTCACACACTCCTGAAATCTTTCGATATTTTCGAAATCATCAGAAATTCTCACACTCCCGCAATCTTTCGATATTTTCGAAATCGTCACATTCCTATAACCTTTCGAGATTTTCGAAATTCTTATACTCTTACAACCTTTTGTTATTTTCGAAACTTTCACACTCTTACAATCCGTCAATATTTTTCAAATCCTCACCGAAATTCTTAGATTCCTACAAAGTCAATATTTTCGAAATCATCACACTCCTACAATCTACTGATTTGTCGAAATTCTCACTGTTACAACGTTTTGTTATTTTCGAAATTCATACACTCCTACAAACTTTGCTATTTTCGAAATTTTCACATTCCTACAACTTTATGGTATTGTGGAAATATTCAGACTCCTGTCACTTTTCCATAATTTCGAAATTCTCACATTGCTTCAATCTTTTAGTATTTTTGTTATCCTCAACTACCTTTTCAGTATTTGTGAAATGCATATGCCATCCCCTAAAATTTCCCTATACTGGCAGACTGAGACCAACTTGGTTTCTTGAAAACAATGAATAAATCATAGTTTTTAATGACATTCTATTCAACACTGATCTACTGCAGTCACTTACTAAAGAATACAAAAGTGCAGAGAAATTCAAATCAAACCTATTGCTTTTTTTTTTTTTCATATAATGATGATCACCAACAACAAAAGCAATTCTAAATACAGTAAAATCCCTCGTAACAGGCACCCAAATAACCGACAATACCAAAACAACGGCACTTTTGGTGGGCCAAAAAAAAAAAATAATAATAATAAATCTGCCACATTGCCACAATCTTAGCCGTCAGTTTTGGCACATTAGGAAGTTCGCACGAACTTTCATTTTCAGTGAATATTCAAACCAAAAATTAGTGTATTACTTGTGTTGAGTAATGTGTTTCAATAAAAAAAAATCCACACAGTTTTTATGCTATTTAGTTATGGCCTAGATCATATATGTAACAGACAACTCCTTGCTACGTTAAAATCGGCAGTCCTTTGAAGAGAACAACCGCCAGGATCACCACCCGTCCGACGTAAACGAACATGAGATGGCAACACAGTCGCTAATGCAATTCAAATGGGAATTATGACGTGACTCCTTATGTAACAAATAGATGGCAGCGTAGTAAACCTGACAAAAGTTGTTAACCTCAAAACCTATAAGCCCGACATATCTGTTACATATATGATCTAGGGTTATGGTCAGGCCGTCAGTGTTGCCACCTTAGGAAGTTAACACGAACTTTCATTATCAGTGAATATTCAAACCTAAAATTATTGTATTATTTGTGTTGTGTGATGTGTTTTAATAAAGAAAATTCACACAGTTTTTATGTTTATTTAGTTATGAGCAAGTGACAGAGAAATATGATTCACAAGGCTGCAGTTTCAACATTTGACACCATGAAATACGAACTTTTTCTTCGTATATACCGGTATTTATTCGATTATCCAGCAAAATCTCGCATCTGGAACTAACCTGGTCCATTTGGTGCCGGATAAGAGGAATTCTACTGTATCTTGTTCCTCTGACAATTTGTTTTATAACCCCTTTTGGCAATCCTCCTGGTTTAATTTTTGTAAACGATGCTTTCATTTTATTCTATATTCATGGACATGTTCTGGTTCAGTAGTTCATAATTAACTAAGATAGCATTCTAAATTAATACATAAACATACAAACCTTTAACTCTGGTTTAGTTGTTTTGCTGATGCTTGTTAAGATGGAATTGAATATTTCATAAACTTTTGGCGAATGTAACTTGTCAGCATAACAAGACAGATTTTCACTGAGACGCCGCAGACTACGATCAGAATATTGTAACAATGACAGACAGTATGACAAGTCACACCACTGCCTCTCACTCTGTGACAGCCGGAAACGCAAACACAGCTTCTCAACTAATGATTCCATTTGGCGATCTTTTTGAATTAATGGCATAATAAACCTAAAACAAAAGAAAGATATAACATGACACACATTACATACTTCAAAGCAATGTCCCTACACTGAAGCTCTTCCAGCTTCATATCTGCGTTATTTTATGTTTTATTTACCAGAAAAGAAAACATTCAACAAGAAAGTAATTTCATTGTTTGGTGCATTCTTTTAACACTTTTATAAGCACTGATTAACAATAACGCATTTACTGTGATATTATAAAAATACCTGGCTGACTAGTTTCGAGGTAGTGCCCCTCAAGATCCAAAGCTTAATGAGGGCTGGTGCTATCACCAGAAGGTATTTTTATAATATTAACAGAGAAAAGAATTTATTGTTAATCAAAAAAATAACGAAAGAAACCAAATTAAAATATTACAAAAAATCGACATTTCCAGTATTATTCTATTAATCAGCCCTGGATATTAAATAAACAAAATAAAACTACATTAGCGGTCTTACTAATAAACCGTGTATAGTTTTTATATGAGATTTATGCAGCATTGAGAGAGAAAACGTTACTAATAAACCATGCATAAGCGATGGATGTATAAACAATCTGTAACTGTACAATGGGAATTGCTTTGCAGTAGTTATATATATGACACCTCTTGTTTAAGCGTTGTACATAGAGAAAAAATGGCCACCCCTCTAACAGCTGTTCATATCGACTGTCACTTTATGATGATGGATGCCTTGTAACCACAGAAGAACACACCAAAGAGGACATAATAAGTAGAATATTATTGCTGTAGCTTATTCTCTTTGACCAAAATATAGTGTGGTAATCGATCAGAGCCAGTTGTACTATCGATTCTTAACACGGCACACTAGAGCACTCTACCGGATGCAATAGAGAATCTCAGATATTCTATTACCTTTCGTAATGAAGTAATGACGAAACTAGGACGTAGCTGTGTAACAGTTATACTGTTATACACGAAGTATGTAGTGATTATTAGTAAGGAATTTACAAACGACATATAAACGAGCTAGTCACTGTATAACTATAAGAGAGTTAAACGTCTGTAAATAGAGTTTTTATTAGTAAGACCGTAGATCTTCAATTATTATCTTCGACTATAGTCATTTCTTCAATCAAACAGTATTCAAATTCTTACAAAATTATCAATGAAATTCTACCAATCATCATTTCTGCACTATCATGTACCAATACATTTCTCCTAGATACCTAACATTCACATAATCTCGAGCATCCATTCATGCACACGAATGTTTTATTTCATAGGTCCACGATGTTACGCATGCATTGATGAATATGTCAGCTCCTAATTGCAGTGTCGAAGACGGTAAACAAACATAGCATAACCTGAAAATATGTGATTCAGTGTTTATGTAATTTTACAGCATTAATAAACTTTTCTGGTAAAGTGCTATGAGAAATTTAATGAATTTATCCTTTTTTGACTAAAATGAAAATGATAATGGTAAGGAATGATATTTCTTCAAACCAATAACTTATAGTGTTAGTCAGAAGTTCAGGAATCCTAGTTCATTATGTTAACAATAATAATAATAATAATAATAATAATAATAATAATAATAATAATAATAATAATAATAATAATAATAATAATTCTTTATTTATACTGGCAGAGTTAAGGCGACAGGGCCTTCTCTTACACTCTACCAGGTGACAAAGTATACAAGCAGTTAAAATTTAACAAAAAGTTAAAGAACAGAATACTAACATATTACAAAAAAAAAAAAAAAAAAAAAAAAATAATAATAATAATAATAATAATAATAATAATAATAATAATAGCATAATAAAATCGACACTAAACAACATGAAAATAATACAATAATAGAAAAAAGAAAGTAAAATACATTGGAATATAGTAAAGCAACTAATTTAGTACAAATTGTTAGTATGCAAAACGTAAGGTAGAATATAACAAAATGGAATGTAATAAAATAATAATAAAAAGAAAAGAAATACGAATATTAAATAAAATTCACAATAAAAAGGCTATGATAATAAATTCATCGGCTGATAAAGAGAAAAACTGTAATTAATTTTTTGTGCCTAAATTGTTGGCAAAATGTTTTAAAATTGTTTACAGAAGATTTGTCCCTTTAAAAGCCACAACATAAAAAACGGGATAGTGAAATTATTTATTTTTTTTTTTTAATCTTAAAATCAGGGAATTTTACAAAGCATTCTGCTTTGCTGACAAATCTCTATGAACTCAAAAATCTTCAGAATATTAAGCCAACATAATGATGTTCAGTATTTAGACCTGCAGAGCACTTTAGCAGAAACGTTTCATCTTACTTTTTATTGATATGTATCATAATAAATCTATACTTACTTCATTATGGTCTTGAAGTTTTCTTCTTTGAGTTGCGAATCTGGGGTGGAGAGCCTAGAGATAATGTCAGGCATCACATTGTAAAGAGCATTTCCTTTCTGTGCAAGCTCTCTGAAAAAAGTCTGTGCCATATCTAGAACCAGTGAACAGAAATCTGTGTCAAAGTCTTTATTGCTCATATCAGATCAATTCATAAAATAAAACGAGTTTTCAGTGAAATTACATTATGATTTTCTATGATGGCTTAGCTTCGCTTGGTGTATTATGTTCTGCATGTGGTTCAATAGGGACGACTTGCCTCCTTTAGGTATTACATAAAGGCTTAATGATTTAAACTGCAAAACATCGTAAACCACGCTTTCTCAACAGTAATATACACCACATATATCCAAATACAGCTGATGGCATTTTTAGTTTACATTGCATTTGAATCTGGGCCCTGCACATAAAAACCACGGGAATTACTACCTCTGGCTTTTTTCCTTTCTGAACAATACTGTATTACGGACACTGACCAGTAGAAAGTACCTTAACAACAGTTTTCAATCAATGTTCTCTAGAAACCAGACATGAACAATCCCATCTCACCTTTAAATTATTTATAGCAAGTAACTAATACCTTTATTTAATTTATATTTGGACGATATGCTAAACGAGTGGAATAAACAGATAACACGAATTTATATTAATAAAGATATATATATATCAATACGTTACTGTTTGCAGATGACAAGGCTCTTATCGCAATGTCTGAGGAAGAACTGCAGTATGGTATATATAAGCTAAATACAGTAGCAAAAGCTTATAATTTTGAGATATCAAAATCTAAAACCGAAATAATGGCATTCAAAGGGAAGGACCCTGTAAGATAAAAAATTGTAGTAGATGACATTATTCTTCATTGATTAAAGTTCTCGTTAACACTTTGTTAAAACCATAAAATTTACTTAGTCTTACGTTAAAAAGTGTTAGGCCCAATTGTATAAAACTCCCTGACTGAAGAACAACTTTGATCGAAGATCGAAAAGTAAACCGAGTTCAGACTCTTCTTCTATTGTATAAAACTTTTCTGCGATCAAATTACCTTGGTTCAAATGCAATCTAAGTTCACGTGAAAAGGATTTGGCAACATCGCATAAAGAGGTGAAATACGTGATGCGCGAACTATGTTATACAGGTTTCTTCAGTGTTGCCAATCTAGCAATTTTAACTCTTTTTCAACAACAATTTCTTTTAACTTTTATATTGCTTAAATAGGGATTTAGTGACCTTTTTAGCACCCCATAGTGACAAAATTTAATCTTTCTTTGTTGATAATGAGAAATCTAACGACTTTACAACTACTTTTTGGCGACTTTCCGTACACTGTGTTGGAGACACTGTTTTTTTTTGCAATGTAAATAATGGCGGACAATAAGAAGAAGGTTGACTGTTCTCCAAGTTGTTATCATGTTATGGTGTTTGATACTGCTAAACATAATAAAGCTTTATAAAACGACAATTTTCGTTTACTAATACAGTTAATTGAAAATTTATGAATGTACCTATCATATCCATTAATAATTAATGGTTGTTATAAACATAATATAATTATAGGTTATGTTATTTGATACTGCTGAACACGATAGAGCCTTATAAAATATAAGATTGTTTGTGTATTAAGGCAAGAAATTTATAGAAATATATGTAAATGTACCTACCATATCTATTAATATTAATAATAATGGATATTTTATTTGCACAATCTGCCACTCGTATATTTCAAATAGAAAATAAATAACTGAACTTGGATCATCTAACTTAATCGGAGAAATTTCTTCAGTCAAAGTTGACTTTAGTTTGAGACAAATTAATCTCAGATTAGACTTTATACAACACAAAATTCCAAGTTCAGCTAAAACAAGGATCAATTTAACCTCTGATCTAAGATTAAATGGTTTATACAATCGGGCCTTTAAAATTGTTAAAAAAAGGTATATACCTTCGACAGACGGCCTGTTTCGACGCTATGTCACGTCATCCTCAGTGTCTCTTAAACCACTCAAGACACTGACATAGTGTCGAAACGAGCCATCTGTCGAAGGTATATACCGTTTTTTAACAATTTTAACACTTTTTAACGTAAGACTAAGTAAATTTTATGACATTATTCTTAAACAAGTGTCACACTTTAATTATTTGGGAAATGATATATTCTATAGCTATGATAGAGATGTACAAATAAAACTTTCCAAGTACCAATATATGTGTGGTACAATCTGAAGAGTTTTAGGAAATAAAACAAGGAAGGAAACACAATTAAAATTCTATAAGGCTATAGCAGTTCCATCCCTCTTATATGGTAGTGAGAACTGGGTCCTAAGACAGAAAGAAATTAATAACATACAGTCATCAGAAATGAAATTTCTAAGAGCAGTCAAGGGCTGTACAAGACTAGTGCATATAAGAAATGAAAGCATAAGGGAGGAATTAGAAATTAAATCTATAATTCAGCAAGTCTGTGATTATAAGAAAAGATGGATCGACCATTTACAGAAAATGGATTATGGAAGGTTTCAGAAGTTGGCATGGAATTATAAACCACCAAGAAAGCGATGGAGTATTGAGCCGGAACAGGCCATAAGGCCTATACCATGAAGAAGATTATTATAAGTAACTAATACAACTTCTGACAGTACATACCCAGTTATTGTACACACAAAATAAAATACTCACAGAATAATAACTTTTTTTTTGGTACTATTTCTTTGCATGGTAGATGATTTGGCTTAATGAATGGCATACATGCTCCCTATACCATAACAACGATAAAAAAAAACTGCCCAATATAAAACAAAAATGAAATTTTGAACAAACAGCACCTTCTTCTCTGTGACAAATTGGGCTCCGATAATAGAACAAACAGCAACATGGAAGCACTTTATTCGGAAGCTAGAGAAAGAATGATGTAAATCAAATTTAATTGCTATTCGATAACAGCAACACATTCCACAAAATTATGCAATTTAAATTACTCTCGATAGTAGACTTACCTGCAATCACTTCTTCTGAATCAACAATACAGAGCGCTATTTCAGAAATCTGGCCTTTCACCTTAATCATATCATTCATGATTAATTGTGTAAGTACCATCATGGTGCCCTCGCGAACATCACACGAAGAATCTCTTAACCTGTAACAGTACAATTAAAACAGAAAAGTTGAAATTACGAAATCAGATACTGTGCATCTGTACCTGTTTTTTCCGAAAAATGGGACCTGATAATTAAGAGGCCATTGTTGGAACTACAATGCTATGTTGCCAATTTTGGCGACCACACGATCAGCTGATGCAAGTTTCCTGCTGATATTAGATGGCTGACAAAAGATTCATTGACAATTGACGCGAAGTTATAAAATAATACAAATATCATCAGAAAATGAAACACAAAACATTTTAATAGCTGACACTGTGTGCATAATAAATGGCACCAAGAGAGCTATTGAGCACTCACCATGTGGAAGTTGTAACATTGGCAACTCAGCCGTTGTTACCATAGCAACAGGCCTTGCACACCATGTCATATTCAGTTGTTTTTCGCACGTCCCATCTTTAGAAAACACAGGTATAGAAAGCAACAGCAGTGAAAAGAAAAACATTTCCTTTCACAGGAAAAGTTAATTTAATTTACGAAATGGACAAAACAAAAATCCAATTGTAAAGATATCCGAGATGGCAAGAAGAAGACTTGATTGGCACCCAGCTATCTCTTAATGTTTTCAATTTTTTTTGTTATATACTTTATCCACAGATTGAATTTTTTACAAAACTATTCAAATTTATTTTAACAAAAATAGCAAACTTTTACTTAGTATCAACCCCATTTGTTCTTTAGCGAACTGTCAGAAGACAGGTTTGACACTATAAGTGACACCAATAAGGCACCACACATAAGACAACTAAGCCAGGAGATAATAGGGTAGGGTGGCCAGTTCCTTTCCCCCCTCCATTGCATACACTGCTGACTAGTAACTTATTAATCAGACTTTAGATAATTCAAATTTAAGATTAATTATTCTGTGTCCCCAGAAAAACTTTAAATAGGGATTATACTGTACGTGTTTAAAACTGACAGAAACATGGAAAGGTATTAGTTGTTTATAATAAGATACTAATTAGGTAAAGAAAACCATTCAAGTGGAAATAATTTATGAAAAATTATTCTGGGCTATAAAAGTGCTGTTTAGGCCAGTTCCTTTCCCCCCTCCATTGCATACATTGCTAACTAGTAACATATTAATCAGACTTTAGATAACTCAAATTTAAGATTAATTATTCCGTGTCCCCAGAAAAACTTTAAATAAGGATTATACTGTACGTGTTTAAAACTGACAGAAACATGGAAAGGTATTAGTTGTTTATAATAAGATACTAATTAGGTAAAGAAAACCATTCAAGTGGAAATAATTTATGAAAAATTATTCTGGGCTATAAAAGTGCTGTTTAGGCCAGTTCCTTTCCCCCCTCCATTGCATACATTGCTAACTAGTAACATATTAATCAGACTTTAGATAACTCAAATTTAAGATTAATTATTCCGTGTCCCCAGAAAAACTTTAAATAGGGATTATACTGTACGTGTTTAAAACTGACAGAAACATGGAAAGGTATTAGTTGTTTATAATAAGATACTAATTAGGTAAAGAAAACCATTCAAGTGGAAATAATTTATGAAAAATTGTTCTGGGCTATAAAAGTGCTGTTTACAACTGACTATGAAAAGTAAGTAATCCTTTATATTACAAATCTTTCACAAGAAAAATATTACCTTGAGGTTTAAGTTTCGTACCTGCCATAAATATGTGGTGTCCAAGGCTCTGTAATATTCGGAAATCTGTAAGCAAGAGCTCCAAGAGACACAATAAGGTTGCTCCTGATGGCAGGTTCTGTAGATTTTTCCATAACTGTGACCAGAAGCTGTAGATGTTCATCACAGAAAGTGGAGGACACCATCATCATCTTGGCTAATGAGAGCGAAGCTGCTGTTTGTAACTTTATGTCCGAATATTTTTTGGGATTGGTACATATTGTCACTAAAAGCGGGCTGAAAAAAAAAATTATTTAATAAATATTACTACAGACATAATTAGTTTCCACAGCAATGGAAAAAAAAAAAAAAAAGACACTTCATACAGTGTGTTTCTTAGGGTTGTATTACATGACCATTAAAAATACAGCATTGACAACTCATTCATCAGTTCTTTTTTGAAGAAAGATAGTTTTTGAAGAAAGATAGAAATGATCGCATGTCCAAATACATTTCTATACTACTAGTTTTTGGTACAGTTGAATTCGTTTAAATGATGCTCATCTACCTCCAAAAACTCATAGATAGCTAGATAGATAGATTTATTCATTCCATAATATTCTTATATTTATGTTATTTTATATATTATTATTTTAATGTACCAAAGTACATATATTTCCATGCAGATATTCTGCGTCATCATACGATGAAAGAGTAATGGAACAGAGAAAAATTTTCTCCGGCGCCGAGATTTGAACCCAGGTTTTCAGCTCTACGTGCTGATGCTTTATCCACTAAGCCACACCGGATACCCACCCCAGTGTCAGACAGAATTGTCTCAGATTAAGTTCCAATTCTTGGGTTCCCTCTAGTGGCCGCCCTCTGCACTACATCATAGAAGTCTATGAATGTAGGACTGAAGTCCACACATGTGCTGAGGTGCACTTGTTGTGAGTGACTAATTGGCCGGGATCCGACGGAATAAGTGCCGTCTTAAAATAATATATATGATATGTATAAATCACTTCGTGATTTAAGACGGTGCTTATTCCGTCGGATCCCGGCCAACTAGTCACTCACAATGAGTGCACCTCAGCACATGTGTGGACTTCAGTCCTATGTTCATAGTCTTCTATGACGTAGTACAGAGGGCGGCCACTAGAGGGAACCCAAGAGTTGGAACTTAATCTGAGACAATTCTGTCCGATGCCGGGGTGGGTATCCAGTGTGGCTTAGTGGATAAAGCATCAGCACGTAGAGCTGAAAACCCGGGTTCAAATCCCGGCGCCGGAGAGAATTTTTCTCCATTCCATTACTCTTTCATTGTATTCTTACATTTGCTTTATAGCATAGAATAAAGAACATGTCCAATTCTTACGTTTAACAATAAAATGCAATACATATAAAATGCAAATATGAAATATGTACAGAATTAATACCTTAATAACAATAATATTTTATGCAATGTAATATGTTTACAATTTAATAGTATTATAATATTTACACAGTACTGTGAAATGTCAAGAATTCATCTACAGAATAGAAAGTGTGAGATATTAAGTAATTTTTTAGTTTTACCTTAAATAATGCAGGGTTTTGGCTATGATTCTTAATGTCTTCAGGAAGACTATTGAACAATTTTATCACCATGTAACGTACTCCCCTTTGAAAGCATGATAAATTTGATGATGGCGTATGAAAATCATTCCTTCTGCGGGTATTTATATTATGTATGGCTGAGTTAGTTGGAAAATTTTCTTTATTACATAAGAGGATATTTATTGTAGAGTATATGTATTGATTTGTTAAGGTTAGAATATCCGATTTTTTTAAAAATAATCTACATGATTCTCTAGCCTTTGCTCCAACTATTATTCTAAAGGCTCTTTTTTGTAATAAGAATATATTTTTACTATCTGCAGAATTTCCCCAAAATATTAAACCACATTTTGGTATTAATCACGGAAAAGTAAACATTTCATTACCACGTAACCCCGCAATTACTAGCGACAAAAATGGTTTTTCCATTCTCTTGCAAAATTTTGATTTCGTGGAGCATTTGCACCTTAAGCATCAATATGTAATAGATGAAAGCAAAACTTTTAAAGTACCGAATTCACATCTTGTTCACACCACATGCTGACGGCATAACACCACAAATTAACCTACTTCCTGGTTTAACACCAGAGACTGTAGCACACGTAAGTATCAAATTTCACCTGTAGAGCTACCAAATGTTATGCACAGAACTATAATGATGACAATACTTTCTCTCATTATCTATCTGCAGAATATATATATATATATATATATATATATATATATATATATATATATATAATAATTTTCCCTTTGACATTAATTCCGTAATAATGGTGGTAAATCCATAATAATTGGCAATTCTGCCGAATATCGAAACAAACTGATGAAATTATGGAAATATCTTGAGCTCAATGGTTATCGAGAGAGGTGAAGGGAAAGACTCAGTTGCTGCAGCAACTGCGTCAATCTCACCCTCTCAGCTGTCGTTATGGTCGACTTACTTTAATGGCAGAGTAAATGACAACATACCTCAGTGAAGCAAGAAGATTTTCCCCTGTAACTATATCATTCTCACACACATTAAGTATATATTCTGCTTCCTGGTCATCAGCAACTGCTCCCACAACTCCCATCTCATCATCTTCTGATGGGTCCTGTAAAAATAAATAACGTAATAACATTTCTAAAAAGCCTTCGACCAAATCAATAGAGCTATATTATGGAATATTATGGAGAAAAGAGTATACCCCTTACATTAATAAAAGTAATAAAAAGTTTATATGTTTGAGAATAAGGTGCTTAGGAAAATATTTGGAGCTAAGAGGGATGAAGTTACAGGAGAATGGAGAAAGTTACAACACACAGAACTGCACGCATTGTATTCTTCATCTGACATAATTAGGAACATTAAATCCAGACATTTGAGATGGGCAGGGCATGTAGCATGTATGAACGAATCCAGAAATGCATATAGTGTGTTAGTTGGGAGGCCGGAGGAAATAAGATCTTTGGGGAGGCCGAGACGTAAATGGGAGGATAATATTAAAATGGATTTGAGGGAGGTAGGATATGATGGTAGAGACTGGATTAATCTTGCTCAGGATAGGGACCAATAGCGGGCTTATGTGAGGTCGGCAATGAACCTCTGGGTTCTTTAAAATCTATATGTATGTAATAAAAAGTTTATATTGGAACACAGAAATTACAATTAATACTGGAAAAGAAAGAACAGGCCAGATAAAAATTAACAGAAGTGTGAGATAAGGGTGTACTTTATCACCCACTCTACTTAACACATATTATATAGACGACATTGTAAGACAATGTAAAAAAGAAGTAAACACAAGAATAAAGCTACATCTCGGAAACAACTATATAAACACTTTAATGTCTGCAGATGATCAAGTTATTATACAGAAAGTGAAAATGATCTGCAACATGCAATACATCACTTAAATCTATTATGCGAGAATTATGATTTAAAAATTTCTTACAAGAAAACTAAAGTTATGGCCTTTAGAGGAAAATATCCAATACATTCTAAATTATAAATTATAAATGACAATATAATTGAACAAACACCTCATTTTGATTTCTTAGGCTGCGATTAAGTTATGAACGAGAAAAATATGTAGATAACAAACTTAATAAATTCCAAATGATGTGTGGTACAATTCAGAGAACATTAAAAAATAAAACAAGATAAGAAACAAAGCTGAAGTTTTATAAAGTAATGACCACGCCTGTTCCAACCTACGGAAGCAAATCATGGACTATAAACAAAAAGAACCGAAACAAATTGCAGAGATGAAATTTAAAAAAAAAAAAGTAAAAGGTTGCACATTATTACATTACTGGATGAAATACAAAATGAAGATGTAAGAACAGAATTGAACACATTTTCCATTAATGAACATATACAAGAAAACAAACAACAATGCATACAACATATTGGAAGAATGGAAAAGGACAGAATAGTAAAACATATACTAAAATATAATCCAGACGGAAGACGAGAAGTGTGAAGACCACGAAAAAGATGGCTGGGGTGAAGACGGAACAGACTGCAAGCCTAATCCCTGAAGAAGAAGAAGAAGAAGAAGAAGAAGAAGAAGAAGAAGAAGGAGGAGGAGGAGAAGGAGGAGGAGGAGAAGGAGGAGGAGAAGGAGAAGGAGGAGGAGAAGGAGGAGGAGAAGGAGAAGGAGGAGAAGGAGGAGGAGGAGAAGAAGGAGGAGGAGGAGAAGGAGGAGGAGAAGGAAGAGGAGAAGGAGAAGGAGGAGAAGGAGGAGGAGGAGGAGGAGGAGGAGGAGAAGGAGGAGAAGGAGAAGGAGGAGAAGGAGGAGGAGGAGAAGGAGAAGGAAGAGGAGGAGAAGGAGAAGAAGGAGGAGGAGAAGAAGGAGGAGGAGGAGGAAAAGAAGGAGGAGGAGGCGGAGGAGGAGGAGAAGGAGGAGGAGGAGGAGGAGAAGGAAGAGGAGGAGGAGAAGGAAGAGGAGGAGGAGAAGGAGGAGGAGGAGGAGAAGGAGAAGGAAGAGGAGGAGGAGAAGGAGGAGGAGAAGGAGGAGAAGGAGAAGGAGGAGGAGGAGGAGAAGGAGAAGGAGAAGGAGGAGGAGGAGGAGAAGGAGAAGAAGAAGAAAGGCATTTTCAACAGTAATCTCACTAGAGGTTTTGATTTATCTAGAGAAAATCAAAACTCGAGTGGGATTTAATTGACTATTACACGATTAGAAGAAAGTAGGCTATATAAAGATTAGAACTAGAAGTAACAAAGTGTACAATAAAATATTAATTGGCTTACGAAAATACAACTGTCTTCAAATGTATTATTGTACCATCTCAGCATTACGCTAGATGCAGCAGTGTTTTATGATGATGTTTTCTTGTTACCGGTATCAATTGTGCCAACTATGGAATCATCATTGAACTCTGTGGCCTGTTACTAGTCAAGAAGGCTTTGTTGATTCAGTTTCATTTTTATTAAGACAGTTGCATTCCACTTCAATTATCCGAATCCCAGTAATCAACGTCACTTGATAGATGATTTTCAATAAATCTCTGATACGTGACTATCCATAATATCATATAGCAGAAGCTATAACATAACCTAACTAATATACACAAGTGTTAGAAAAGTTTTATTTAACGACGATGACATAAAAAATAAACATGAATAATTTTAAAAGGAATAATTATTGAATGTACAATTTTCAAATTTGAATGTGGTTGGTGGTTCAATTGATGTTATATTGGACGTGTGCATAATAGAAGTGGAACTCGTTGATTTAGGCCTACATGGTGTATTCAACTTATTCAGGATTTCCGAATGGTGCTCTTCATTTATTTGTAAATCGGATTTCAGAAGATGCATAGGTATGATCAGTGATTTTTATTAATTCTTGTTCTTGAATGCCAATGCGAGTCATATTTGAAACTGCTCTGCATCGACTGGAGAGGTTTGTAATTATATATATAGGCCTATATATATTTTTTTGACGTCCAGACCAGCGCAGTTTCAAATGTTGGCAAACAAAGAAACAAATGCTAGGGACGCGATAAAATTGTGCGATAAGCAGCCATGATTGGTTGAAATACGTCCTTTCGTACCGTTTTATTGGTCAAAAGTAGTATGACGTAGTAAGAGTGTAATAGTCAATATAATCATATTAATTTTGAAAGTAGAGAGTTTAAAGTTCCAAGGGCACATCAACAGCTGATGCTTGCTCGCAAGACTACAGCACCATTCTCCTGTTAATCTCAATACAGTACATATCAATAATTGAATGTGTGTTTCCTTTTCCGCATTAAATCGATGATGATGGAAATAGTAACAGTCATTGGCATAGAGTCAGGGAAAATAGTGTAGATAGTGTCCACCTTACCACCTGAGATGAAATTACATATTTTGTATCATAAAGCTAAAGAACATACAGTATTTTAAGTCAAAAATTGTTCTTTCTTCAAATATCGTCAGCTGTCTTCAATGAAAAACCCTTATCAAATGCTTTAATATGTCGTATTTGTCAAAGATTGTTAGCTACAGTTTCGAAACAACGTTAATTTTTTTTTGGAAAAGCCGCAGATACAATGTTGACAAGAGTATTTTCTGCTTAGTTTTGGACTAGGATAATAAGTTTTGGTAATCCCTTGTACTAATTACAAATGCACAACTGTGTATGCACAAGTGTTTGTATGTAAACAAGATAATTCGTAAAGAAATTTAAATCTTGAAATCATGAACACTTCTCCAATAAATATGTCTGACCAAGTGCGTATGATGTGTGTTGTTCTACTCTCCACATTTTGAGACTATCAGCTACCACAACAATTAACACTAATAAACACCATACTCTTCCCTGTAGAAACATCACTCATTAAACAGCTTTAATGCAACCACTGAAGTACTGTACTTTAATTAAATCACAAGAATAATTGCTTTCAAATACCTGTCTATTCCTGGGAGTTTCAGATGCGCTTACGTAAGAAGCATTTACTAATGCGGACTTATCACCCCTTGATTGTCTTTTCTTCTTTTTATTTTTAATATTAGCAGCTTCGTCTCTTTCCTCCCGTAGAAAATTTCGTCTTTTAAGTTCACAGAAGACAGCAATATCCAGATATAACATGTGCCTTAGAGATACATGACCAATCATGAATACTAAACGTGACATAACTTCCACAGGGCAAGAAGTTGGGACTTCACTGCTTGGTTCAGACGGCTTCTGCGAAGGCTCTTCCAGCAAAGCTGTAAAATTAACAGATAGTCTGAATTAACTAAGGGCCGATTGTATAAACCATTTAATCTTAGATCAGAGGTTAAATTAATCCTCGTTCTAGCTGAACTTGGAATTTTGTGTTGTATAAAGTCTAATCTGAGATTAATTTGTCTTAAACTAAAGTCAACTTTAACTGAAGAAATTTCTCCGATTAAGTTAGATGATCCAAATTCAGTTATTTCTTTTCTGTTTGAAATATACGACTCGCAGATTGTGCAAAAAGAATAATCATTATTATTAATATTAATAGATATGGTAGGTATATTTATATGTCTTTTCTTCAATTTTTTGCCTTAATACACAAACATTCTTATATTTTATAAGGCTTTATCGTATTCAGCAGTATCAAATAACATAACCTATAATTATATTATGTTTATAACAACCATTAAATATTAATGGATATGATAGGTACATTAATTTTCAATTAACTGTATTACTAAACGAAAATTGTAGTTTTATAAGGCTTTACTATGTTTAGCAGTACCAAATACCATAACATGATAACAATTTGGAGAACGGTCAACCTTCTTATTGTCCGCCATTATTTACAATACACAAAACAAACCAGTGTCTCCAACAGAGTGTACGGAAAGTTGCCAAAAAGTTATTGGGAAGTTGCTAGATTTCTCATTATCAACAAAGAAAGATTAAATTTTGTCACTATGGAGTACTAAAAAGATTGCTGAATCCCTATTTAAGCCATATAAAAGTTAAAAGAAATTGTCGTTGAAAAAGAGTTAAAGTCGCTAAATTGGCAACACTGAACAAACCTGTACAACATGGCCCGCGCATCACATACTTCACCTGTTTATGCGATGTTGCCAAATCCTTTTCACGTGAACTTAGATTGCATTTGAACCAAGGTAATTTGATTGCAGAAAAGTTTTATACAATAGAAAGTTGATCTTTAGTCAGGGAGTTTTATACAATTGGGCCTAAATGACTTGTATTTGGAGTCCTACAGAAATTGTGAAGCAGATTTGTAATTTTATATTAACATTGTTTACACAACTGTGACTCTCATTCAAAAAGAAAATTGCAGACTTATAATTCAAAACTTTCGTAGAGGTCTGCACGGGCCAAAATTCTTAGGCCCAGCCGGGTCCGATCTGAACCAGATCCGAACCCGACCCGAAGCTCGGGATTAGCTTATAAACATCACCTAAGCCCAACTCAAAACCCAAAGATTATCAGATGAAACAGAGGCCGGAGTATTTCTATTTTCTTAGATATTCTCCTTGTCACTCAATAGCCTTTGAATAAAAGTGGTGTTAAATTCACTCAGCTTTCATTTCTCTCTCCATATACGTACCATCAAATTCATTTTCAGGAGCCTTTCCAAGTTTAACTTGAGCTATTAATTCTTGTAGAAGTGTCCCACATATAATATCAGGTTGCTCAGCAAGCTGAAAACAAATCAACTGTCAACACAGAAATACTTGACTTCCAATAATACATCATTATACACAGGTAATTCCATTTCATTCTCTCGAAAATTCATCAACATTGGAAATCTAATATTTGCTTATATTATGTCTGAAAGGGTGTGACATGTACTTCTCAATTACCAGCAGATATGGTATGGGTATTGTCTGATAATATAGCCCAGGCATGGGCACTATGTTCCCATGTGGGCACCATATACACCAACCCTTCACTTCTCCTTCCACAAATATTCTACTTATCTGCATGTACATACAGTAATCGAGGTTAATCGAGAACAGTGTTCTAATCAGAGGTGTATGAAGTGGTGAAATATGGCGAATGAATTGTAAGTTTCGTTTTAATTTCCGAGAAAAATGGGAAGAAGACTACTTTGTTTTTATGAATAAAAGTAAAGCTCAATGCCTCAACTGTTCAGTTGAGATTTATATAAAACATTATAACATCAGACGGCATTTCGATCTTGAACATAAGAAGGATTTTGGCAAACATAAACTTAAGAGTTTAAAATAGGATTGTTAAAAATAGTTTATATCAATAAAATAGTTGTTATATGCAATAAAGCAATGTATTATTTTAATTTAATTTGTTGTCCAGGTTGAAACAGTGAGAAAGTTTTCAAGAATGGAGATCGGACAAAATGATGATGATGTTTAACATAGGAAAATGGGAGAACCATGAGGAAAAAACCCAACTGCGACCTTGTCCACAGCAAGTGTCACTATACTTTTTTCATGTGACTGGGACTCGAACATAGACCATATTCATGACAAGCTGAAGATCTGATCATTGAGGCACTGCTTGGGACTGTATGTTGAAACTATGCTATACTACAATCATGCTGCGAGTTGTAAAGTGTAAAATGACCAAATAAACTATACCTGAAATCTACATTATTCTAAGTCTTTTTCCAAAGTGACAGAGCCCTTTTTCTATTACATGTAGTTTTGCCTGATCTAGTCAGTAATTTCTGAAGTCTTCTTCTATAGGGATATCCTGAACTAGCACCAACAGCACGCGTGTACTTTGAGGGATGCGCTTTGTGTATGCATTTGTTTTCCAATATATAAACATTGAGGATTTACGTAGTGTATTAAATACTCTTACAAACAACTCAAAATGCCAAATTTTTGTTGAGTTCCTATATGTAAAAACCAGGGAAAGCTTTTTGCCTTCAATCAGGTCCTGAAAGATTCTGAATATATGCTTTCAACCTTCAAAAATATAACTAATTCAATTGCGCCTATTAAACAAAAAGAACTATTTCAAATAAGAAATTGCTGGCTACAGTTTCATTTTGGAAGAGGACAAAGAAAAAATTGTAATAAAAACATAAGCAATCTCGACAGCAAGCTATGTTAGCTTAGATTGTATGCAGTGCTTGTAGGAGTTCCTGAAGTTTACGACTGCATTTTACAATGGAACGATACTTGGCTACAGTAAACTCTCGATTAACTGAGATGTTTATTATCTAGGACGATTCATAGTGAAAACAAATATATACGCCTATAAATAATATAGTCTAAGTAACTTATTGAAACCATGTTTTAAGTTCAAATTTTCAAAATCATCAATCTTAGTATTCAAAATTGCATGTTCTTAACCTACAAAACGCATGAATAATCGTGATACTACTACGTTCATATTATATCATCCTATTAAAAATTGCATTTGTTCTTTCTGCAATTACAGAAAAAAGTACAAGGAATTCAAGTTCCATAGTCCCTTCCCAAAAAAAAAAAAAAAAAGACATTCGTGGCTGCATATCCTGTTTATCGCGTACAGTACCTACTTACAATACTTATGGTTAAAGAGGCAATATTCACCTTCTACAAAGATCCTTCATTTTTTTATTCATGCACCTCGTTCTCAAAGTTCTCGTTTAGGTTCATGTACATTCAATTTACTTGTACCTATATTCTGCATACTGCAGATTTCCCCATCCATCTCTTAAGGGGAATGGCTCAGTATTATACAAGTTTACGCTATTATTTATTGTAAATTAAATTAGATTATGACGTAAGAAAATAGTGAATTATATTAAATTATACTAGGTTATACAAAATAATTACAAATATATTTTGACACACACAGAAAACCAACAAGCGGGAGAACGTTAAGAACTGTAGCATATGACATAATATAGCTCTGTGCCGCATGGAACGCTCCTGCCATCTAACGGTAAAACTTCGCATAAGATATCCCTATTACTGGCTCCTTAAACATGTAATTTTTTGTCACTAAAAACTATTTAGTTTGTTACTTATTTTCTTACCTACAAAAATGACTGAGTTTAACATACCTGATAAATAACATCTATAGCTTCAGCAGACATGCAAATATAATTATCATCATTCATATTCCAGAGGCCAGATTTCAAAATGTCAGTGATATTGGTGAAGATTTCGTGGTCTCTCGGAAACCTAAAAATATCCAAAACAGAAGAACTCTTTCAATGACGTTCAATTCTTGTTTGTTTTTCGTACTCATCCATATACATTATGGATGTACAGTAGTGGCAAAAAAAAACCGGACCAACCCTTGTAGCTGATTTCAGAGCCTTGTTCACTCCAGAGCATGATAGACTGGTAACTAAGACTTTCGTGGTTCGAATCCTGCCTGGGAAGGAAACTTTTTTTTGTTCCTTATTCAAATTTATTTCCAATACTTTTCGATTGCAGCAATATTTTACTACTTAATTAACTTATTATTCCCAGAACATGAATTTTACCAGCAATCGAAAAAGTACTGGGAATAAATTTGAATAAGGAATAAAAAAAAAAAAAAAGTTTCCTTCCCAGGCAGGATTCGAACCACGAAAGTCTTAGTTACCAGTCTATCATGCTCTGGAGTGAACAAGGCTCTGAAATCAGCTACAAGGGTCGGTCCGGTCTTTTTTGCCACTACTGTACACATCAACACAAATACAACAGAAACATAAATGAAGAAATAATTACACAATGTAACTTACTTATCTATTGAAATAATTTACACAATATTATTAAAATATGCCATCTGACTAGTATTCTGAAGCTAAAAATTTGTTGTGAATTCCATAGTTGCTTCGTACAGATTCATTCATTCATTTCCCCCCCCCCCCGATTTTGAACTACAAAATTACATTATTCTGACGCACTTACCACAATAATTGTATCATGCCACTATTGTAAACTCTTTAAGAATGTACATTGAACTGTAAAAAATCAAAATACAATTTGTAACAATTATTATTGTGATAAGTTCATAAGAATAACGTAATTTTTAGTTAAAATTTGGAAAAAAAGTTGTCAGCAAATAAGTTATGAAAATATGCTATATACTATTTTAATGCTGATTCTGTGGTACAAATAAAAAAATCTCTGATACGATGAAAGAGTAATGGAACGGAGAAAAATTCTCTCCGGCGCCGGGATTTGAACCCGGGTTTTCAGCTCTACGTGCTGATGCTTTATCCACTAAGCCACACCGGATACCACCCCGGCGTCGGACAGAATCGTCTCAGATTAAGCTCCAACTCTTGGGTTCCCTCTAGTAGCCGTCCTCTGCACTACGTCATAGATGTCTATGAACGTAGGACTGAAGTCCACATATGTGCTGAGGTGCACTCGTAATGAGTGACTAGTTGGCCAGGATCCGACGGAATAAGCGCTGTCTTAAATCACGAAGCGATTTACGCATATCATATATATTATTTTAATGTACCGAAGTACATATGACATTTCCATGCAGATATTCTGCGTCATCATACGATGAAAGAGTAATGGAACGGAGAAAAATTCTCTCCGGCGCCGGGATTTGAACCCGGGTTTTCAGCTCTACGTGCTGATGCTTTATCCACTAAGCCACACTGATACCACCCCGGCGTCGGACAGAATCATCTCAGATTAAGCTCCAACTCTTGGGTTCCCTCTAGTGGCCGCCCTCTGCACTACGTCATAGATGTCTATGAACGTAGGACTGAAGTCCACACATGTGCTGAGGTGCACTCGTTATGAGTGACTAGTTGGCCGGGATCCGACGGAATAAGCGCCGTCTTAAATCACGAAGTGATTTACTCATATCATATATATTATTTTAATGTACCGAAGTACATATGATATTTTCATGCAGATATTCTGCGTCATCATACGATGAAAGAGTAATGGAACGGAGAAAAATTCTCTCCGGCGCCGGGATTTGAACCCAGGTTTCAGCTCTATGTGCTGATGCTTTATCCACTAAGCCACACCGGATACCACCCCGGCGTCGGACAGAATCATCTCAAATTAAGCTCCAACTCTTGGGTTCCCTCTAGTGGCCGCCCTCTGCACTACGTCATAGATGTCTATTAATGTAGGACTGAAGTCCACACATGTGCTGAGGTGCACTCGTTATGAGTGACTAGTTGGCCGGGATCCGACGGAATAAGCGCCGTCTTAATCATGAAGTGATTTACGCATATCATATATATTTTTTTAATGTACCGAAGTACAGTCCTACGTTCATAGACATCTATGACGTAGTGCAGAGGGCAGCCACGAGAGGGAACCCAAGAATTTGGAACTTAATCTGAGACGATTCTGTCCGACGCCGGGGTGGGTATCCGGTGTGGCTTAGTGGATAAAGCATCAGCATGTAGAGCTGAAAACCCGGGTTCAAATCCCGGCGCCGAAGAGAATTTTTCTCCGTTCTATTACTCTTTCATCGTATGATGACGCAGAATATCTGCATGGAAATATCATATGTACTTTGGTACATTAAAATAATATATAAAAAAAATCTCTACTCACCTGAGAGCTGGTTCTTTTGAATTCGTTGATGGTTTCCGTACTGCAAGCCTCAGTAGAACTTGGCAAGTTTCTTTTACCAGTCTATAATTCGCCCTTCCCCTTTCTCCAAGTCCGATGCTTACCAGGACACTGATATTACTCGATACAGTCTGCACTTCAGCTCTGCAAAATAGTTTGAAACAGGAATGACCCTTGCACAGTAACTGCCATGAACAAAATTATTTGTACACAACAGTGTGATATAGAAAATAAGGTAAAAGTCAAGTACAAATAACTTACTTAGCGGCTATTCCTAATAGTATAAGTGCTGCCAAACTATCATCTTCTGATGTGTCAGGTATATTCATTGAAAACCGCTCCCACAGCACCTGCAAAGAAAAGAAAAATTGATACAAACTATCCCACATACTTTATCATTCCTCTAACAGTGAAGAGACACATCAAGGATTATTTTTTATTAATAATAAAAACATCAAAACGATAGACCGTGAGAACCAACCTGGACAAAAGTCTAGACTACTATCCCTCTCCTTCACGAGGTGCAACTGTTAGTAATCATGTATAGACATGATGAACAAATAGGGAAGGGCCCTTCACTAAATGCATTGGTCAGCATGGTGAAGTATTTGACCAAACTGGTATTTCTTCTTCTTCTTTCTGTATCAGTTCCCTCTTTCAACTTTCCTATCTAGCCTCTCTTGGCTAAACTCTTGTTTTCTTCTGACCTTTTCTTAAAGGCCTTGGGGATCTTTTCATTGCCTTTCCTGTTTCTACTTTAACTACTGGCTTGTGCAGCAAATGCTACAAACTAAGTTCATTACAATTCAAATTAAAATTTTTCAAATTTATTTCCAATGAAGAATACCATACATTTGGAAGTCCCTATCCTAAGCAAGATTAATACAGTCTCTATCATCATATCCCACCTTTCTCAAATCGATTTTAATATTATCCTCACATCTACGTCTGCCTCTCTCAAGGTCTTTTCCCTTCCGCTCTTCCAATTAACACTCTATACCATTTATAGATTAACCCATACGTGCTACATGCGCTGCCATCTCAAATGTCTGGATTTAATGTTCCTAATTATGTTAGGTGAAGAATACAATGTGTGTAGTTCTGCGTTGTGTAACTTTCTCCATTCTCCTATGACTTCATCCCTCTTAGCCCCAAATATTTTCCTAAGCATCTTATTTTCGAACACCCTTAATCTCTCTTCCTCTCTCAAAGTGAAAATCCAAGTTTCACAACCATAAAGAACAACCGGTAGCATAACTGTTTTATACATTCTAACTTTCAGCTTTAAATATCTATAACATACCGCCATTAAATATATGGGAAAGACGCATACCACTTGACTAATAACTATAAAAATATTTCACTTAAATAACAATATTGTTATGTTACGCAAGTATTGTATAGACTACTATATAGCCGTCACTCAGTAAATATTATAGAAATGAAGATCTAACTTCAGATATTCTCTACGCCTACTTATATAACCCCAAAAGGTTTTGCTTTCATATCATCAATAAAGCATTAATCTGTATAATTGGCGACAAATACATCATGGCATTCACTATAATCATATTTCATTTTTAATGGTAATAATGTCATCAAACATTCTTAAGTTTTGTAGTTTTTAATATCCAATACACAAGACAGCTGTACTCAGAAAATTACACACCAGAGAATCTTCTTTTTACGTCTTGAAGTTTTTAATAACCAATATTACAGAAACGTTCAGAAAAAGTTACACAAATTAAACTCGACATATTGGCAATATGTCAGCCATCTGAAATCTAAATATGTTAGCAATCCTGCAGGTCATAGCCTTCGTGTGATATTGTTTATTGTAGTGTGTTTGTGTTTTTTGTTTTGTTTTATTCTGAAAGGGCCATTACCTATTTCTCGAAACTGACGACAGATGGATTTTGGAAAATAGGAAAATGATGTAGGAAAATTGACATTTCACTAAAAATTACTATTTTTCTGAAAAACTCTGGGTTCCAAGCTTCAAAATGAGGGGTCATTTATTAAAATCCGTTCAGTCATTTTCCCTTAATTTCCGTTACCAGTTCAAATTATATATATAGATATATCTAAGGCAAAAAGTTGTTCACGTCTACAGAATTCCTTAATCTACACGTGCCTTTGGGTGGTGCAAAATGAACAACACATCACTCAATATAATTTTAACATGATTTTTTTTATATAGAAATAATAATTCTTACCTGTATACAAGCTTTGTCTATGGATCCATTTGCAACCCAACTAGTTACCAATTCTTCTAAAGCAGCATGCTGATCCATATTCACGATTTTCAGTAAACTGCTCAAATTTTTTACTACTTGCACAGCATGAGCTCTGAGAAATAGAATAAAATAAAATATTATGTTCGTTATGACACGTAATAATCAACACAGGTGGTCTAGAATCTATCCACTATGCTTTTAACTCTTAGGTCCGAGGTTCACAAGGTGAAATACTGCAAAGGGCAATAAAATCCTTAGCATAGTTGTCCCCAAGAGAACAGTAAAGCTGGGAGGCACATGTTGTAGATTTACAGCAAGTTGAAGATTCCTGAAGAAATGTGTCTGCCATTTCTTGCCCATGTCGAAATGTGGAGGTTACATAAAAGGCCCATCCATACCACTGGCTTAATTAACTGTCGGCATTCCACACTCCATCCATAATAATCAATACCATACGATACGCAGTAAATGCACCAAAATATTATCAAATTTATAGCGATCGCAGGGAAAGACTCAACTTCTGACATCTCTAATAAAGCATGTGGAAGGTACAGGGATCTGCTATGATGAAGTATTTTACACCACTTTTTTGTGAATTTATTCATCTTTTTCAGATTCCCTACCTTTAACTAAATGACAAACTACGAACCCTTCATAAAAATAAAGGGCCATTGAGGTACTGTATGAGCTATTCCATCTCAAATCGACCGAAATATAACGAAAATTGACCTTACTATTTCTAAATACAATGAAACTTTTTTTGTACGTAGAGAACTGTGATACAGTGCTTTGTGCAAAGTTTGAGGCATTAGAACTTCATAGTGTTTAAATTAAAAATAATTAAATTTATCATATTTTCATAAAATTAGCAACTTTAAACTGTTGTAGCTCTGAAACCCTTTCACCCAATGATCAAATCATGGTTTATTTTGATGGTGAGAAATTAAAGTTTATATTGACATATAAACAGATTTTCTTACTTTTTATGGAAATGGAGAAATTTAGAGTTTTCCTCATTAAGAAACCTTTGCCTAGGAAAAAAAATATTTTAAAAATGTATAGTTAGATTCCGTATTGAAAGTACAAATAAACACATATTTTTTACTGGCGCACCATTTATAAGAAAGTATTGAAAATATAAAATAAAGAAAATAAATAGTACACGTGTGAACTAACTAGCTGACTGTGAGACGGGAGCTGGCCGAGACAAGCAAGGCCAGGAGACAAACACATGATGTTTCGTCTAGTAGAGCATAGCTGGGCTAGCTTTATCACAAGTTTTCACAAACACAGGAGTAAAATGATGCCCAACGCTCACTTACATCTTTCGGCCAGTGCGTGTGGTACTGCGCTGTTCAAGTCTAGGCGTATGAAAATAATTTATTTAATACCCTCGAAACTTATTGCCGTACCACTAAACAAACAATGCCGAATCCCTCTTAATAATGCAAGGTTTTTTCTCAATATTTTTTTTACATTTTTACAAATGAGCAAAAAGCCTAAAAGTAAGTAAAATCGGATTATGTCTCTCTGTACACAATAAAAATAAGGATTACTTCTTATCATAACCTACCAAATGTCAGCTTCAAAATGAGCT